>NC_087392.1:5021941-5334441 GCF_963675165.1 Halichondria panicea | reverse complement strand
TCACAGCCTCACATTGCTAGCCCTGGCACAGATGAACTGGGCGCCATGAGACAACAACTCCACGATATTGGACAACGTAGGGAGCGTTTGAAACTATCCGACAGTGGACTCTCTGAACTCAGGGAGGCAGACCGACAGGTAAGGCAATGCATGCTGTAGCTAGCTATTCATGGTTTGTAATTATTACAGGAGCTAGTGAGTAGGTCCCCCGCTCCTCGTCAAGACTCATACTCAGAGGACAGCCAGACTGTGCTGAAGAAGAGGGCTGCTCTGGCAGAGGCTGCAGCCAAGGCATCACGAGATAAGGCCAATCAACTAGAGGATGTGAGTACCTTGCCCCTGTGATAAGTACTAATGTTACTACACCTCTGCACATGACCAGGACATGCGACGGATGGCAGATGAATTGTCTGTACTGAGAGAGCAGCAGCAAGTGGATAGGGTAAGAGGGACAGTCCCAGTTATCGATATTTCTACGTATAAACTGTTTGGTTAATTAGAATGACGGTGAGACGAGAGGTCATGTATCGGCCCTCGAGTGTGAGCTACGGAAAGAGAAGGCAATCTCGAAGCGCTTCCAAGTGGCCACTGAGCACCTGTTACAGTTTGTGGAGGTACGTAAGAATGAGATGTGTGTATGCTTGTATGTGTGTGTGTGGGTGTACAGTACTCATTACCTCACCCTGTACAGAACTGTCACGAGGCTCTCCTCAAGTCTCCTGATGCTGACAGAATATTGTAAGTACACACACACCACACACACATATGCACACACACTCGTACTTATGTCACCCCACACATAGGTACCACCCACATGGGGAGGGTGTGTCTGTTGCTAGGGGCGATGCAGTGACGGGTAACCCCCGACCACCACAGTACTTGTCACGTCATGCCAAGATCACAGCCACTAGTTTAGCACAGGAGGCAAAGGAGACAGTGACAGCCGTGCAGAAACTGCTGCAGACCGACAGTGAGTGAAGTGGATTAAGTTAGTGTACTGTATATGGTACGAAATAAGTGGAACTGAAATGCTTCATAAATTACTTAATTAATTATCAATTAAAATTGTGACAATAATGAACCTGTGGTGTGGTCCCATGCACTCTGCACAGTGTACGTATATGTATATATAATGGTTGATATAACTTATATAATAATTATGTTTAATTAATGTGTGTACTTTAATTATGTATGTTGGTGTGTACAGCTCTTCCATTTGGATGGGACACTGTGTACACTGAGGATGGACACAAGTACTATGTCAAGTAAGACCCCCCCCCCCTCAATCATGCATGCACACTATATATGACATCACCCCCCCCCACACAGCCATGAGACCAAGACCACCTCGTGGGTTCACCCGGTGACAAAGGTCAACACTAGCCACGGAACACGAGCCTCCACCCCCTCATCACAGAGCTCTCTTCGTAGCAACCCACCATAGCAACTGTTACCATATATAGCTACAGAGGACACGCTTATAACTGTTATGTTATTGTACGAACAAAACTTGTTTGACACTTGTTTTAGTTTTGTTATAAAGACACTGAGAAAACGTGAACACAATACAAAATGAGAATTTGGGTAGTGCACTGAGCGAGTGAAATCTAAGAAAATTAAATCCATAAAAAAGCTATTCTAATGGTTCTGCTAAATAAAGTGTTAGTTTGACCTGTGACCTGTGAGGATTAGTGCATCCAATAGTGTGTAGTGAGCACAGCCACAGTGCCTGAGGCAAGACCAGCAAATACGAACCTGCAGAAAAATAATGCATAAGACAACGATGATAATGATGTGACTGCTAGCCTCGAACCCAAGCCGATTAAAATACGTAAAATACGTATTTTAATCGGCTTGGTTTGAGGCTACATGTACATGACTGCATGTGTGATGCTCACTTCTGGTCCTCTGAGATGTGTAATGATCGGATGCTACTATCAAAGCTCTCATGTGAATACTGTAGTTTCATGTTGTGGGCAGAGAACACTTTAACACGACAGTCAAAGCCCCCCGTGATGACATAACGTCCGTCCTTGGTGACAGCCAGAGCCTGTACAGAGGGAGAGGACACGCTGTGAGTAACCAGACTAGCTAACATATATTTCAAGGACCTAATATTTTGCAGATTGCTCAAAATCAACGCGGATTTTATATTCGAAGATAGCCCCTTTTACAGTAGAAGTATACAATACTTCCAAATTTTGAGGTGCATAATTATTGTCAATCTACGAAAATTGTGCTCCACGAAAATTTGGCGCTACATGTATAATTATGGTATAAGACTCACCAGTGTTGGTTCGTCAAGTGTGTGGTGAGACAGCTGCTGGCCGTTACAAGTGAACAAAGCCAGACAGCCTTTCTGGTCAGCATAATGAACTACAAAATGGCCGTCAGGCGTGAGACAGACGAGGTGAGGATGCATCCATTGAGCAGAGGGGGTCACTTTGTGTAACAACTCTCCACTGCAACTGTGGACCAGACAATACCCGTCTATAGGAGGGGGTGTGGTCACATGGTTGTCATAGCTACTGGAATACACACTCACACTTGGCTGCTACGCTCACGACCAGTCCTAGTGTAGAGCACAGTGATACACAGGCCACTGACTGCTCATGACCTGTCAACACTGCCACTGGAGACACCACACCTACAACACACACAGGAGTATAGTCAGTACAGGGACACATACCATCACTATAGATTCTGTTTACTATACATTCTGTTTACTCAAAACAAAACATAGCCAGTGAAATGTATAACATGAAGCCTTTGTTTTCATCAAATGTATGATTCGACTAACCACAGCACATCACTTAGTTATGAAATTGTACATCAGAACAAGGGCTCAAAGTTAACTACCAAAACGGCTGGATTTTGGAAAAAAAACGCAAAGCTATAGCCTAACTTTAAAGTTGATGGGTTTCAACAATACGAACCTTGAGCGTCGGAGATGACCCCCACCACTCTATTGAGCCTCCCACACCATCTCCATAGCAACACAGTGGCATCATGTGATCCAGTAGCAATCAAGCCGTCTCCTTGGTTTCCATGGAGACCACACTCGGGAGAGAAGTCGACGCAAGTGACAATACCCATATGGCCAAACACACTCTGTAACATCTTGCCTGTGTGTGTGTGTGTGTGGGGGGGGGGCACATTGAACTCTGGACTGTGTGGCTTAATGTGTATGTACCTGATGAGTCAGTGGCAAAGCACTTGTAACTGTTGTCCCAGAAACCGCACACAAATATCACATGACAATTAGGGGGCGTGGCAAAGCAAGCGGAGGATGCAGAGACACTTCCATCGAGTGGGTCCCCTAGCCGAGTCCGCAGACCAGCTCCTGCAAGAGAGGGTACACTAGTACACTTATGCATAATTATATGTACGTATCTTTCAACAACCATAACTTTGGTATCGTTGATCCAATTTCACTGATTTTACTATTTTCTGAAAGTTTAAAAAGATATTTTTTAAAGTATGTGTTTAAATCCAAAATTTGGTAGGGGTCATAATTTGTTATTTTTCGGCCTTGGACCATGGGCTATAAAATCCATGGTATTTGGCCAAAATTGAAAATTCTGTCATCTCCCAAATATGAACTTTAATGGTATCATTTGAAAGGTTATCTTTCTTAGCTTTCAGAAATCAGAAAATCCTTGAAATTAAATGAACGGAATTCAAGTTATGACAGCTGAAAGAGTTATTGAGAGGGAGTGGTGTACAACACATGTGCTATACGTACCTATATTGGGGTCAGGGTCCAGCATAACTGTAGTAGGCCCTCCTGAAGTACCTGCACACACACAATATATGGTCCCATCATGTGATATACATGTAGGTCATGTGATATGGGTCATGAGATATGGGTCATGTGATATAGGTTATGTGATATGGGTCATGAGATATGGGTCCCTACGGCTTACTTGTACTGACAGTGAACTTGTTGAGAGCACAGAGTTGGTTACTAGACACCACTAGTAAGGTGGGGGAGCAGTACTGGACCAGCGCTAGAGGGACATCGGGAGTAACTGGCAGCTCTGCTAATAATGCAGGGTCCCTTGGATTGATCCCCTGTGCCGGTTGAGGGGGCACCTCCTGCAATCAAGAGAATGCGGTAAAACAGAAATCAGGGCTTCTTTTAGTGTGGGATGGCCGGGGATGTTTCACCCGCTTTAAATATTCTGTTATCCGCTTGATTTCCTACTCTTTCAATCACTCCCTTGGAACCCACACTTTTAAATTAACCCACTTGTGCAAAATCCTACAACAAACCCTGATACTGAGACTGTTGGTACCTTAGGGAGTGGTAGTCTGGCAGGATGAGGTTCAGTGAGTAGCTGAGCTGGGGTCTGACCAAACTGGCGGATCTGTTCTTCCAAACCCTGCAACATGCATAATTATAATTACAATAGCAGTCGTACAAGTGCTGACCTTGCGGGTCTTTGTGTCAGTGACAGCGTCTAGATCCACTGCCCCAGCATATGTGAGGTAGTAGAACACATTCCTCGCCTCCACAGCCGCCTCTCCTGTGCAAGCCAGGTGATGGCATTCATTACACAGCTACATGACCACACCACTGGCAGACAATATACACAACAAACACTAGGGCATGATTTTTGAACGGCCATAACTTTTTGAAAACTTAAAGAGAGGCCTTTCAGATGATATTTTACCATGGAGTGGCAAATCTGTACACTGTACTGACCTCTCTGCTTGTAGCCAAAGATGAGGTCCATCCAGTGGTGGAGATGGGAGGATACATACTCTGACTCCAATGCCTGCACAGATACACACACACACCCTCACACACACACACCCTCACACCCTCACAACTCACACCCTCACACACACACCTCTCTGTTGAGCCGTACAAACTCGTGTGCTGACTCCGCCCAGGGGGGTAGCTTGACATCACTAATGACAGGGCCCTCCCCACATGACCCCTCTCTCCCAAGGTCAAACTGTACGTACACAATGTGTGTGTATATATAGTGTTAGTACGAGGTATTATACACCTTGTTCTGGTTGAGAAGCATCTCTGGCAGATGATAGAACTCTGGTATCAACTCCTGAAAGAGGAAATATGAGGTGAACACAGTTGACCATTATACAAACAACCACCATGTTCAGTTACAATAGAAAGAATGACTCACATTGACATTAGAGGAGTCTCTGTTGGTGTTGGTCCATGCCTCAGCCACATTGTTGAACAATCGGGCACTGTGGTCAAACATGCCATCATGGAAGGAGATGTGGAGACTAGAGAATGGCTCCACTCGTACTAGCCAGTGGAGCACGAACGCCATTGTTGAGTAGTGTGTCCCATAATGAAAGGGAGGGATCCGGTCGTCAGTGAAGCCCTCAAAGCGCTCCTCAAATGAACGCAATCGACTCTCGTTCAGTGCTCCAATCGGCTGTAAGGGGAAAAGATTCAAAGGTTAAAGGGTAGGGGTCAATTAGGATATACCTTGGTGAGGTCTCGATAGATGCTTGGGTCACTAAGGTCAATTTCTTTGGAGGTATAGTCAGCGAGTATCCATGGAAATACGGGATACTGGTTGAGGTCGCTGTAAGTTCGTCCTGGGGTGGGTGGGCGTTAGTTAGAGTGACCAATGAGATAAGAGACTCACCGGCTATAGTGTTGAGATAGACGAGATATTGGTAGTTGCTGATCTCTCTGTGAACCCATCGTGTTGTCATGGAGCTCTTACGAAATAGTTGCTGAGGGGTGGCCAGTGACACAGCTCTGTGGGGGTATCACATATCACACACACAGCACAGGTGGGCGGGACACACCTTGTCTGAGGGAGGCCATACTCACAGCCAACTCCCACTTTAGGTAACTTCCTGAGAACTGTTTTGACATCTTTACTGCTCTCAAACACAAGGAACACAGACGCTGCAGAGGATGAACTAAACACCTCACACACACACACACACACCCACGCCCACTTACTTCTGTTGTGAAAGAATAGCTCGAGGGCTTTGCTCTGATGGAGGTAGCGACGTGAGAAGGCTGCCCTCACATTATTAATCAACCATTCTCCACTCAGCTCTAGGCACTCCATCTATATGTACACGTACAGTGACAGCCACACACACACACACACATCCACAGCCACACACCCACACACACACCCACACCCACACACACACACACACACCCACACACACACACACACACACCCACACACAGACTAACCACCCACTCACCAGCTGTGCTGCACTCTTGTACTCTTGAGTGCTATCATCAGGTGTGAAGCTAAGAGCTCTCCTTGACAACACAAGTGTCCCTGGTAATGCATGGGCCAGCACGACCAGTACACAAGGCAGTGAGAGCGAGTGGGGACCAGCATCATCTAGACTCTCTGTCAGCTCATCTGTGAGGATCTCTGGGTTTAGGTCTAGTCCGGGGGGTGGTGTGAGGGGTGTGGGGAGTGGACGGTGTGATGGGGGCGTGGAGTCATGTGACCTAGTGGCAGACGTGTGGGAGGTGCCATTCTGATTGGCTAGAAGCTGTAACCGTTGACGATGATGACTCTCCCTCAGATCCAGCCTCCAGTATCGAGACTCCCTGTGTGAAGGAGTTAGTGGTAAGCCCCTCCCCTTATAGCTAACGAGCGTACCTCAATGGAGTGTTATCATATGATCCAGTCTCGTCCACCACTGATGATATCTGGGTAATAATGTACAGTTACAATAGTACAGCGCATCATAATCATTGCTCGTTGTTGTACCTTTCTCCATAGTTCCCTGGCAGAGAGCGAGTGTCTGAGAGCCTCTGCCTTCCTCCCCTGTCCCTCTCTCTCACACCTCCTACCAGCCTCAGCCCTGGCGAGGGACAACCGGCCATCAGCCTCTGATAGCAGTCTAGACTGCTCCTTCAGCGAGACCTCAAGGTCAGAGGTCAACTTGGAGCCCACACTCTGAATGTACGACTCACTGAAGCGACTCGTACTCCTGTAACAACAGACAAAGCTAGTAGTGATATACCGTATAGCAGGTTACTTTCGTATGGTGGTATAATTCTATCGTATTGTAAGCATCATACGAAAATTAAAACTACGAAATGGAATAGGTTTAACGCCACTATACTGAGCTGTACGAATATCAGAATGAAATATTTAAATGGGTAGTTCATACGAAAATTTACACCAACGAAAAAGTAATTAGTGTGGGTGTACTCACTTTCCCTCGGTTATGAGTTGTGCAAACAGTCGAGTGCTCATGCCCTTCAGACAACGTTGCCAGTCCTGTATAGGGGACACGAAGTGTATCACACAAGGCCACACCCACCCCACCCCCTCTTACCTGGGAGCATAACAGCATGGTCAGCTCTACTGCTCGAGTGCCCTCAGCTAGCCGAACAACAGCTGCAGAAACAAGGTTAGTATTTGACAGACCCCACTAGTACATGTACACCCACCATCAGTGAGGAGTGCCCTGCCATCAGCACACACACACACACACACAGGCTGACAGACTAGACCCCACTAGTACATGTACACCCACCATCAGTGAGGAGTGCCCTGCCATCAGCACACACACACACACACACAGGCTGACAGACTAGACCCCACTAGTACATGTACACCCACCATCAGTGAGGAGTGCCCTGCCATCAGCACACACACACACACACACACACAGGCTGACAGACTAGACCCCACTAGTACATGTACACCCACCATCAGTGAGGAGTGCCCTGCCATCAGCACACACACACACACACACAGGCTGACAGACTAGACCCCACTAGTACATGTACACCCACCATCAGTGAGGAGTGCCCTGCCATCAGCACACACGAGCAGCTTGGAGAGATGCCCTCTGTGCTCCACTAGTAGTCCACACAGACAGGGCCCAATGGCTGTCATTGATGCCTCTATCTGCTCAGAGATGTCCAAAGCTCTAGAGTGAAGGGCTAGGCCTTGTCCACCGCCCTCAGGGGAGCTCTCTCTAGAGCTGTCCACTGCCACACCTGTACACATGTCATGAATTTCTTTCTATATAATTATAGCCCAAGGCACCAAAATTAATAACAAACATGCTTATGTACGTAAATTATTATTATTATTTTTTTAGGTTCAGAGAATAAGCGTATACGCATACGAAGGGTCTGACAATAAATATTAAGTGGCATGAGAGGTGATGACCGTTAGTGTGTGGGGGGTACCTGTCTTGTGCTGTAGTGGCTTTGTGTTGGGAGCTATGGATTGTCGTGAAGGCTGCTTGACCAGCACCTTCTTCTCCTCACTCTTTATAGCCTCCAGAATTCTCCGATACTTGTACACACAGAGAGACGAGAGATAGTAAAAGACGACAGCCACAGTCTGCTGAGTCAGCGCCTTTCCCTCCTGTAGGGGATACTTGTGAGGGAGGCTACTAATAGAGGGAGATCTTACCCCGTCTCCAGGAATTGCTGACATTAGCAGTGAGACGTATTTGTCCGAGAGGAGACATTGACACGATCGAATAACCCTCAGTTTGTGCTCCTTGGTGGAGTCAAAATACTGCATGGGGAGAATATAGTATGGTGGTCCTACACTAATGACAGAGTAAGGCTATGCATGACTTGTGTGCGTGATGGTGGTACCTTCTCCAGTGACGATCCAGTGAGACCTAGTGTTTTGAGAGTGGAGAGACAATCTTTGTGGAGACTGTCTACAGATGACTTCTCTCTATGGAAGCCAGTGTGGAACTCCTGCACAGACATGAGGTATACATGATGATGGTGTAGGAACTGGCTATACATGTAGTGTACAGTCAGGCTGTAGTACCTTGTACTTCGTGTGGGTCTTGTGGGAGGCAATGTTAGCTGCTGCCATCACTGTGGGTGTGTGTGTGTGTGTGGGTGTGAATGTGTGTGTGTGGGTGTGGGTGTGGATACAGTATGTACACTGTACAATGTTGTTTAATTATCACCATCTCCATCACAATATACGTAAGCCCAGAGTCATGTGCAGTGTTAGTTTTATTGACTGTACGGTCAAATTTCATTTGTGCCTGGTCATACACATAGGAATGCATGGTCATTCTAATTAAACGTCCGGTCAATGACCGGCAGTGAGTAATTTCTAACACTGTATGTGTACACTCACCTATCCTGAGGGCTTGTCTGAGGGCGCCTCCACTATCCATCTTCATCCTAGTCTCCACTGGAGTCAGTCTCAGCAGCCCACTCAACACAAACACCTCACACAGCTCCAGACAACCTCCCAGTACAGCCTGGACCTCAGTGGAGGGTGGGACCGACTCCTTCTCCTGCATCAGAGAAGGGAGGGGGATTGCTAACATAACAGCAATAACACCAAAAGTATAAAGTTATGGCCAACGAAAATAGGTATGTTTTGAGGGAAATACACACAAGGCTGTTTCTGTCAACATCATGACCCATCACTGGTGTGATATAGACCAGCTACTAAAGGAATTAGTACTGACATGCTCTCTAGACTCAGGTTATGGGCCACCGTTCACACTATGCAGAGCTCACCTTCTTGTTACTAGTAGGTGTGGCCAGCGAGTACAAGTGCTCCAAACCTCCACACAGCTCCAACACACAGTCTGAGGTCAGTGCCAGAAGTTGGGCAACGTTTGAGCGGAGATACTTATGTTGTTCTATGAACTCTGACAGTGCTGACCTCGAGCAATCACTGGAGGGGGGGCTATGGTAATAAGAGGATTGCTGGTATATTGTGTGTACCTTATACTCTTGCTCACATAGGAGCAGAGGTTCTTAATAACGTCAGCCAATAGTCGTGTGACCCTGGGCGTCCAATGAAATGGAGGGACCTTCCCATTAACCAGAGGGGCCTTATCAGGTGAGGTGCAGACATCAACAGGAGGTGGTTGGTCACTTATTAGTCCGTTAGCTAGCCCCACCTCATCAATGGTGGTTGGCTGATCAGTGGAGGTTGGTTGATCCATGGTGGTTGGCTGATCCATTGAGGTTGGCTCATCAGTGGAGGTTGGCTCATCAGTGGTGGTTGGCTGATCAATGGTGGTTGGCTGATCCATGGTGGTTGGCTCATCAGTGGAGGTTGGCTCCATGGTGGTTGGCTGATCAGTGGAGGTGGTTGAAGTGGTGGAGTTCAGTGCAGTGAAGGAGCACTCTAAATAGTCATCAGTCTCCCCTGGCAACTCTTGAGAGGAGCACTGCAAGGACACATAATATCAGTATAGCAGTGCTAGTGGATAATCAAAGCAGAAGTGTTGTACACTATCAAGCTGATCCATGTGTATTTCATATGATATCAGGAGGTGGGGTTGTTATGTGTTAGTACTGCTTACATTGAGGTGTAGAGCTGCAGTAGTCTCAACCCAGGCCCTCCAGCCGTCCTGCTCAGCCAGGAAACAGTGGCTCAGTATGCTCAGGAGCAGTGAGTGGACCATCTCCTCCAGGCTGCTCTGATCAGCCTCACTGGCCCCAGGCTGCTCCCCTAGTGTCAGTAACCAACGCTGCCATCCCATCACCCTCACCACAGCTCTGTGAGGTTAGTCAAGATAATTATAGTGATACCGTATAGCGGGTAATTTTCGTGAGGTAAAAAATTCGTTCAACTCAAACACGGTGATTGATTCTTAACTTCATTGCCTGCACTGGATTGCATACGTTCCCGTAAACCACGCCTACGTTTTGGTGGAGGTTAGCTTGCCCACGAAAAGTACCCGCTATACGGTATTAATGAGATGGTGCGCATCTCTATACTGAGGCACTTACTTGCAGTTGTTGGGCTCTTGTGCACACAGGGAGGAGATGTACGAGAGCAGCTGCATCGTCATAGCAACGTCCCCATCAGTCTGAGTTGTGTGCAGTACTACTACAGCTTCAATCAGTAGGGGAAGCACCTCTGAGGAGGAGGGGGCGTGGCAATGATGTCACAGTATAGCCCCAACGTAAGTATAGAGTAGTTACCGTAGAGCTAGAAATACTTAGATGGAGCATAAAATCATGCGTTTTGGTCAATGTTTTAAAGCTCTGAAAATCTTTCTGCGTTTATGCTATTTCCTCGATTAAATGCCGGGATTGTTCAGGCCTCGAATTAATTGTGCCATACAAAAGTATATATGGGATATGATAGCTGCTCGCACAAATAGCATAAATAGCATACAATTAATAGCATAAACAGTACACACATTCATTTCCAGCACTATAGCTAACTAGTACAATACCTGGGAATCATATCTGGTGGGAGAGAGTGCAATATATATAAGTATATATGGGATATGATAGCTGCTCGCACAAATAGCACAAATAGCACAAAATTAATAGCATAAACAGTATTTAGTACACACACTCATTTCCAGCACTATAGCTACAATACCTGGGAACCATATCTGGTGGGAGAGGTCCAGTGCAATGTAGTGGCTATCAATGATCCTCCGGGAGGGACAGTTGACCATCAGCTGCACAGGGAAGTGGGTGCATGGACGTGTGTATTAGAGTTAATCCTACGTACCTCAAATAATGCGTTGAACATTGCCATGGTGACAGGCTGTCCGGTGGCCAATAGTTTGCCTCTAATGACGGCCCATAATCCGTGAGACTCCACCAGGGATCGTTGCTGTCTGTAGGTGTGGCAGTACGGGGGTGTGGCTTGTGTGTGAGGGGGGTGGTTACAATCTAGTGCTTACTTGTGTGTGGCAGAGTGAAGCACTTTGCCGATTATCTTGAGAGCTTGTAACCGAATATGTTCAGTAGAACTGCTCAACAGATGGAGGGCAACACTGCATGCATGGAGGCAGCGAGCATCAAACATAAGCGAGTGTTGATCACTTCCCAAAAATTAAAACCTGTACTGGTAATGACACGATCCTTGCCAGAACGCAATAGTTAGATCGCAAAGGGTCAAATTTTCTACTGATTTAACTCAATCACTGATTTTTTTACGTGCAAAATATTCTAGTAATACGGTATTGTATACACAGCAATCAAGGCAGGTTGATTATAGGGGCACTCACTTGATTCCCCCTGCCTGCTGAAACAGTCCAACCATTGTCTCCTTCTGTTGTTCAAACAGTAACGCTAGTAGCAGCTCTACCACGTCTCCTCGGTCCTCCTGAGGGGGTGTGGTACTAGGGGGTGTAGTCAATGAGGGGACTCACCTGCTGGGTAGTCAGATAGTCCAGTATGCTCTCTATAGCCTCGCTCTGAGAAACTCCCTGTGTACAACATGACATCATCAATAAATCACCAAGGCTATAATAGCAGAAATAAATGGGCCCCAAAACAATTGATTTTTAAGCACACTATCATAGAGAGCTACAAAATGCATAAATTGACAATCCCAACTAGAGTTATAGGCAATCAAAGTTAGAAACAGACTTATACTGTAATAGTGTCTTTCGAAAGCAATTGCTGATTGACTGCTCATACTCACGGTTAATATGAAGTCCTTAATGAGTAGCAATAGGTAGGGGCGTACACCAGGGGCCCCCCTATAGTGCTCCCTGAGGGTGTACATGAGTCGTGGTACAGTGACCAGCTCTGGTAGAAGGAGTCCTGACCGTCCCAGCACTCTAGACCCCATCTCAGAGGCTAACCCACTGTACAGGTACGTCTGGAGCTGTGTGTGTGTGTACGTGGGTGTGTGTGTGTGTGTGTGTGTGTGTGTGTGTGTACTTCACAACTAGTGATGTATATAGAGTTGTACCTTGACAGACGCTAGGGTCCATAGGTCAGAGGTCAGCAATTCAATAAGCTGACTCAGCAGTTCTTTGGTATGGGGAGCATTGCCAAGGTAACGAGCAAACTCAAACAGCAATGAGACAAGCTCATGACTCAGATGATCAGGTGACGCCTTCCTCAGTAGATAAGCGAGTAGTCTGAGAGCTTTGAGGTGTTCTAGCTGATGGAGACACGAGGTAGAGCCTTTAGCCAGCTCAAACATGACTCTCAGTACTTTGACGCTATAGTGGGTGTGGTTAGTGGGTGTGGCCAGTGTGTGGGGGTGTGGTCGTACCTTAGTGTGGGGTTGGGAGTGGTACTGCCTGACTGTGGGAGGTCCAGTTGGGAGAACAGAGGGAACAGTGCCTGCATAAAAGAAATACTTTGCTTATGAATGGAGATGAATGAATACAAGTCATGTAGCTGCTAAGATTCGTTAGATTTGTGGTGTCCATAGCAAGTATCCAACCCAGTGTACAGTGTCAGTGCAGGGGATCAACACACACACTCACCTGTACTCCACCCAGCGAGTGTAGGACAGTATGGAAGGGTGTGGTCACTACAGGGTCCACCCCCTATAGTGGAACACATGGTGACTATAGCTCCAGCACAGGATAGTGACGTACCTCTAAGAGAGTGGCGTGTGGAGAGTGTGTGAAAGGAGAGGTGTTCTCATTGGGTGAGGCCTCCAGACAAAGCTGACCATCCACAGCCTTAGCGTTGTAGGAGAAACACACAGCACTCGACAAGTGGCCATCAAACAAGAGCTGTACAGGGGGGCGGTGGTTAGGGGGGTTAGGAGTGTACAATGTGTGTGGGGGGTACCTTCTTCTGTTGGGGGGTCAGTGGCACATCACACTCTGCCTTAAACCTGAACTGGCTCTGTGAATAACGTAGGTCAGGATTATGAAACTATGAATGAAGCACAATGGCCACACACACCCACCCACCCACCTTGTATGATGGTCCCAGTCTATGCAGTGCTGTCACAGTGTCATGCTTGAGTGGTTCTCGGAACAAGTACACTGCCGACAGCTGACCTTGGAACAACACATCCTCTGTGGCGGAGGGGGAAGTCCCCAGGAAACACTTGTCGTAGACCTAATTCACATAATAATTATGCATTTATATATACACTAGTTGGTTGTACATAACAGTTTTCATTTTTGAGATGGCTATTTGACTGATGAGCAATGAATCAAAATGAAAGCACCGCGGGTGCTGATGCCTCGGTGGAGATGCCAAAGCTACATAACATAAAGCTACTAATAGCAGTCCAATCATGCATGCAAACTCAACGAGTGGGTAATGATCGACCATGATTGTTGTTAAAAACGATCGATGCCAAACGTTCAAGTCTAAAATTAATGGCTGCCATCTGCAGAGCCTTGCAGCTCTCTTCTCACTCTTGCAGCTACCAATAGCTAGCGTTCTAGTGCAGAGCTAACTACTAAGTAGAGTAGCAACATTCGGTAAACAAGTTTGGCTACGTACTCTTCTGAAAAGGCTGCAATGGCATTCCAAGTAAGCAAAACTAAGCATAACTCGAGAACGAAGCATTATTTTGCAAACCCACGAATTAAAATCCAAGTAAACATGACTAGAAGCCTATAGAAACTCTTACTTGCACTTGATTCATCCTTGAGCAGCTGTAGCAGTCTATACACACACACAGACACACAAACACACTACCGTATACCTCGCTTGCGCATGCGCACCGAGGCATAATAAGAGTGCAATAAGAACAGTCACATGACAGGATTAATTGGTTGTAGGCCCAATCATAACGTGTTTAATCACTCAGATGATGAATATGGTTATTCGTATAGTGGGTAGCCCGCTACAGCTCAGATTGTGGTAGAGTAATTTCGCTGTTTTAATTTTCTGATATTACAATTCAAAACACACACCATAATTATGTGATGTGTGGATTGTCTTGTGCTGTGTGTGAGCCTGACCAACATTTAGTAAACTCTGTACAATGTTTTTTGTTTTTGTGTGTAGGACTCCCAAAAGGTTGTCCTTCCAAAAATTAATGCAGATATTGCATGACCATTAATTCTACTGATTGCGTGGCTCTCCCTCTATTTATACTGTACTCAAGTATGAACATTTTGTGGTTTCCAGTTTTAATGATATTCATGCATACCGTATGACTAGCTGGTGAAAAACCTTTGCGAATGAGCCAAATCAGCAGAAAAGTTGACCTTTTGCGATCTAACTATTGCGTTCTGGCAAGGATCGTGTGTATTTACTAGTACTAATTTAGGTTTTGCGGATTTTATTGTTGCGAATTGATCAACCCTCGCAAAGTTCGCAAATGTTTGATGCTCGCAGAACATTCTAGTAATACGGTAGGTATTTCCTGCCTATGCACACTCTCTGGTGGCACAGTGGAGAATGAAAGCACCGCGCAATTTGTAGGTAATGTAGGCACCTCAGTGGAGGTGTCAAAGCTACATAACATAAAGCTACTTTTATACATACATTAATAATTTGCTGCATGGGCAGAATCCAGAATCACAGGGAAACTTGAAGAGTGGGTTATGATCGACTATGATTGTTGTTAAAAACGATCAATTCGTGGATTTGAAAATAATGCTTAGTTTTCGAGTTATGCCTAGTTTTGCTTACTTGGAGTGCCATTGCAGCCTTTTAATGCCAAAAGTCCAATTCTAAAATTAATGGCTGCCATCAGCAGAGCCTTGCAGCTCTCTTCTCACTCTTGCAGCTACCAATAGCTAGCGTTCTAGTGCAGAGCTAACTACTAAGTAGAGTAGCAACACTTGGTGAACGAGTTTTGCTACGCACTATTCTGAAAAGGCTGCAATGGCATTCCAAGTAAGCAAAACTAGGCATAACTCGAAAACTAAGCATTATTTTTCAAATCCACGAATTAACCAAGAAAACATGACTAGAAGCCTATAGAAACTCTTACTTGGACTTCATTGATCCTTGAGCAGCTGTAGCAGTCTACACACACACAAACACACTACCGTATACCTCGGTTGCGCATGCGCATCGAGGCATAAAAAGGCCTTAGGGTTAACAGAGGTACAAACACATTCCCTGTACACACACTCTAATACAAACACATTCCCTCTGTACACACACCCTAATACAAACACATTCCCTGTACACACACTCTAATACGAACACATTCCCTATACACACACTCTAATACAAACACATTCCCTGTACACACACACTCTAATACAAACACATTCCCTGTACACACCATTCTCCCATACAAACACATTCCCTGTGTACACACACACTCTCTCCAATACAGCACTACTCACAGCTGATGTGTTGGGCAGTGTCACATCTGTGGCCAGTATTTGAGCCCCATCCACGAACACAGTGAGGCTGCTGCTCTTCACTCTGTGATAAACGTATACCACACTCAACATGTACCAGCGATAGGGGGCAAAAGTCATGTCCAGGGCGTGGGTCTGGGGTCGCTTCTGGCCACGTCCAAATGTCTCAATGATGAGTTTGTTTCCTATGAAGTGCGAGGAGTAGCCGTATTCCGGACGACTGGTGCGGAACCAGTACACCACCGGCTTGTAGTAGTCACGTTGGCAGTCGTAAGGTTTCTCCAGTCTCAGCCATAGCTGTATACTGAACTCTGAGGGCCACTTGGAGATGGGAGGCAGCGTTATAGCCTGTAGGAGGTGAGATGGGATAGAGCTGAGGGGGGGGAGGGGGGTGGACTTACTGCTCCTGGAGTGCCTGCAAATGTGAAGAATACCTCAGGCTGGTTTTGAGTGGCCATTGTCGTGAGAGCTCTGACCAAGGGGACAGAGTGAGGGGCCTGCAATAGGGAGACAGAGTGAGGGGCCTGCAATAGGCATTGATGGAGCATTGTACATAATTGATATGGACATTTTATATGTTTACACTTCATGTTATGTGAGTGCGTATTGTTTACAATAGGGTAACAAAAAACACTGCAAACACACACCAACACCCTCACCCACCCCACCACTCACCCAGCTACCCCCCACCCCCTCACCCTCCCACTCACCCCACCACTCACCCAGCTACCCCCCACCCCCTCACCCTCACCCACCCCACCACTCACCCAGCTACCCCCACCCCCTCACCCTCCCACTCACCCAGCTCTCTTGGTGTCCTGTGTAGAGGTACGACAATATGTCTCTGAGCTCCTTCAATGAAATACTGTAGCCACCGACAATCTCCATCACCCTCACAATGTGCACTGCAGGGAGAACGACATGCACATGTTAGACATGACTGGGTAGAATTATGTGGGTCCCAACTAGAGTTACGGGCAATCAAAGTTAGCTATCAATTTAGAAAAATCACCAAGGCTCTAGATCATGCTTTCATCAATAACAGATATTTGGGCCCGAAGCAGTTGTTGTTCACATAATTCAATAGAGCCGCTACCAAATGAGCCCTTTAATTACTGGACAATTTTAATAGCAAATGGTATGTTTTGTATGCAGTCTGCACAGTCGACTGTCAGTGTCTAGTTGCCTCACCTGCAACCTTGTCATTGTTGGTCTTCCTCAGTTGGTCAAGACAGCGCTCGATGAGATGCAGCCCTCGACAAGCATGGATGTTGGACAAGCTCTGAGTCAGGATGTCACCTAGTGTTCGCCAGAGCTCCAACTAGAGAGGGAGAGGTGGTTCAGTACAACACAATGTGTATTGCAACAGACTCTAACTACTGGGTTATGACAGTAATGCATTCCAGAGCCATTGAGGGCACTGTTCACACACACGCACATACACACACACACACACAGATATATAGAGTACCTGCAACTGGTCCGATAGCTTTGGCAATAGCTCCAGTAGTAGTAAGACAACCGAAGGCTCTCGTATGAGAAAGTTCTCACGAAGGTCAAACTCACCGGCTACTAGCTGCAGGGGGGGCAGAACGGTATGCACAGGTAACACCCCCAAATAAAATCAACAACCATCAACTTTTTATCGTTTTATGCTCACAACCATTCTTCTGATAGCCTACTACCTCTATATTATACAGTGTAGCCTCACCAGCTCCAGTAATGGCTGTACTACACTCTGACCAGTGGACGGATAACTGCTCTTGACAATGAGGGCAGCCAGCTCTCTCACTCGCGGGCCAGTCAGTCGGTCTGACAGTTTACTGGAGGGGCTCACTTGCATGGCATAGCTCATCTCTGGACGATTGCGAGAACGCTAGTAGATCCACATCCAGTCTAGTCGACTCGGTGTTTCTCTCCAGTATTGATAGTTGGTAGTGATCGTTTAATATCTACAATCAAATACCAACAGAGGAGGTTGGACACGAAGCCAAAAAGTTAATAATGACGTAGTCTTTATTAAAATAACTTGAACCTTGAACCTACTTTAACAAGCTCTTTTCTAGCCAGCAGGCCACCTTTTCATTCTGGAAACAAAAGTATACTTAGATGATGATATAGCTGAGCTATACATTCACTCTACAGCACGGTAGCTCCTACTTTATAAAGGTCAGAGGTCAGTTTGACATGACAGAACTACGACCTTTGTGAGAGGTCACCCCTTTTAGGGACTGCACGATTTCTCTGGAGGGGCGCAGTAGCTAAAAGTTAACTAACTTGCAGCAGCAGTAACATGAAGGGGCTACTTTATCAAAAAAATCAGGGCGCGATGTGCAGTCAACTTGCAAATTTACTGCACAAAACATAAGCTCACGTGATGATTCATTAGTGACCTTTTGACCCTGTCCACCCTCCTCTGAAATAATAGGTCAGCCATAAACTCGAGTACAAGCCGCTGTATTTGAGTTATATTCGAGGCTAAACGCAACTCGTATTATGTGCAACTTCAACTACTGGCACCGGTATAGGTAAGGTACGCGGTAGCCTAGCCAGAGACCGGTAGCTAAAGAGATGGCGCTGACTTCAAACCACGTTAAAGTTGTGAAGCACGGCGATGCGGTGATGGGAGAGCACACACAGCGTGTGTACGACGATAAGACTGGTATGGTGGCCCAGAAGAAGACTACGTTTGCACAGGTTCCTGTGAAGGGAGGTGGACTTGCCTTTTGCGTTAGAGAGCAAGTACAAGTTGGACAAGTGGTAATTTATAGAACTTGCAAGTTAAATACTCTGCTATTAGTCTAGTACTGACTATAGTATGGTTTGTATGTCGGTATGTATGTATGGTTACGTTTCAGTTTCATTTTGATCTTGCTGCACAGGGTCCTCCAAGTTACACTCCACCTCCACGCAATATAGCCTTGCAGTATAACGTAAATGGGAGCCAAGCCTCGAATCCAGGACGATTTAAGATACTTATTTAATCGGCTTCAAGTTGGATTCGAGGATAATGCATCTGATAAACGAGTCTACAAATGCAGCTGTAAGTAGTATTTGTTGACTGCATGACTTAATAAAATTAATAAATTATCGCAGGTCTTTTGTGCAGTTGCTTCATTTTCTTGATGGGCCTTGCGATAATCATCCCTATAGGTAAGTTTGACCTTACATTTTGTGGTCAGGTCATCATTGTCCAATTATCTTCCTATAAAAATAGTTATACCTACTATAATAGAAACCACACAGCAGAGAAAACACATAGTGTATAGAGGTTATGCACGGGGCATGGTTTCAATGTTAACAACTGTTGCTATCCACCGTCACAGAAGTGGATAGAAAAACATACATGTACACATTTGATCAACGTGTTAATGAAAATAAATTAAGAGTAGCTGTGCAGTAAGCTGCAGTGCTAGATACTAAGAAAGATGCAGGCTACAGACTATACTGTTGTAGAGATCGATCCTCAAAGAATCGATGAAGAAGAAGAGAGTGAACTCAGCAGAAGAATTAGGAGCCTATACAGTACCTATAATCTCTTGGATCACTTTGTTGAAGAGCATATATATATACCGTATTTACTTGATTAAACGCCCTCCTTGAATAAACGCCCATCTCGTTTAAACGCCCAGGGTAAAAGCTCTGTCTTTGTCATAAACATCCATCTTGAATAATCGCCCATGTATGGGGCGTGGCACTGTGGGTGGAGCTGAAATAGCACGTGGAACCAGGTTGCAAGCGTGGCAGCATAGAATAAAAATACTTTTTTACGATGCATCGATGGCAGAGAGAGAGATACATGACTTAAATTTAAGCTAAGAAATAGATTTAAGCTGAGATAGCAGCCCAAGAAGAGCACAATAACTGCTGCTGTGCAAGAGTTTTGGAGGAGACATAACAATAAACGCCCTCCTGGATTAAACGCCCCCTCTAAAGACTTCGATCTGAAATAAACGCCCGGACGTTTAATCAAGTAAATACGGTATAGAAGTTCTCCAGCAGCATAAAATTCTTTAGCCTCGTTCCCAGCCGAGTTAATTGTCTTTAAAATAGCGCTAACAGTGGCGGATCCAGGAATGTTGAGAGGGAGGTTCCAAAATAGTTATTAAAAAAAAAGAAAAAAAACGGTCCTAAGCAATGAGCATGCGCATTAGAGAGCCCTGTCCACATATCAATTTATGAAATCAGCCTAGTAACTACAGATCACGATCATTCAAGCTGAGTTGCTAGCTAGCTTGGTAAGTTGATCTCCAGTGTGTTTTTGTGTGAAAGGGGGTTCCATGGAACCCATGGAACCTGTCCGGATCCGCCACTGGCTAAGTCGCCAACTAGGCCTGGTATTGATTGTATCTGGGCGTTATAGGAACCAAAAAACAAAAGCAGAAAGATTTTGTAAGAACATTAACAAAGGCCGTCTTAGCTACGTGATGCTAACAGATGAACATGCATCAACTCTAGGAGCACGAATTAAGCTTTCTAGCACGCATATCATGGAAGTAGAAATCCAGCTGAACAGGTATGTAGCTTGTATCTTTAGCATCTAGCATTATTACTGCACAGCAATTCTTCATTTTGCATAAACGCCTCGATCAATTGTGCACTATCACTTCTGTGTAAGAAACATTCTTTTACCACTCAACATGGCTGACAAAGATTCGCGTGGGTGTTGACCACGCCCCATATGCATAACGCGAAAAATACGAATAACCTACGGTATTTAATGTAATTACAGCCCCAAAAAATATTGATTCCACTTCTGAGTGCATGGCGCATCTTTTAGAACACAAGCAATTGCGTTTCCAGCTGGTACCTAAATTATGGTGGCGCTAGAAGTAACAATGTTTGCGCATGCGCAATGACTGATTGCCACATGTAATTAAAAGAGCGATGAACAAACGGCACTACGGTATTTCAAGTGGGGTGACATGTACAATATCATTGTGATTGTTATCTCCTATGAATTTATTTACTAGTGGGCCACAATGTACAGTAGAACCTCAATTATCTGGCCCTCCATTATCCGGAACTTTGATTATCTGGCTTGATAATTTTCTTTTGCGTGTCCCTTAAATGCGCATGCGCATGTAGCTGTTAATACGGAGACAGGCCTCCTTATCTTCTGCACATGTGGCACTACTGCTGCATGTTCATCAATTAAGTGGGTGGATCAAGGTATGGTTCAGTTATCCGGCCTGCCTCTGGAACCAAGGTGTCCAGATAATCGAGGTTCTACTGTATATATCTACCTCCTATCTCCTATAGTGTTATTATAGTGTTATATAAAGTAACATTTGCAGCTACTGTCGGTGGTTTGCAGTCAGGTGCCTCAGACTCTCTATCAACTGGTGCAGCAATCAGTGCGATATTTCTGGGTGTGATAACTCTCTGTATATCCATCATCTGCTTCTGTACCCACTTTCTCAACTTTAAGACCTGTCAGGTGTTGCCCACAGGTGTCACTCC
The DNA here is from genome assembly GCF_963675165.1 of Halichondria panicea. Lineage (NCBI taxonomy): Eukaryota > Metazoa > Porifera > Demospongiae > Suberitida > Halichondriidae > Halichondria > Halichondria panicea. The sequence continues at coordinate 5,312,988 of NC_087392.1, read as the reverse complement.
TAACCCTTATGTTTGTTGCTACTCTGATTACAAACACGGTGTTTTGTGTGTTGTTTGTGGTTCAGAATATCAACAAGCCTGCTGGGCTTGGCTCCTCCGCTGAAGTAGCTCAGCTGGCTGTTATGAGTTTGTCTTGGATTCTGCTACCGATGTTTTGGGTCTTTTGTTTGTGCTCTGCTAATACTTGCTGGAGCAAGCGTAATAGTGCTGCAAACATGTGAACTGAAACTGTAATTTATGTTTGTAAGTACAACTATTGCATGGTAGTGAGTTGTGTGACTGTCAACTAAATCATTGTTTGCTTTTTTATAGTTAGTGATTTTTACCACTTTGTTGCCTAGTATTTAGATTTAGGTCGTATAATAAAAACATATCAATAAAATACTTCATTTGCCTCAATAGAATAATAAGATGCACATGGGAAAAACACAACACTATTAAAATATGTATCATCTGCAAGGTAAGGTACAACTCTTCTTTCAGTTGTAGCACTTTCATCAACTTCAGTTTAGCCCTACCGCCTCCTCGTTCTCAATAGCCAACTCAATCTGTGCATGAGAGAAGAGTTAGGAGTTGAAAAGTGAAAATGGAATTGTTCACATAGACTACCTCTATAATTATATATAGTATATAGACCTGTCCTATCTCCACTGCGTGTATACATACCTCTAGTAGACCTGTCCTATCCCCACTGTACTAGCTACTCACGAATTGTCTCTAAGTTTGCTGTCTCCGAGGGCACTGCAAAATTATGAGTTAAAACACTACAGCAGTGACTGTGAATTATAATAGACAACAATAAACTATAAGCTAAGGTTACTGCATGATATAGTGAGTGACTGAGGCTTCTTGAACTCATCAATTATATAGTAGTCACTGACTGGGGAAAGTGGTCAAGAAAGGTGATTGTGAGATATAGTGCATGCATGGATGGCACGGGGAATAGGGGAGAGGGGGAGGTTGTGAGATATAGTGCATGGCACGGGGAATAGGGGAGAGGGGGAGGTTGTGAGATATAGTGCATGGCACGGGGAATAGGGGAGAGGGGAGGTTGTGAGATATAGTGCATGGCACGGGGAATAGGGGAGAGGGGAGGTTGTGAGATATAGTGCATGGCACGGGGAATAGGGGAGAGGGGAGGTTGTGAGATATAGTGCATGGCACGGGGAATAGGGGAGAGGGGGAGGTTGTGAGATATAGTGCATGGCACGGGGAATAGGGGAGAGGGGAGGTTGTGAGATATAGTGCATGGCACGGGGAATAGGGGAGAGGGGAGGTTGTGAGATATAGTGCATGGCACGGGGAATAGGGGAGAGGGGGAGGTTGTGAGATATAGTGCATGGCACGGGGAATAGGGGAGAGGGGAGGTTGTGAGATATAGTGCATGGCACGGGGAATAGGGGAGAGGGGAGGTTGTGAGATATAGTGCATGCATGGGGAATAGGGGAGAAGGGAGGTTGTGAGATATAGTGCATGGCACGGGGAATAGGGGAGAGGGGAGGTTGTGAGATATAGTGCATGGCACAGGGAATAGGGGAGAGGGGAGGTTGTGAGATATAGTGCATGGCACGGGGAATAGGGGAGAGGGGAGTGTTGTATCTATTAATTATTGTCTTCACTTTGACATAGATAAATATTCTTGGGGTAGAATAGAACACACCGAGCACAGTACAGAACCTTCTTATATATACAAAGCTAAAGTAACTTCTAGAACTTTCCACTAAGTACAAAGTACAGTTCCAATTCTAGCTAGATTGTTCTAGATCATTACAGATACATTACAGCTACTTCTAGATAGTTCCGGTGGATACTACAGGGAGGTTGTGAGATATAGTGCATGGCACGGGGAATAGGGGAGAGGGGAGGTTGTGAGATATAGTGCATGGCACGGGGAATAGGGGAGAGGGGAGGTTGTGAGATATAGTGCATGGCACGGGGAATAGGGGAGAGGGGAGGTTGTGAGATATAGTGCATGGCACGGGGAATAGGGGAGAGGGGAGGTTGTGAGATATAGTGCATGGCATGGGAATAGGGGAGAGGGGAGGTTGTGAGATATAGTGCATGGCACGGGGAATAGGGGAGAGGGGAGGTTGTGAGATATAGTGCATGCATGGATGGCACGGGGAATAGGGGAGAGGGGGAGGTTGTGAGATATAGTGCATGGCACGGGGAATAGGGGAGAGGGGAGGTTGTGAGATATAGTGCATGGCACGGGGAATAGGGGAGAGGGGAGGTTGTGAGATATAGTGCATGCATGGCACGGGGAATAGGGGAGAGGGGAGGTTGTGAGATATAGTGCATGGCACGGGGAATAGGGGAGAGGGGGAGGTTGTGATCGAGATATAGTGCATGGCACGGGGAATAGGGGAGAGGGGAGGTTGTGAGATATAGTGCATGGCACGGGGAATAGGGGAGAGGGGAGGTTGTGAGATATAGTGCATGGCACGGGAATAGGGGAGAGGGGGAGGTTGTGATCGAGATATAGTGCATGGCACGGGGAATAGGGGAGAGGGGGAGGTTGTGATCGAGATATAGTGCATGGCACGGGGAATAGGGGAGAGGGGAGGTTGTGAGATATAGTGCATGGCACGGGGAATAGGGGAGAGGGGAGGGCTAGGGGTTGTGAGATATAGTGCATGGCATGGGAATAGGGGAGAGGGGAGGTTGTGAGATATAGTGCATGGCACGGGGAATAGGGGAGAGGGGAGGTTGTGAGATATAGTGCATGGCACGGGGAATAGGGGAGAGGGGAGGTTGTGAGATATATAGTGCATGGCATGGGGAATAGGGGAGAGGGGAGGTTGTGAGATATAGTGCATGGCACGGGGAATAGGGGAGAGGGGAGGTTGTGAGATATATAGTGCATGGCATGGGGAATAGGGGAGAGGGGAGGTTGTGAGATATAGTGCATGGCACGGGGAATAGGGGAGAGGGGAGGTTGTGAGATATATAGTGCATGGCATGGGGAATAGGGGAGAGGGGAGGTTGTGAGATATAGTGCATGGCATGGGGAATAGGGGAGAGGGGGAGGTTGTGATCGAGATATAGTGCATGGCATGGGGAAGGCCGTCCCAACTAGAGTTACAGGGCAATCAAAGTTAGCTATCACAAAACAGGCTCACTTTGGAAAATCACCAAGGCTATAAATCATGCTTTCATCGATAACAGGCTGAAAGCAATTGTTCACATCATTCAATAGAGCCGCTACAAAATGAGCCCTCCACTTTTTATTGCACTCTAAAGCGAAACGCAAATGGTTTCAAGAGGCAACATATAAGAGTCATTGTTCCACGTAATCCCGTTTCCTTACTACTCTATCTATGCTCTAATTTGCATGCTTATCATCAATTAGTTTGTCTTGTAAATCATTAAAAAAAAATGTGAATAGAATATACATAATAAGTATAGTGCAAAGAATCATGACATTGTATATAATTGCAGCTCCTGTAGTTCACATTCGGTACACAAACTAGCTTGACTGTTGACACTGATCAGATCACTGGGTTCGTTACATTCACACTCAGAGCACAGGCTCCCCTCCTCTTCCAGGTGACCTTGCATGAACTCTGAGCACAGGCTCCCCTCCTCTAGTCTCGCACCCAGCCTATTCTCCTCCAGGTGACCTTGCATAAACACCCCAACAGAGTCTCCACTGGAGAACCAGCCCCTTGGCAAAACATTGACATAGTCCACATCAACTTCTTGTAGACTGTAATCACTCTCCGAGCTGCAGTCACACTCTTGGAGGTTGTAGTAGCACTGCATATATAGGTATACTCGTGTCAATGCATCCACAGTTAACATCTTGCTGTACATATTACCTGGCCTGTGTGCTCACTGAACATTGAGTCAAACACTGTCTTCAACTCCACAAAATCAGGCCTCAGCAAAGGATCAATTTGCCAGCAACAGAGCATTACATTGTACCTATATGTATGCATGTGTTGGAACAACAATGATATTGTAATCCACTAGTACAGTGGTAACTCACACTTGATCAGGACAAGCGCTAGGCTGGAGCATTCTGTAGCCAGTCTGTATGGCCCTGATGACACTGTGTGTTGGTATACCAGGATACGGGGTTCGTCCTGTGGAAAGTGGTGTATATACTAGATGGTGAATGCGAATCAGACCCTTTGCGATCTAACTATTGCGTTCTGGCAAGGATTGTGTGTAATTACCAGTAGGTTTTGTCATTTTATTTTTGCGAATTGATCAACTCTCGCAAAATTTGCATATGTTTGATACTCGCAAAACATTCTAGTAATACGGTATACCTGTCTGTGCACACTGCATGAGATGGCAACTGCTTACCTAATGTGAAGATTTCCCAGAGAAGTACTCCAAAAGACCAACTATAGTGAATACATTGGAGACATGGTTTGACAAGTATGATGGTACTTACACATCACTCTTAGACGTGTACACACCATCCAGTATACCCTCAGGGCCCATCCATTTGATAGGCAGCCGTTTCTATAAGAGGGTATAAACACTGATAACACGTGCAATACAGACTCACTGGTGTGGGCCTGTACACTGAGTGGTAGAGCTTCCTGGCCAGACCAAAGTCACCCACTTTGAGAGTGCACTGTCCGGTAATGAGCACATTCCTAGCAGCTAGGTCTCTGTGCAGACACTACAGCACAGAACTGTAATAACAAGATATTCATAATATGTTGCACGTACTTTTTTCGAGCTCAAATAAGCCATTCCATTTGCAATTTGAGAGGCCATTTCTAACATAGTGCTAATGGTGAGTGGTTCTTCTGTGTCAAGTCTTTTAGCTCTCAGTAGCTCCAGCAAACACCCTCCTTCACAATACTCGACTATCAGACATAGTTTGCCTATAGACACACACTACAGTCATACTGTGCTGTATGTCTGTACACAGTGACATACCTTGATTGATAGTAGCCCCCAAGAAGCTCAGAACGTTAGGGTGCTTGCCAATGCGTACTAATGTCTTCAGTTCCATCATTAAATCTCGTTCATCCTCAACCGTGGCTAAGTCTGCGAAGAAATGGTAAGTAACCAGTTCACCTTTTGCTCGAGTGCCAAACCTTTCAACATCTTGATAGCCACAGTTGAGGTAGTTTGAGTTAGGGGGTCAAAAAGGTCAGCTTGCATCACGACACCAAATGCCCCAGAGCCCAACTCTCCACATACTCTCAATAAAGTGAACGGGTACACCAACCCCTGAGATTGTAACTCCCCTAACTGTGAAATGTAGTTTAAAATAAATTGTCGAATATTTTGTAACTTACAATTGTAGTTTTGGGCACATCTGCTTCTATTATGTTGAAGAGAGGATTTGAGAATGAAGAATGCAATGATGATTTATTACTCATAGGGGACATTTTGTGCATTTTGTGAATTTGTTTTCTGTGGATGTATCTAAAAGCACACAGTCCAATCACAACTGCAATCACAATTGCCATGACAAGACCTCCTCCTATCGACAGTAACGTGACGATGGAGCCTCGATGGACAATAGCAACATCTGTTGCACTCACTGGCTCACTTGTACTGGCATTGACTACCAGTGGTGGCGGGATTGTTGTTCCTCTGGGGGGTTTGGGGACTCGTGGAGTGGAAGTATTGTACTTGGAACCAATTTTAAGAGGTTTTGGGATTCGAGGAATAGTATTATTCTCCGGCCTTGGAGGTCGTACAGGACGTGAGGAGTTGAATCGTGGCCCTCTTATTGGATCTGACACTCTGTTTCTGTGTCTGTGCCTTGTGTTGTTGGTAGAGTAGCAAGAGTCCTCATGCGGTGGTGGTGTACCTACGTAACAATATATATAATTATAATAGTGTGGGTAAATCATTAAAGGGCTCTACTTCTTGAATGCTGAGCAGCTGTTAGGTTGAGCTTGAATGAGACTTTGTTTTTCTTGTTAACTGCACAGGTGAACACTCCACCCTCTACAGTCCTTCGTATAACTTTGTCCATGTCTCTCTTGTTTTCCATTACCCTCACAAAGTACAGCAGTCCGTCACTCAATAGTTTAGCCTCTAGTAGGAGAGCTCCTGACGGGCTCAGTGAGGCTGTGGTGGTAGCCGTGGAGCTGACAGTTCTGTTGTTGGCACTCTTATACTTGATACTGCTACTAGAAGTGTAGGGTTGTATCAAGCACAAGTGAATGATCCCTTCACTTTCTATTAACTCATTGTCTGTGTACAGAATATCGACATAATCCATGTCTGATGGTGGGAACACAATCTCTGCTTTCGGAGGAGGCCCTGTGTGCATGAAGTGTATGAAATATGCAGCCAGTATTAGAATGAGTACCTGATAAATAATAGATGCTGTACACGTGATCTCCAGCTCCATTGTGGCATAGGTACTTGGTGTCTGTTCTTGGATTGCGTACTGGACGTATTGCTCCACCATTAGCAGACAATCTGACACTGTCATCACTGGTCACTACTGTCCAGTGGGTACTGCTACTGTTCCATTGAGAGTGGCATTGTAGTCGTGCATTTGCCCCAGGACGATTCTGATATTGTCTCCTACTCACTTCAGGCACCCACAGAGTGGGCTCTGCACAATGGGAGAGAGTGAGGTAGTAAGCACAGCAGGTGGTCAGCTCATTGTGTACACTATTCAATTAAAACCTTGTGGATAAGACACCCACTCAAGATTATGTAATGTACAGATATATTCTATATAATTATACTGCCTACATGCAGGGGACAGTTGACCCACCATAACCTGGCAGTACTGTCACTAACTGCTCTCCAAGGCTGCACTGCTGTGTCCACTGGAGGTTGAACTGTATCCCTTCATTAAAATTGTGCTCTTTCTGCACACATTTGCAGCGATAACGACCATAGTCAGATACAGTGATATTAGCCAGTCTCAGCGTAACTCCACAGCCTTGTGTAGGGATGACCTCTCTATTGGGGCCACTCATAACCGGGGCCTCCTCCCACCATTGCAGGGTAGTGTGCGGAGGGAGGGGTCTACCAACTGGTCTGCATGTTAGCTCAACAGTGGCTCCCTGTGGGGCTACAATGTAGCCATTACTTTCTGACCAGACAAGAGGTTGATCTGATGTCACCAACAATCTAGAACCTGTGTAACAGAATATGTATCACAAAATATACAATTGCTATGCATGCATGCTCACCGTTGTGTTGGGGTTCACTGTGAGCATCACAGCAGACTGTCACAACTAAAAGCAGCAGTAGCATTGTAGACACCATAGCTAGCTTCTTAAAGACCTACTGCACATGCGCACTGAACAATTCCGTAGTTGGTAAAGATCGACCGTTAAACTTTAACTTAAAGAAGAAGCAAATGATAAATAAACGGTAAAGGGTCGACAAATTAACAGTTGACCTACTTTGTTTACATAACATACTGCTGTTCACATGATAACCATTATGTGCACTGATGATATTATTGAAAAAGCAATAAACTGTAGAGCTGAACATGTACACACACAACACACACATAAACGACTAGTGTTCATATTTCTGTCTGAGTTTCTTAGCCATATCAGCAAAATCAGATGCTTCACGAGCGACTTGTTCCGTCCTCTCCTCTATTTGAGACAGTTTCTCTCGCCTCTCGTGAAGTGCCTACAGGAGGAAGGGGCCGGGGCAATGAATACAACAACAGACAATGATCTATAAAACACCATTGGAAAGGTTAAGGTCTATTGAATACCTTTAGACAATTTTAACTCAGAAACAGCTAAAACTGACCTTTGCTTTTGTTAAAAATAATGGATTTCGACTAATCACAGAACTTGTATCTATACCATTGGAAAGGTAATTCTGAGAGCTATTGAATGCATGATCCTAACTCAAGCTACAGGCCTCCAAGCCCCCAAAGTTAGCTATCAAAAGAGCAGAAATTTGGGACTATCAACACTGTACATACGTACGACAGGGGACTTACTTGAACATTTTTATTCATTTGTCCTGCGACTCCGGAGGCCCCTGGAGCACCCCCCTTTGCCGCGCCCCCTTCCCCTCGTCTCCGGTCCTCTCTCTCATTGTCCAACTTGCCAGCGTATGATGATGACGCCTTCCCATCCAACTTGTACAAGTTACCCAAAGCACGACGAGCTGTCTCACCAACTACAGGGGGGAGGGGAACACACAAGTCAATACCCACCACACACACACACACACACACACACACACACACACACACACACACACACACACGCACGCACACACACACGCACACACACACACACACCACACACAGTGCTGCTACCACGTACACAAATTCTCTCTATCGACAGTGGCAGGTCCTGACGTGAACAGAGCGTCCAATATTCTCTTGCCCACTCCTCCTTGATAAGGCTCTGGGTCTGCCAGATTCACGTACAAGTCTGGGAAGCAAGCCGGCAGGTTTAGTTTGTCCTCAGTCACTAAGCTGAGTCTCTGTAGCTCAGAGTCAGAGCTCATGAAGATGGCTTGACCGGGGCCAGACACGTGGAAGGTGCACAGTGATCGTGTGTGTGTGAGAGGTGCCAGTGGGAGATGGAGTAGCAGCTTGAGGCCAGGGAGACTGTGAATGAAGATATCTTTGTTGGAGGACACACTCAACAGACAAGGAAGGTCTGCATCGGAGGGAGGGGGATAATAGTGATTCAGCATAAACTAGGCCTTACCGTTACAAGTGAAGTGCTCACTCTGCAATAGAGCACTGCCTTGTGGTAGAGAGGCTGACTCAATCTTATGAAAGCCCGGGAAAGAGTAGGATCGGACCCTATCCTCACTCACCACCACAGCATACTGCTCTGCTCGGCCACGAGTTGGGGCCGGACGTTCCTCTGGGGAACCACTCAGATTAGTCCTCTTACGTTGGAAGGGGATCAACTGACGATCACCCCACTCATTCAGAAAGATGACAGCCACTATAGGAGACTTGGTATCCTGAATAAACTCTGCAGTGAGTGGAACGGAGCACAGACGGTAAATCGGAACAGAAACGGGATTTTCTATACATACTTGTTGGGGTGAGGTCGATCTTGCCCTTTCTGGTAGTAGTATTGACTCCGTAGGCTACCAGGTGACCACTAGCCAGCCCCACCCATAGCATCAGAGTAGGAGGAGCTAAACAACGAAAGAAGGATACTATATACATGTACAGACACCCACAGTGTATTCACCATTCTTTTCCAGTTGTAGTTGCACTAGTTCCAATGCTGTCACCGAAGACTCTAACTCTGACACAGTCATCATCTTGACATCAAAAACATCATCGTCCAGCTCCTCCAAAGTGGGCATTACTGGCTCGGAGAAACGAGGGGTCATAGGGGTCGGCGCGGCAGTGGAGAGGCCTCGTTGTGTGGTGTGCCGACGGACCAATGGTTTGGGTAAGGGGAGAGCACACTCCGACTCTTTGCGTAGGGCACGTGTGAACTTGCTTGGATCAGACAAATCTAGAGAGTGGTGGGGGGGGGGGTGGGTGATGGTAGGGGGGGTGAGGGGGGATGGGGATGATAGGGGGGGTGAGGGGGGGATGATAGGGGGGGTGAGGGGGGGTGGGGATGATAGTGGTAGTCTAAAGACACATGTAAGGATAACTTACAGAGTATGCTGGTTAGAGATGAGAGGGTGTGGAGACAAGAGTTTGATTTAGTGTCCACCAGAGCAAAGCCACGGTTACTGCCAATCACCAGTCTGCATGATGATTGATTGTGTATACAAAGCAGGAGATTATAATTATTATGATCCAAGGCCGAAAAATGACAAATTTGATATGTTATGGCTGTTGAAAGATGTTCAACAATCCCCTCCCACCCTTTAATAATGGTTTAGGAGTTCTTTCATTTAATCAATGGTTTAGGAGTTCTTTCAGCTGCCATAACTTGAATTCAAATAATTCTGATTTTCTGAGACCTTTCAAATAGTATCATTATAATGTCATATTTGGGAGATGAAAGAATTTACTACAGAGCAAGGACTAACACCCACACACACACACACACACGCGCACACCCACGCACGCACACACGCACACACACACACCCACCCACGCACACGCACACCCACACACACCTACACAGCACTTACAGTCCCAGGTCCACACTGTAGAGCATGACAGAGATCTTGGCTGGCACACGAATCTTGGGATCTCTCTTGAGAGCTTGCTTGCGCTGAACGTGGTAACAACAGACGGCCACCTGACTGAGTTGGAACCCTGGTCGAGTGGGGGGAAGCTTGTCCGTGAACCCCCACGTACCCACAGAGGAAAGGGGTGTGGTTGCGGGGCGAGCAGACGAGGGAGCATACTGACGCATCACAGAGTCCCGGTCAAAGTTGATATCAATAGACTACACAGTAACAGCAAGTATACAGAATAATGAGGTTAGTAGGAGAGGATCACCACACATTTTAAATCACATAAAGTACAAGAGGAGGTCCGACAGGCGCGGTGCAGCTCAAGCAATTAGCCTCTGATTACACTCAGAAATAACAGACAGTGTGGGTGGGGCGTGGGCGGATAATTAGCGTGCCTAATTGTTTGAGCTCCACCGCGCCTGTCGTACCTCTGGGTACAGTACAAGATACCTGGCAGTATACTATACCATGGCTACACTGATATCTCACCTTAGGGGAGAGCTCTCTCTCTGAGAGTTGGAAGTCAAAGGCCATGACTGCCCCTCCTGTGTTGGCCACGCACATCCACAGACCCACCGCACACACGTGTACAGCACTTATAGGGAAGAACTCATCACTGGAAGAGGTGGGCGTAGCCACGGGGTGTGCGGCTTCAGCAGGGGGCGTGACTTTCACAGGGGGCGTAGTAGTTGGGGGTGTGGCTTTAGCAGGGGACGGCTGCTTGGTGGGGGATGATCCAGGAGTTCTATATAAGGGACACATCAATAATTATATTGAAACACGTGCTGACAATTCTTACTGGTTAGCTGATGATGGCTCCTGTATGATAGGAGCAAGCCCTAGTGGTTGCAGGGGTATGGTTTCCGGCCGTTTGGAGGGTGAGCTGGCCACTTCTACTCCATCTTTGTTGCCTCCTTCATCTTCCTCTCCTCCTTTGCTGCCTCCAGTCGATGCATTACTGGACAGATCTCCATCAAACTCCTCTGTCGGCTTGTCTCTTTCACGGCTTAAGCTGCGGCCAATTTTAACAGCTTTTGCCATTTTTTTAAACGATTTCGACAGTGAACTCTTCTTCTTCTTCTTGTCCTTTACTGCCTCCCCCTCATCTGGCGAGGGGCTTGGACCACGAGAGCTCTGCGGAGACCCATCACCATTCGACCGCTTCTTCTTTTTAAAGATGCTCTTTCTTTCAAACGAATTGACTTTAAGTCTCTCAACTGCTCCTGAAGTATTGGCACCTGCATGTAAGGTCCCTATATAAACAAGGGGTCATGAAAAAGGAGGGTTTAATTTAACAAGCTACATAAAAGGGAAAATCAAACTAATAGCCAACAAGGCTAATACAAAGGTCCCCTTACAAACTAAGGCATATAGTTATGTGCATTTTCAAACACAGGAGAATGAGATGACATTTACATGTACATGCTATTGGTCAGTACCAAAGCAACTTGTACTGTGTTTCATTGTAACTGGTCAACCCACCATCAGTGGTGTCAGTGATGGTGTGTTCCTGCCCTGTGGCTGGATACAGAGCACCCCCCTCCTCCTCCTCTGGTATGGTCTCCACTACCTCTGGTGATGGTGGGAGGGGGATGGGGAGGGGCTCAGGGCACGAGGTCTGTCGAGAGGGGGGCTGGGTGTGAGGGGGGATCGTGGAGAGCATGGCAGCTGGGGGAGTGGCTGCCTTCTGGCGTGGCTTCTTGGTGGGGGAGGGGGAACCACTACTATCACTTTTAATTGAGCGAGAGGCACTATCTGACGAGGGTGTGTCTTTAGAGGAGGGTGTGCCTTTAGTGGAGCGTGGGCTACTATTTAAAGATGGTGTGCTTTTAGGGGAAGGTTGGTAGCGCATCTTGAAGTACTGAGAAGTGCTCATTGTGAAGAATGGTTGCAGGATCACTGCACAGGTCATATGAGCACAGGTCATATGAGCACACACAGCTACATAACATTATGTATATATAGCTTACCTGAGCTAGAGTACCACAGTCGCACTGAGCCATCCACATGTCTATACACAAGGGGAAGGAGGATATTATTAGACAGCACAGGCTAGAGTGTATGATCAGAGGAGGTCTGACACGAGTACCTCGATTAGGAGTTAATTAGTCACATACAACAATGACTTTACTGTTGAATTTTGCACGTGACCAAGCCTAATCGAGGTACTCGTGTCGTTACCTCCTCTGGTATATGATCATGATAACTCACCCAGTGACGATGAGGTCAGTGGAGGTGTGTGGTACCTCTTGGCCCCACTTGCCACCTTTGAGAGGCCACGGCTACAGCAATAAGACAAGGTGTCATAATCACAAGGGCTACCCATTCAGGAAAATTGTATTTATAATAATATTGAGACACATTGTAAGCCGCACAATCAGCCAACAATAGTGTGTGTGTTAAGCAGCTGCATGGATAGTTACTAGCTGCTACCGTAATAGCGGGTCATTTTCTTGGGGTAAAAAGTTCGAAAACGGTGGCTTTTGTGAGTAAAAATTTTGTTTAGTCTCATTGCCTGCACTGCATTGCATGCGTTCCAGTAAGCCACGCCTACATTTTCGTGGGAGGAAATGTTGTGAAGGCCCACGAAAATTATCCGCTATACGGTATTCATTTCTCTGACTTTAATTATGTTTGTATTTCATGCATTTCAAGTGAGGGGGGAGGGTTGGTTCTGAGGGCGTCCTACACATGTACATGTGGTTGAGGTGTACCTTGGCTGATACTTTCATGAGTTTGGACTTGACTGAATGCAGAGAAGCAATGAACTCATCAGAGCAGTTGGCAGTGTAATGGAGGGAGGTGACTGGAGGTAGGTGGATGTCCAGGGCATACGGGAACATGTATCCAGGGTACCGTGGCAACCTAGAGGGGGGGGGCAGTCAAAACACACCAAGATTGTGCGTGAGAGCTGGATACTTACTCTGAGTGCTCCAGGTCATGAACCACCAATTCTTGCTTAGTCAGAATCACAAGAGCAAATGGACGCTGACAATCTATTATTAGGGGATGGGTGGGTGTCAGTATGTACACATTGACACATTGGAGGGGAGGGTTCGTTGGAATGATCACTTTAAATTACTTTAAATTACTTTAAATATGTTAATTGTGAGTCTGAACAACCAACAGTGTTTAATTACATGGACATTGTCTTGAGTTACCTGTAGCACGGGGTGATGAGGGCAGACAGAGGAAGTCCAGGATGGTACTCTCAGTGGAGAGCATACGAGTAGAGGCCTTCCCCCGTAGGAGAGTGAGGGTCCGGGGGGCTTGGTCGTTCCCTTCAGGATAACCACCACTGGCTATCATCCAAGGGTCACTGTGTTAGGGGGTAGTGTGTGATAGGTCACTGACACACACACACACACACACATGATAGTACAGTACCTCTCAGTGTGCACTTGCTGTAGCCTGTAGATAGGTTTGAACTCTGTTGAGTCAAAATCTGCAGAGAGTAGCATCATCAATCACCAGCTGATGTGTGTACATGCTCACCATGCAGTGGGAAGACCTTCTCTGGCCTGGCCTCCACCTTGGGGTTCCACACAGCTATGGTACCATCACTATAGGAACAGGCAAAGCTCTTACCACTGCCCAGCCAGCTCACAGAGGTTAGGATCTGAGGGGGTGTGTGTGTGGGTGGGGGGCAGTGTGTGTGTGGGTGTGTGGGAGCGTACGTACATGATCACTGCCAGGGTCATAGTTGAAGCGCTTGTGGTGGGTGTGTTGGTCATGTGACCCGGCCTCTCTCATATCGTACAGGACACACTTGCCCCCAGAGAATGCTATCAACACCTTACCCTGATCGAGGGGGTGCTCTGTCACTGAGATGACATCACCAGGCTTACGACGACAAGATCTGCAGTGACAGTGAAGTGTTAGGGTTCACAGTGAAACTAGTTACATAAACTTATACTGATTGTACACACACTTGATGAAAGAATACAGTATTACTGAAAACAAAGCCATAGAAAACGCCTAAAAATCCCACAATCCCACAACAAAACATTGGCACACATGCTGGAGGGTATTGAATGCTGCTACATGTACATGTATATAGTTCTAGGGTATCTCACAGTTCAACTGCGTTGTTCCAGTGGATAGTGAATCCTGAGATCTTGAATGTGTGTAAGTGTAGTAGGTGCACATTGCCAGCGTCTGTGCCCACATACATCCAGTCAGAGGCAAACACATAGGACAGAGCAGTGGCTCTGCAGTGGTGACAATGGGAGAGCTATCATGAACTAAGAGAGAGAGAGACCAACCACTGTGTAGCCATGATAATTATGTAATGTTTTGGCTCCTTTACATGTATTGGCAGCCTACAGTGATGGGTGTAGACAAGAATCTACCAGCCCTGAGCACCAGGGAGAGGCCTCACTCTGAAGCTTACAACATACAAGTTCACAACAGCTGTATATGTTAAATGAAGGGCATTGATTTTAATACCCTACAATGTCTACATTAATGGCATGCTATGACAAGCATTCACACACACACACACCTTGAGTGTCAGTGTCAGGGTACATGACCTTGAAAGCTTTACAAGCATTACACTTTATAAAACACATACTTTTCAGAGATGAGCTCGAGGCTGTGCAGTATCTTAGGTTGCTTGTCCTTGAGAGACCACAGATACAGTGTGTTATTATCACAAGCAGTCACTAGGAGGCCCTGTGTGTGTGGGGGGGGGGGGGGGAGTGTTGACACACCAACTAGTCAGTATACATATGGTGTGTGTGTAGTGAGCAGGTGGCCTGGAGAGCTTGTTTCAATTCCACCAGTACACCAGATGTAACTGATGCTACAAGCACTTTGACAAACAACCTCTGCATGTGTCCGTGTCTATTGTATACTATCTAGTTTTTATTGCTATGCCTTGTTAAAGTCTTTAACTAGGAAAAGCAACGGCTACAATTAACAGGCTCATTGATTTCATTAATAGTAGGCTGTACATGTAATTACATGTAATTATACCCTGTTAGTGATGAACACTAGATGTGTTACAGCGGCATCAGTGGGGTGGTTGATGTGCCGCTCTAGACCAGGCTTGCCCAGAGTGGAGGGGGTCAAGGGGTCAACACAAGGGTAGAGACAACATTAACATTTAATTGTAAGGTGAAAACAAAGCTAATCAAAACACGTGATAAACAAGAATGGGCGCTGAGAGAATCACTAGGTTCCAATAATTGTAGCATGTAGGAACCCAACAAGTGGAAGCTTCCTGCACTTATTGACAGGCTACACTTATTGACAGGGTGTTTAATAGGATATAGTAGTACTGCTCCATGCTCGGCACCAATGGCCAGCAGCTGCTGTGCTGAGTCGTAACCAAGGCTTAGGGGATGACTCGAGAACCCATGCTTGAATGTCTGGTGTGCGTGGGTGTGTGTGAATGAATAAAAGCAATAATTCACAGCATTACAGACAATCAGAGATGCCATTTAACAGTCTCACAACTAGTGCTATAGAAACCATTCCCTTGCTTCTCAAACCTTACAATATTGATTGCATTTAATACGCTAAGGATCTTATAGAATGCAGTAGCTAATAACGTAGACCCTGGCACTGTACGTGCAGTGCAGTATACAACCATTGTATACAATCAATCCTCTTATCTGTACTGTGGTCCGGGTGTAGACAATGATACTATTCTACAATTAATTAATTATAGAGAGCTGTGTGCAGTACAGCTATTAGTTACACTAGCCTCACGTTGTGCACGTTGAAACAGTCCTCTGTGAGGGTGTCAGGGATCTTGTCTTGGTACTCGGGCTTGCTGTCGAACCCCAGCGCCTTTAGAATCCCGTCCATCCTACTTCGTTACAGTAGGTAGTAGTACAAAGCTATATTGAGCAGCTACCATACCACGTATGCGTACGTACGTAGAGGTCATTACCGTAAGAGTAAAACCCTCAAATTACTGTTGCCTTGACCACGCCCATCACTCTAATGGTAAGAAAGAAAGAGATAAAGGAATGAAGTAACCATGGTAATGTGTAATTAAAACAGTAAAATCATCACTTTTAAAAGAATATCAAAGCAAGAGTTCTTGCACGTATGTACATATACTCAATATGGCCAACCTACACAACGTCCACTTGACACCAGACGATGGAGCAGAGGATCTCTACTCTGGATACGAGTATTCCGCCATTGCTGACGTGAGTTCGAGTAGACATACATGTAGATCTATTATTAAATAATTCGAAGTCTGGGAAACACTTCATTTGCAATATGAATGTTGCTAGGATTTTCCCGGGGGAAGCACTAGTGTAACCTTTGACCTCTGCCTGTTATCGTATAATTTAGGAGTTGGAGGAGGACCCAGAGTTCCAGCGCATCATCAGAACAGGATATGCTCAGAGACCTCGTATCGTAAGCCCCACCCCTTTGTACATTACCACACTGAGTGTGTGACTATTGCTTTGTGTACAGGGCGGAGTTTTGGCCCCACCCTCTGGAGTCAGGCCACCTGGTACTGGGGTACGTGTGTCTCTATTGATTGCTTCATAGTTTATGTGTGTGTATTGTATACCTGCAGCTTCGTACAGCCAGGCCAGTGACTGGAGTAGCCCCGGTAAGCCTCACACACACTCCACACACTCCACACTCCACACATACACATCACACTCCACACTTTACACACACACACTGCACACCACACAGGAGTCTGGACAGGCTCGGCCCATGACTGGAGTGACTGCTGCTGGCTTCTCCTCTGTTGTGACAGGTGAGTCATTAGCCAGTAGAGGGTGCATCATGATCAGATCCTCTGTACCTGCAGGTCAACAGTTTGACCCTCTGAGACGCTCCACAGGGGCTACTGGATCAGGGCCGGTTATGGAGAAAGCAGAGGACAAGTAAGTATCACTTGTGTGTGTACTGTGAGAGTTGTGATGATGTGTGTTGTGTGTACTGTGAGAGGTGTGATGGTGTGTGTTGTGTGTACTGTGAGAGTTGTGATGATGTGTGTTGTGTGCACTGTGAGAGTTGTGATGATGTGTGTTGTGTGCACTGTGAGAGTTTTGATGATGTGTGTTGTGTGTACTGTGAAAGTTGTGATGATGTGTGTTGTGTGTACTGTGAGAGTTGTGATGGTGTGTGTTGTGTGTACTGTGATAGTTGTGATGGTGTGTGTTGTGTGTACTGTGAGAGTTGTGATAATGTGTGTTGTGTGGACTGTGAGAGGTGTGATGATGTGTGTTGTGTGCACTGTGAGAGTTGTGATGGTGTGTGTTGTGTGTACTGTGAGAGTTGTGATGATGTGTGTTGTGTGGACTGTGAGAGGTGTGATGATGTGTGTTGTGTGCACTGTGAGAGTTGTGATGATGTGTGTTGTGTGTACTGTGAGAGTTGTGATGATGTGTGTTGTGTGCACTGTGAGAGGTGTGATGATGTGTGTTGTGTGTACTGTGAGAGTTGTGATGATGTGTGTTGTGTGCACTGTGAGAGGTGTGATGGTGTGTGTTGTGTGTACTGTGAGAGTTGTGATGATGTGTGTTGTGTGTACTGTGAGAGTTGTGATGATGTGTGTTGTGTGTACTTGCAGACCTCAGGAGATAATCAAGAAACTGGAGCGTGGAGTGATCCGATTGGTAGAAGAGAGTACACAAGCTGCAGCCATGGGAGATTTTCAAACAGTGAGTTCCTCTATATATACATGTATAATGTGTGTCAGTGATGGAGTGCCCCTCCAATTAAACGATGCATTTTGTAGCTCTTTGAAAGGCTTACCTAACGATGTGTTTAGATCTGGTGGTCAACATTTTCCATTTGGCTTAGCCTTAGTGATTTTTCCGAAATGGACCTATTTTGATGACTATCTTAGAGCGCTCATAACCACCCTCCTCAGGCAGTGGACAAGGCCAAGGAGTCCACTCGTAAAGAGAGAATGTTGTGCAAGCAACGACAACAGTCTCAAATGACAGAAACTATTAACCTGGACCTGACCTACTTGGTGAGTACTTGCTACTGAACTTCATCTCTATAATTATGCATCCTTCCTGTGTGTCTATATAGGTGTTGTTCAACCTGGCCAGCCAGTACCATGCCACCAACAATCATGCTGAGGCTCTCAACACTTACATACTCATTGTCAAAAACAAAATGTTCAGCACTGGAGGTAAACTGTGTTCTTGTCTGTGTATTGAGTGTCTATATGCTTGCTTGCTCAATGTGATGTGTGTGTGCTGTGTGTGTGTGTGGAGTGTGATGTGTGTGTGCTGTGTGTGTGTGTGGAGTGTGCTGTTTGTGTGTGGAGTGTGTGTGTGTGTGTGTGGAGTGTTCTTGTTGTAACTATATATTGAGTGTCTATAATTATGCTTGCTTGCAGGTAGACTGCGTGTGAACATGGGCAACATTTATGTTGAGCAGCGCAAGTACCCTCAGGCTATCAAGATGTATCGCATGGCTTTGGATCAGATTGGGGAGAACCATAAGATTGTGAGACTGCGTATCATGAGGAATATTGGACTAGTATTTGTAAGGATGGGCCAATACGCCGACGCCATCACCTCACTAGAGCATGTCATGGAGGAAGCACCAGACTTCAAAACAGGTTAGTGTGACTGTGTATGGATGAGTCCATGGTGTATAATCATTGCCCTCTGGCAGCACTGAACCTGATGCTGTGCTACTATGCCATCAGTGATAGGGACAAACTGAAGAAGAGTTTCCACCGCATGCTCCAGATCACCACTGGACTTCACGATGAGGACAGATACTACTCTACCCTGGTAGGCATGTGTGTACACTAGAGGGGGTGGCTCTCTCAGTCTAGCTGTCATGTATGTCTCAAAAAGTCCCATTTTGATTGCAAGGCCGAGCCTTTATTTTCTGTCAAAATCGATAGATTTGACCATTGCGCAGATCTTTGATCTATACAGCATACCACAATAATTATATGAACTTCCCTAAGTTATGAAGGAGTAATGAGACAGTTTCGATATAGTTGTATGTAGCTAAATGTACGAGACACCCCCACACACACACACTAGGAGGATGACCCCCAGCAGAGACTGCTTATTGAGGCTATAAAGGACGACTCATTGCGGAGGATAGAAAAGGAAAGGAAGTCCTCAGCCGAGGGTACTATTCTCACAGCTGCCAAGCTCATAGCCCCGGTTATAGAGGCCTCCTTTGCTGTGGGGTTTGATTGGTGTATAGAGCGCGTCAAGGAGTCTCCCTATTCCAGTCTCGCTAGTGAACTAGAGATCACCAAAGCTCTCACCTTTCTTAAGCAGAAGGACGTACCTAGGGTGAGGCAGTAGGTTGTACTGTGCATGCTGACTGTGTGTAGGAACTGTATATAGGTACTGTGCTGTAAGTACACGTATGTACTGTGCATGCTGACTGTGTGCTGTAGGTCCTGTGCTGTATGTACTGTATGTACTGTGCATGCTGACTGTGTGTTAGCTAGGTACTGTGCATGCTGACTGTGTGGTGGTGTCCCTACAGGCTATTGAGACATTCAAAGAGTGTGGTAAGAAGGACAATAAGATGGCTGGTATGGCCGCCACCAACCTCTCCTTCATACTGTTCCTGGTGAGATCACTCTCTCCCTATACATTCTCCATCACTATAACCTTGTCCCTCTGGTTGATTGTAGGAGTCTGATTTTCAAGGTGCTGACAAGTATGCTGATGCTGCGATATCCAAGGACAGATACAACCCACAAGGTATCGTATAGCAGGTTATTAATTTTCGTATGGTGGAAATTTCGAGCATCATACAAAAATTCTGTCCCGCAATACGTTCAACGTAACTTACAAATATTTAAAATACAAAATAATTGGGCAGTTCATACGAACATTTGCACACAAGTACACATAGTCGCTATAGCCACATTATATCCACACACTACTGCTCAGCTCTGGTCAACAAGGGTTGCTGTGAGTTCAGAGGAGGGGACCTGGACAAGGGGAAGGACTACTTCCAAGAGGCGCTCAATGTTGAGGCCACTTGCACTGAGGCACTGTATAATCTTGGCCTGACTTACAAGAAGAGTAATCGACTGTCTGAGGCATTAGAATGTTTCCTGAAGCTCCACTCTATACTGAGGAACTCTGCTCATGTCCTCTACCACCTGGCAGACCTCTATGATAAGATGGACGACTTTGACCAGGCCACTGAGACGTGAGTAATACTGTGCATGTAGTCAGTCCATTGTGATCAATCTCTCCTTGGTAGCTATAAATATTGCTGTATAAGACAAAACAAAACAAAAGAGAGTCCCAATGTATTAGCTTCTATTTTATTATTTGTACCCCCACCCCACGTTCTCCATAAGGTATCTTTATGCTTGCTCCATAGAACAAAACAATAACAAAAGCAAAATAGTTTTAAGACATTCCCAATCTAATGTATACCATCATAATTATCACTATGTCCCCCCTCCCCCCCTACACACACACAGTCTAATGCAGCTGGTATCACTGGTACCCACTGACCCCCGGGTATTGCAGCGGCTGGGAGAGCTCTATGATGGGGACAACGATCGATCTCAGGCATTTCAATATTACTATGAATCATTCCGTTACTGTCCCACCAACATTGACGTCATCTCGTGGCTGGGGGCGTATTACATGGACTCTCATTTTGCTGACAAGGCAATTGTGTTCTTCGAGAGGGCTGCCCTCATACAACCTAATCAAATCAACTGGCAACTCATGGTGGCAAGCTGTTATCGCAAAACAGGTGTGTGATCAAGTGTATGTACGCATGTCATGTTTATTTATTATACCTCAGTGTGCATGTACCAGGGGCATATGTTTTTTACCTATCAATTTAATAGCCTTAATTTTGTTGTGAAGTTAAACCTGTCTATTGTGACCACCCTCTATACAGCCAGGTTAATGGGCTCCAAAGTCTCTAGAATGTGTTTGGACCTGTGTTAGCAGGCCACCTCTTTATTAATTAACAGCCAGTGTTAGTCTGCCCAAGGGTGACCACTATAGACACGTTTCACTGACTGTACTATATGCTTTGTACTATGCGTTGATAGTGTACTCTGCCCCTATAGGCAACTATCAGCAAGCACTGAGCTGCTACAAAAACATTCATCGTCGGTTTCCTGAGAGTGTGGACTGTCTCAAGTTCCTAGTGAGACTAACGACTGACCTGGGGCTCAAGGAAGCTCAGGATTACTCACTTAAACTACGCAAAGCTGAAAAAACTCTCGAGACTAAGAAACAGGTACACAGCAATGTACTGTTAGCAGTATGTGATACAGTATATGGTGTGTGCATCGTGCAGTACATGCACTAGTGTGTAGCCTTGTGTGTTCATTCTTGCTACTACAGTCAGTAATCCTTCACCCCCTCCCATAGAGAGAGGTGTCTGGTGGGAGTCAGAGGAGCAATGATGGTAACAGTGGAGCTCCTAGAGGGCAGAGACTCAGACCACCACTAGCCAGGGAACGAATACTGAGTGGAGAAAGTGGTAGGTACTGAGTCAATGTACTAGTAGAGGTTGCTCTGTATGGTGGCACCCTGTGTGTGTGCGTGTGAGCTACGTGTTATTAAAATATTGATTGTATGCTTTCTCATTCTGCAGTTGATTCCAGCACTGGTAGTAATCGAGGTTCAGCCAGAGAGAGGAGGAAGGAAGTTGGTGAGTCTCTTGATAACTATAGCTATAATCATGTACACTGTGTGCTGTCTGAGACCTTGAGCATTAATGGCGTTTAATTAGTGTGCAGTACATTACATGTAAGACCCCCCCCCCCCCCACTCGTACAGATGCCAGCTATGTGGATCCACTGGGAGAGTTACCAGAGCGACCCAAGACAGCTGCTCGGAAACAAGAAGTGGCTGACGATGATTTTGCTGATGTGGAACTGGGCAATGACCTCCTACCAGAGTGAACACTACACACAACACAGACAGTACTATAACCTCCAGAACTGAACTCAATAATAATTATTACTGATCTGCTTATAATTATGCTTGATTTGATTTTTGTGAGCTCAAAATGCTACAAAACAGTTTATTAATATATTTCTACAACTTGGTACATAAAAATTTAATTGCACACGCACACACAAAATTTAAGGAGTGTCAAATTCAATTAAAAAAGCGTCATTGCTATAATTATAGCAGCTGACTATAAGCTGTTGGAGGGGGCGTAGATCTTTGGTGGTCCATTCATATTGACTGTGAACTGTCCTCCATTCACGGTGACCTTGTCAGACGAGTCCAGTAGATTCATTAGAACTGGATGGATTACATTAATCAAAAATAAAACACAGAAACATGGCGATGGTTGGTGCATACCTGTGCCATTAGTGTAGGGATGATATGTGATTGGAATAGAGAAAGAGCTGCCAATATTTGTAGTGGCCACGAAAATCTGAAAACATTAATTTTTGTAAACACTTTTCACATAATAATATTTATGATAATTATTGTAAACTTACGTTTCCCCTTGTGAAAGCAAAAAAGTAGTCATTGACGTATCTCTGAATCTGCTTGCTCTCCCAGAGACTGCTGCCTTGTTGGGCTCGGAACTTGGCCAGTTGACTGGTGAATTTATAAAGATCACTATTGGCATTGTAGTTGGGCCACAAGGATTCGCGGTTACGAGGGTCGCCATTGCCACTGTAACCTTGCTCTGTCCCGTAATAGATAATTGGAATACCCTGCACAAAAAATCGAGAGCCTGTACCAAACACACTGACTAACCAGTTACCTCAGCAAATATGATGTAAGCCAGAGCATTCTTGAGTGCTGTGTGGTCGCCATTCTTACTGAGGAAACGTGGATTGTCGTGGTTGTCCAGAAAATTTCCCAGTACTGAAACATCTTTGAAGGCGTTTTGATTCTGAGTCACTCCACTGTGAATATTTTTCATTGATTGATGTTCTTGGAAAGCTGCTCGCAGCTGATAATACATGGGATAGTTTAAAGTGGCGTCCTCTGGTCCCTGATAGCCAGCATTGTACGAGGGATTGCCGTTGTCTACCTCTCCTATTGAGAAGACACCAGCTGACTGGGTGTACTCTGACCAGAAGTCCTTGGGGACCTCGGGTGTGGTGTCGATGCGAATACCGTCAAATCCATACGTTAAAACGGTGTTCTTGATCCAAGTTTTGAGGGTTTCTCTAACGTAGGAGTTGGATTGGTCCAAGTCAGGCAGGTTGGCAAGGCGGCACACTTCAACCTAAACAGATATTGTTATATAATAATAGCTATCATGTGAGTGCTGTTGACAGAATGATAACAATCCATAGTACAATGGCTCCTCCTCAATAAGGACTAGCCCTGCATGTAGTGTGCATGCCAGCCCTGCATGCAGTGTACATGCCAGCCCTGCATGTAGTGTGCATGCCAGCCCTGCATGTAGTATGCATGCCAGCCCTGCATGCAGTGTACATGCCAACCCTGCATGTAGTGTACATGCCAGCCCTGCATGTAGTGTACATGCCAACCCTGCATGTAGTATGCATGCCAGCCCTGCATGCAGTGTACATGCCAACCCTGCATGTAGTGTACATGCCAGCCCTGCATGTAGTGTACATGCCAACCCTGCATGTAGTGTGCATGCACAGAGCCTGACCTGGTTCTGATTGTTGAAGTCAGTGATCATGCAGTACGGATGGTAGTGCTCCTGGTGGTTAAACGGGTAGAACTTGGCAAAATTATTCCAGTCACCATTATTCTGATTACCCATGTGATTACCAACACTGCATGGAAACAAGTTCAGCTCATACATGATGCACGTATTTATAGATTTAACTCACACATCCAGCATGACCCAGATGTCTCTCTTGTGGCACTGAGACACGAGTTCTTTCAGGTCATCGGGAGAGCCATAGTGGGAGTTGATGAGGGTGATGTTCCTCTGCCAGTAGCCATGGTAGCCTCCGTCTGTGTTGTCGGGAATCGGTGATATCCAGATGGCGTTTGCACCAAGTCCTTGGATATAGTCGAGCATGCGGGTGACTCCCTTGAATGACCCACCGCAATAGTTGGAGAGGTCAGAACATGACGAGGACGAGGAGCTATCAGTCAAGGCAAAGCGGTCTGTCAGGAGCTGATAGGGAAATAAGAGATTTAATAGAGGTAGCTCATACATGCACAGTGGCTATGCCTCAGTGTACTACTGTGCTGACTGACCTGATAGATGACTCGAGACTTCCATTCATCAGCAGACTTGGCCTGCACGGCTACACTACACAAAGCCAAGACAACTAATACTGCAACTTTCTTCATGTCTTCTGGTACTCAAACTTGTATATATCTAATGACTGCATGCTGGGAGCTAGCTGTACATATAGTCAGATCAGAGTCATCAAACGGGATGCAACAATCAGCCCCACCTACCTTATGAGGGTTTCCCCTGAAGTAAAAATTAATAATGATATTCATGGGGATTGCAACATACCCACAGACCAGCCCCTCCTCCTAATGAGCAGCCTCCGCCTACTACTACACACAGCCAAGCAAAACATCAACTCATAGTGAACTAGCTAGCTGTGATCTCACACACAGCGCTCTCTTGGAGTGAATACCACGCATAGCACTTGTGGTAAGTGTACCAGGTAGTGTATGATCTTACCAAGGCAACGCCTAGGCTAGTGGACAAGCTGTTACTGTGTCGATAGGTTGTAGCAAGCTTTGCATGCTTTTGTGAGTATCTCCTAAACAGGCAAAGCTCTGTGCAGCTAGTTAGTGACTAAATGTATCAGTTGTATCGAAAACCTTCTCCACACAGATCACCATCTCACCACCTCCATGACCTACGACAGCAGAGGCTCTCAAACATGACCACTCAAGCAGCCCCCCTCGGCCTCGGAAATGACCCCCTCGACCCCAATAGACTTGCACTCAGCAACGGACTGCAACAGGGAGACTTTTACATTGGTCCTATGATACCACCCGTGAATGCCACTCCGGTGCAAAGCATCACTGAGTATTTGGCCAAACGAGACGACAACTCAGACACATTTGTGACACTTAAAGTTCTCCAAGTGAATCGGGAGAGGGATGGGGAAGTGAGTCAAGGGAAGCTACTGTTGCATAATGAACATCTGGTGCTCTCACTGCTGCAAGATCAACCCGGTGTTATCCATCATCAAGGCTTCTTCAAGGACAGTGGACGATTTATTCTCGTGTTGGACTGCCTCATTGCTCACTCGTACGCTAAGGACGATGCGTACACGGACTTTGTCAACCTGCAGCATTACGTCATCAAGCAGAAACGGCTGGAGGAGAAGGAAGCTTTAGAACTGTTCTATAATGTCCTATCCACGGTCGGAACACTCCACAAAGTGAGTGATGCTCTGGGTGTAATATACACATGTGTGGTAGCATCGTGTGGACACATGTGTGGTAGCATTGTGCGGTAGCATTGTGCGGGACTTGTTATGTTGCTTAAGGGCACACTCGTATAGTTTGTAATTATCTACGTTGTTTTACTATGGGATAGTACAGTGTAGTGACCTCACTGGACACCCTGGCTCCAACAATGGCCATAGCTTGTTTTCCTGGGATCTAACTCTATTAACAGTGTAATTGGTTGGCAATCAACATTCACTGTAGGAGGTGTATAGTACACTGTAGGAGGTGTAGTACACTGTAGGAGGTGTATGGTACACTGTTGTCTACATTCCCTCGCCGTGTTTTACCCATACCGACAAGAGGAGTGCACTAATGCTTGGGGCATGTTCCTCTGGTCTATTAGTGCATTAATGCTTGGGGCATGTTCCTCTGGTCTATTAGTGCATTAATGCTTGGGGCATGTTCCTCTGGTCTATTAGTGCATTAATGCTTGGGGCATGTTCCTATGGTCTATTAGAGTTCTGGAATGTGAACCAGAGTTGTACAGTAGACTCCACACTGGCCTTGTGAGCTGAGAATTAATAATGTGTGCCCTATCTAATTTCACTGCACGTAACGATTTCCCCTTTGTTTTGTATACTATGTAAACATATTCCTTATAAGTGTGTGTGTGTTTGTGTACTTAAGTGAAAATGTAGTTTCAGGTGCTTATCATGTTATTAATGTACTTAGTTTCAATTCCTTGATGACCTAAGCATGTGTCTGGCTTCCCAGATCTCCCCTGGAGGTGATATCATAGCCTCGTGTATCCTAGGAAACGGTCTAGACAATAGCAATATTTGACATTGAACAAATAATTAGGTCACTTCTGATATATGAAGCCATCTTGTCTTGCTTCACCTAGCAACTGCTCTCTCCAGTACACTGCCCCCTTGTGAGCTAGATCACTCATTTCTTAGAGATAGTGGTTACTTCCAAGTAACTAGCTACTGACATTGTTCCCAGGTGTGAGGTGTGAGGTGTGACTCACTGCTGTAGGAAGTGTAGAGCAGTGATGACCCTGGCCTGTCTGACATTAATACTAGCTACTAGTGATGTGGTTCAATACAGGGGAACATATTGCCAGCCAGGGTTCAGCGCTTCTCCTTTGTTCTTGCTCAAGAATGTATTTGCTGTATCATATGTCCACCCCCTTACAAGTTAATCAAAGCCAAGGTACTCACTACTATAGCTTAGAGGTTCTATGGAGGAAGCTAGTAGGATATTGGTTGTACACACAAAATGAAAGTTGACCGCTGACAATAGCCACTGGGTGGGCGGTGTTGACATGTGGTGGGAGATAGAGCGATTTCCATAATTGAATTTTAAGTACAAGATCGATAGTAATAATTATACTTCATAGTCCCTGTGTACGTGACCATAATGTAGTCCCTGTGTGCGTGGCCATAATGTAGTCCCTGTGTGCGTGGCCATAATGTAGTCCCTGTGTGCGTGACCATAATGTAGTCCCTGTGTGCGTGGCCATAATGTAGTCCCTGTGTACGTGACCATAATGTAGTCCCTGTGTGCGTGGCCATAATGTAGTCCCTGTGTGCGTGGCCATAATGTAGTCCCTGTGTGCGTGGCCATAATGTAGTCCCTGTGTGCGTGGCCATAATGTAGTCCCTGTGTGCGTGGCCATAATGTAGTCCCTGTGTGCGTGGCCATAATGTAGTCCCTGTGTGCGTGGCCATAATGTAGTCCCTGTGTGCGTGGCCATAATGTAGTCCCTGTGTGCGTGACCATAATGTAGTCCCTGTGTGCGTGACCATAATGTAGTCCCTGTGTGCGTGACCATAATGTAGTCCCTGTGTGCGTGACCATAATGTAGTCCCTGTGTGCGTGACCATAATGTAGTCCCTGTGTGCGTGACCATAATGTAGTCCCTGTGTGCGTGACCATAATGTAGTCCCTGTGTGCGTGACCATAATGTATGTCGGAGATATTGATCTAATTATAAAATTTGACTAGCGCCAATCTGTTCACATTAACGGGCTGTATTATCTACAGACTACAGACTACAGACTAGCTCGCTGGGTTGTGTGGTTGTTATGTGTTAGCTGCAAACAAACACTTGAGTAATGTATACATGATTATACCCAGGGCCATAGCAATGTCATGTGGCCATAGCAATGTTGGTGTGGCCAAAAAGCAATTATCCCAGTTCAAAGCATCTGATCTCAGAGCAATGGAATGCACACTCAGCACAATTAATCCAATTCATGTGCAATTAACAGACTTGTTACCCTAATAGCTTCCACTAATCAGTGTGATAACCCACACACACCAATCAGTGTGATAACCCACACACACCAATCAGTGTGATAACCACACACACCAATCAGTGTGATAACCCACACACACCAATCAGTGTGTGCATTCATCTAATAAGTGTTGTGTGCTTTGTCCCACAGAAGAACATTGTTCACCGTGACTTGAAGCTGGGAAACCTTGTCCTCAACACAAGGTACGTGTTATGTAATGTAGTGTTAAAAATGTCGTGTGGTTGGTTTCTAAGAATCTATTAATAGTTGAATGGTATTGCTCAGAACTAGTATCTAGGTGATATCTTTGTTGATGACCTTTGAGAGCCTGCTTTGAAGTGCCTGTATCTCATCCCTGTGTGTTGGGTATCATTATATAAGCAACCTTTCAAGCACTGAATGTTGTCAATATCAAAATTAATATCTCATATCAAATATTAAATGCTCCAGTTACAGTGTAGGCTGGCCAACCTTCTTTCATTGTTCGTTGCCTCTACACAGAACCTTCTTTCATTGTTTGTTGCCTCTATACAGAACTCGCTCTGTGACCCTCACCAACTTTGCTCTGAGCAAGCATCTTGTTCGTAGCAATGACAAGTTGACCGACCAGAGGGGAAGTCTGGCCTACGTCAGTCCTGATGTGCTGAGCGGTAAGTGTGTTACCTATGCATGTGGTGTCTTTAGGGAGGTCAATAGTGATAGCATTGTAGGGACAGTACTGAGTGGTCTCAATAGATAAGTGGTCTCTTTAGGGAGGTCAATAGTGATAGCATTGTAGGGACAGTACTGAGTGGTCTCAAGAGAGGTGGTCTCTTTAGGGAGGTCAATAGTGATAGCATTGTAGGGACAGTACTGAGTGGTCTCAATAGAGAGGTGGTCTCTTTAGGGAGGTCAATAGTGATAGCATTGTAGGGACAGTACTGAGTGGTCTCAATAGAGAGGTGGTCTCTTTAGGAAGGTCAATAGTGATAGCATTGTAGGGACAGTACTGAGTGGTCTCAATAGATAAGTGGTCTCTTTAGGGAGGTCAATAGTGATAGCATTGTAGGGAGAGTACTGAGTGGTCTCAATAGAGAGGTGGTCTCTTTAGGGAGGTCAAAAGTGATAGCATTGTAGGGACAGTACTGAGTGGTCTCAATAGAGAGGTGGTCTCTTTAGGGAGGTCAATAGTGATAGCATTGTAGGGACAGTACTGAGTAGTCTCAATAGAGAAGTGGTCTTTAGGGAGGTCAATAGTGCGAGCATTGTAGGGACAGGACAGTCCATGGGATGCATCCACCATCCATTTTATGGTTCGCTAAACTAAGTGTGGTGTCAGGTTGGCTTTTGATGACAGCATGTCTACATAGCTGGAAATAAGACCACCACCCTGGCGGTCGCCATGGCAATATTTTGGTGACCTGAAGAATGCAGCCAAATAGTTCAGTTTTCCTTCTTTTTGTGGTTACTAAGGACTTGTACACATAGTTCGTAGCTGTCAGCAATCTCTGTGGCTACCATAATAATCCGCATATTAATACGCATAGTAATATAGTACTCTTAATTGTGGTAATAATGTATTCTTTACAGGGCGCCCGTATGACGGCAAGGCTAGTGACATGTGGGCGCTAGGGGTGCTCTTATACACCATGCTCTATGGTCAGTTTCCCTTCTATGATAGCAACCCTCAGGAGCTCTTCAAGAAGATCAAAGCAGCAGATTACATCATCCCAGAGTAAGTTATCTAGTACCCCTTACTGAGAGATGTGTCTTGTTCAATATGCATCCCATTTTGGCATTAAAGTGATATATCTGGAGCACTTTTTTAGAGCCTGTGCTTTTCCGTAGCTAACCTTGACCGATCAATCATGACTTGTCTGAGTCAGAGTGTATAAATAATTATATATCACATGATCCCCCCCCCATAGAGAGGTCTATCACATGATCCCCCCCATAGAGAGGTATATCACATGATCCCCCCCCCCATAGAGAGGTCTATCACATGATCCCCCCCCCCATAGAGAGGTCTATCACATAGATTCCTGCTGAATACTTACTCAAGTGTGATATTAATAATTACTCACTAATGAGAATTCATTGCATTTTCCAATTATCTGCGAGTACGAATTTCTCAATTCGCAGAAATAGCAGAATTAATACTGCGAAAATATGTCACTTTAAGGTATCAATTATAGAGAGGTATATCACATGATCCCCCCCCCATAGAGAGGTATATCACATGATCCCCCCCCATAGAGAGGTATATCACATGATCCCCCCCCCCCCATAGAGAGGTATATCACATGATCCCCCCCCATAGTGATGGTGTTATGAGGATGAGAGAGACCACTCTGCTGATTCGTCAGTTGATAGAGAAGGACTATCGACAGCGACTGACAGCTGCTCAAACACTTGACATTGTCCACAAAAGACTCTCTAGATTGTGAGTACCTGCGTCAACACAGATAAAGATAATGCCATAATTGTATATTGTGTATAATTATAGTGATTGGTCTATGTTAGTTTCATTGTGATAGTCTCAGAGTCATGTCTATCCTCCGCTCTTCCCAGGTCCACACATCATGTGACTGAGCATGCCCAGGTGGTGCCAGACTCTGTGGTCCATTCCAAGACTGACGACTGTATGGTACCTGACCAGGAGAATGACCTTTCCCCTTCCCATACTGCACCCAGTATCGACATGAATGCACTCCATCTCACGCTGAGTCCAATGCTCTTTACAGATCATCTTCAATTGCCCGTTCTGAGCACGTCCCCAGTCCATACGACCCCTGGATCCCCCTCGAGTATGACCGGACCCTTTGTACCGTATGTACTCACTGACTTCCCTCCATCGCAAGTAGAGAGACCGTCACCACTTTTCTCAACTCATAATCCGTTCCTGGGTCAAAGTTCATCATCATTTGCGAGTCCCTCGCCTTCTCGTCTCTCCCCACAATCGCACTCAAGCAACCCCCCTGACACTCACCCTACCCCCCTCCACTCGTTCCCCCCTCAACCTCTCTTCTGTCATCATCGGTATCCCGTTGCTCTGAACTTGTCGAATGAGTCTCTCATACAAAATGACTCAAGAGGTGATCGCCAAACAGACCATCATGTCATGATGACTGTCAATGAAGCAACTACTCCTACTGGAACGGTTGAGTCTCGGCTCTCTCCCAGTCAGAACCTCATGGAGGGATTAGTCACGATACGTCCTTCCAGACATTCCTTCTCCTCTGCCATTGACTCCATCCCTGCCCCCATACACAGACACAGCCTCTCTTGTGAGAGACTCCATCTTGTAGCCACACATAATCAAACTCAGAGACAGCGACGGAATTCCTCGAGTAGTTCTGATCGTGTGAGGAGGCACTCCAGTCAAACTGTCTCCATGACTGCTGCAAGCTCATTGGAGGCCTTAAGACGGCGGAGGAGATCACACGACGTTAATGACGAGAGGTCAGAGTTATTGGAAGGGCTCAGAATGGCCTCGAACCGGAGGACTCAGTCCGTTCCCATACGGATACAATTAAGCACCCCCACTGTGCCCACTACAACTGGGGGAAACCCCTAATGAACTAAATGTGCTGTATGTTTGTTTTTTTTCAAATTTCACTGCCTTTTTGTTTTTACTGTTATGCATTAATTGACAAAATAACAAAGTTCTCAGACTTTCACTGCCTTTGTTTTATCATTTTACAGTTGTGCAAATGCCAAAAGCAAAGTCCCATAATTATATGCACTTGTGAAATAATCTGTTGCTACACTGTAATAGGCTGTATCTAATTATGCGTGCAGCCATGAAATATTATGATCACTATACACTTTCCTCGAAAAAACGCCGGAATAATTAACACCTTGCCTTAGAAACACCTCAGCGGTTATTCGAGGAATGTTACTATCAATATACTGCGTGGGAGGCTAATGTGTGCAACAAGCCACCCACGCAATCCATTTCATTCTACACAATAATAATCACAACAAAATACACAAAAGATGCTTTAAAAAGTGCTGAGCTAAATTATAATGACTGACAGCATGCATGCACGGTATAGGTATGTAATGAATCTAGAGTTCAGTTTGCTGCCTCTGGACCCTCTCTGGCGGGTGCCTGGGGCCGGGGTTCTTGTAGGCACGATCCATATACACCTTAACATTGTCTAAATTCACTGGTTGTTGTTGTTGAACGGAATCGGGACGACTGCGACTGTAGCTGTGTGGTTTCATGATCCCATACCGATGTCCAGCGTTAGGTTTGGGCTTGATATTATTGACGCGAGCGTGAGCGTCTGGTTGTCTGCTCTCGTACGGTGAGGGGGAGTTCCACTGTTTGTGTGCAGCAGCTGGCACATCGTACACAGCTGTTCGTGAAGACAAGGCTGAGTTGGGTCTAATGGAGGGGGAGCCCTTTGGTTGGTCGTATACGGAGGGAGAGTTTCTGCCACCGTTTGCTGCCCCTTCTAGTGCAGGACGTGAGGTTTGTTGCATGACCGGAGACTTGAGCTCAGAGCTTTGTCTAGGCAGAGATGAAGTATTAGTTGGAGGGTGGGCTCTCTCAATGTATGCTGGTACTGGGACGGCATAGTAAGGATCTGCTGGTTGAGGGGAGGGTTGCTGAGGGGACGATCGACTGCCTGGTGAATGGTTCCTCTCATTGGGTCTGGATGGGATGTGTGCGGGGAGGGGGGACATGTACGAGGCAGGGACAACATCTGGTGCTCCTATATCATCGCCCAAAGGCTCCTTCTTGGATGAGTCTGTCATGTGACTGTCACTGGTGGGTTGTAAGAGCACTTTGGTGTATTGCACCCCTCTTGATCGATTGTGTCTAGAGTAACGTCCTGCTGGTTGCGTCTGAGTGGGCTGCATGAATGTCATATGCTGGTGTCGAGTGGGAATATCGTAGGTGGGTTGTACAGGCTCACTCCTTTCAGGGATGGCATATATCGGCACTTTAGTGGGACTGCTCCTGTCCTCTTTCCTCTCAGGTTGGTTTGGGTTTAAACTCGCCCCTCGACGAATTGGGAGTCTGTCCTTTCGACCCTCCAATACTTCTCTACTTGGTACACTCTGACTGCCTTCAATATGATCCATGGATATTGCTCTAAATCCTCTGTGAATGTTTGAACTTTCCCCTCGTCTATTAAACGTATCTTCTGTGTCTCTTGGATTGCCTGGTGGGAACAGAGCTGTATCTATAGTACTGGATTTGTAGCCGGACCATCTGCTTGGTTCGTCCTGAGTGGGCTCTGTGAGACAAGATGCTGATATGGTGTTCATAGGTTCTCGTGCTAAATCCGGTGGCTCGAAAATGTTATCATCAATGCTCATTGTGTTGGTAAACCCTCTGTTAGCAGTTGGGGCATCCATCCACTTCATCTCAGAGTGTGCCCGTACATCGACGTCATGATAACCACTGACTCCTGGCCCCTGCTTGTAGTCAGAGGTTAGTTTAGAGGGTACTGTGTCGGACGATTCGTAGCCATTCTTCATTGCCATATTTGGACTAGGGGCAGCGGGCGTGGAAATGTTCAGTTGTTGTTGAAGCTCACTTGCTTGTGTTTCGTACGCCTTCAACTTTGTCTTTGCACGTCGTTCGCTGTTCTGAATTTTTTGAATAGCATCGTTTTGATCGTTCTTAAGTCGGTCCAGTTCCTTTGAGAGTCTTCTCTTATCTGATTGCCATCGTTTTTGGTCCCCAGAGTTGAGCACAAACGCTCCACTGGCCATTTCTTGTTCTCGGAACTTCATTTCGATCTCCTTTAGTTTGAGCTCTTCCCTTTCGCGTGAAAACTTTATCTCTCTGTATTTCTTTCGCTGGGCACTGACCATATCTTCCAGTGACTCGAGCTCCTGGCGCACGTGTTCCCATGGCAACGGTTCGTCATGATTGTCCTCTATCTCTTCATCATCTTCTGACACGGGAATGACCTTTGAACTCGGAGCATTGGCCAGAGCGGCCATTTCTTGAAGCTCCTTCTGTTTTTGCTGCTCATGAAACATAAACTGAATGCGTTGTTTCTCCAAATCAATATCGTCCATGTCCATTTTAAACTCTGCTTCCAATTTCTTGAGCCCCCTTCTGTCAAGCTGCCCCTCCCCCGCGGTGGACCCCCCACGATGTTTTGGAATGAGAGAAGTGATCCCCTGAATGGAAACTCCACTCAGTTGTGTGTGGTGCATGACGTCCATACTTAGTTTGTCTAAGTGTTGATGCTGTTGCTGACTGGAGGCTGCCTGCTGACTGAAAGGCTGAGACTCCATCGTCAATTGAGAGCTGATTGAGCTAAACGCATCCTTGTAACGCCCTGAGGAAGTTAATTGTGGGTTTGGAACCGAGGGCATATGAGTGTCAGCTTCTAATGTCATCCGCTCGTTGAATTTAGCGTGGGAGTCAGGCACATGTCGAGTGTCTATAGTGACTGATGAACCAAAGGTAGTGAAGGGTTGTTCGGGCATCTTAGAGGGGGAGGAGTCTCGTTGTGGGGGCGTGCCAGGTCTGTACACACTCTGCTCATAGTTGTATCGAGCAGTCGAATCGAAATAGCTTTGCTCAGTGTTGACAGGATGGTCT
This sequence comes from Halichondria panicea, assembly GCF_963675165.1. NCBI lineage: Eukaryota > Metazoa > Porifera > Demospongiae > Suberitida > Halichondriidae > Halichondria > Halichondria panicea. The sequence continues at coordinate 5,278,756 of NC_087392.1, read as the reverse complement.
CTCTCGGGTATGTTGGCCAGGGAGGACATGCTGCTCCGTAGGTCAACCTCGCTGCCCATCTCTGAATAATAATAGCGTGGGTTTTGTTCCATTATCCATTTGGCAAACTGGGGGTTAGAGTGAGGAGGGGGTCTAGAGTCTGTGGGGGGCATGCTGTGGGAAGGGTAGAGCTCCTGTGGTCTGTGTGGGAGGTCGGACGGTGGGGGTTTTCTTCTTTCGAGTTTAAAGTCTCTTTGTTGCAATCGTTCTTGAAGCTGTCTTTCTCTTTGTTCACGTTTTTGCTTCTTGAGTGCCTTACGAGCGTGTGAGGAGGCATCATTGAGACCTGCAGGGGAAGAGTGTTAGCAGAGGGTACATAAAGACACATCTCTGTACACATATCATGTATTATACAACATGTTTAGTAAGTCATGACTTCCTTTAGGTACAGTTTATGCTATACGATGTAGTCTAGCATACGTGTGTACTGTACACTTACGGTCCAGTTTCCTGGGGTATCTAGGTGATGGGTGGCCAATCAGATGAGAGACGCCACAGAGCATGGCCGTCTGCTTAGCAACAGTCAGGTTAACCACTTTTCCAGTGCTACGTAGGATCTGAGCAGCCCTGTATATGTGGGCGTGTGTGTGCGTGTGTGTGCGTGTGTGTGTGTGTGTGTGTGTGTGTGTGTGTGTGTGTGTGTGTGTGGAGTGGACGCAATGATAAAGCTGTACAGTTAATGGCTTAGAATAATATAGCCTAGCTGATATTGGACGCCCTTGGATGATGTTTAAATGAGTAAGTCATTTCCATTTCTATATACTTGACTGTACGAGCAACAACTCACTCTTCTTGTTTGCATCCGTCGAGGCTCCGCCCATCAACAGCAAGGAGTTGGTCGCCAGGCTGTATGCGTCCATCCTGCACACACAAATAGACAATAATAAAGCATTATATCACAAGTGGGATTGGTGATCCTTACCACATGAGCAGCTCCACCCTCCACCATGGACTTGACAAATATCCCAATACACGTATCTCCATGCATCGATGAACTCTGTGCAATGCAATCACATCATTTATTAGACAGCAATAGTAGTCTATGGGAGTACATGCATTGCATCCATATCCATGCAATTAATGCCACAATGAAGTATACATGTACACCAAGTTAACGGATGATATATCACTTATAGCTGTATCCATAAGTACCGTATAGCGGGTATACTTCGAGGGTATAAACTTTCGCGGAATGACCGTTATAGAAAGGTTTTCTCTGGTTTAATTTTTGCGGAATAGCTTTTTCTGTAGCAGCCTTTCTGCAGCATGCATGCATGCGATATTAAATTCGTGGGTATAAATGTTCGCGGTACATGTTTAATCAGCAAAAACCACGAACATTTATACCCTCGAAATATACCCGCTATACGGTACATGTATATGGAGTAGTCATGCTGATAGAGCCACGCTGATAGAGCCATACTGCAATGTGGCTATCTCACCTTCCCTCCGATGATACTGATTCCCAGGGAGTGAGTGTCTTTCTTAATATTGACACGGACCATCACAACATCTTCAACTGATGTTGGCACGGCTGCAAGGCGATTGGACGATTGGAAAGCGGGGAGAGTCTTACTAGAGCCGAGGGGGTGTCCTGACAATGACTGGATGTTGGACAGACCTACAAAAATTATCCAGAAATGTCATATTAGGCTCACGCTAGCCCCAAACATGCTCTACAAATGTTAGTAACAACAATAGTAAAGTCATGTATTACAACTTGTGTGTGATACGTATTACAAAGTGACTTACTTCCAGAGCATGTTGGTGAGAGGACCTCCCTCTCCGGGGGTACCCACACTCCCTGAGGGTTCTCCTCCTTGGTGGCTAGCACCAGCTTACACAGACCTACACATATGATGGAGGGACACAGTATAAGAGTACTACCTTATCATCAAAGAGAGCGTTTGGTACATGCAGCTATTGGACAGACGTACATGCGTGCATCACATGGCATGCTTAAACTTGGAAGTGCCTACACAGTGACACATGATAGTACCAATCATGCCAGGAACGAGTTGTACTCAATGTAGGGTATACTAGTGCATTGCATTCTTAACAAAGTATTCCAATGAGGCATAATTATCTGAGCTGGCTCACCTGAGCTGACGAGGGGTTCCAGGAACTCGTGCAGTCCTGGTGGGACCCCCCGCAGAGAGTTAGTGAAGTATCCCCTCTGGGGAACTAAGAATGGGAGGTCAGGGTTCGGATCCACCTCAAGCTCCACCCCCTCACTAGCCAGTCCCTCGTCAATCTGTGCAAAGCGTACAAGCTGCTCAGCAAAGGCTGTGTTGACAGTTTGATCGTTGTCGGCCATTGAGCAGTGACGCAGGAGTGTGTGCATCTGGTGGGAGTTGAGCTTAGAGACATGTGTGAACAAGTGAGGAGCGTCCTCGGGGAGTTTCTTGACAGACTGCAGCAGATGTAAGGCCTGTGGGGACACAGCACAGTCAGCAGTGTGTACAAGAAATTGAACAAACACGGAATTCAAGCTATAATAATGGGAGCTGAAACTATTCAAACATTAAACGGAGGGAGGGGGTGTAGCTGAACATCAACAGCCATAACTTTAGTATCATTGATCCAATTACAACAATTTTACTATTTTCTGAAAGCTTAGAAAGAGATCTTTCAAATGATATGTTTAAATCCAAAATTTGGTAGCGGTCATAATTTGTCATTTTTCGGCCTTGGACCATGGTATTTGGTCGAAACTGGAAATTTCTTTCGTCTCCCAAATATGAATTTTAATGATACCATTAGAAAAGTATCTTTCTTAGCTTTCATGAAATATTTGTTGAAGTACATGTACAATTGAACTATACTGTGAACAACTGTATATACATGTGTGTATACATGCAGGACATACCTCCATAATGAGACACAGGTGGTCCTGTGCTGGTAGCTCCATTCCTTCCTTCTCCGCCCACTCTCTCACTCGCTCGAGTCGTCGCTTCATCTTCCCAGCCATAGCCCTCGTGCACAACTTGCTGTCATTGAGTAACTTGTTGAACAGCTTGGCAGAGATGTAACGAAACAGCTGTGAGAAGATCATCACTGATAGCATAGCGTTGACACGACAGCGTTTCAATAATGATACAGTCGAACTCAGTGTCGTCAGTACGTCTCCGATGGTTGGTCGTCCACGACGACGGACTTTAGACCCTGCAACAGACCAATACATACCAGTCAAACTGGTTGGGCGAGATAGTGACGATCGATTCAACGAGTCTAACTCCTTCCCAGTCCCTCCGGAGATGGTACTCTCTCCTCCAGATATATATCCCTCCTCCGAGTCTGCCTCGAGTGATTCATCATAGATAGCAGGCAAGAACAAGCCCAGTTCTCTAGTCATGCAGGACGTGAAGCACTTGAACGCTGTGTGCATGACCTGGGACAGAGAAGTGCTGAACTCTCCTGATATGGCAGCCAGCTGTGGGTCCTGGCCGATGAGGTGGAGGAACTCAGAACAGTTGGCCATCCAGAAGGCCAGGGCTCCAGCCACAGTCCGACTCTCCTGTGTGTGTGTGGGGGGGGGAGGGGTTAGCCTTGGGGCAGTATAGTGGCTGTAATTAATTAGTTCAGCTACTGTGGTTTAGCTGCAGAGGAGGTCCGACATGCATGCACGAATCACTAGAGTTCAGTGCAGCATTGATGTCATTGCGGTCACGTGATAATGTCCAGGCCAAACGCACTGAATTTGTAGTGATTCGTGCACGCATGTCGGACCTCCTCTGGTTTAGCTGTTGCTAAAAAACCAGCAGACCATAACTAACAACCCACGCTTCATAATTATACATGTAACTGTATACCACGGTATTGCTAACCAATCATGCAGACAGTGTTTACTGTACACACCAGTAAGCAAACCCCAGTCACCCTAATTATCACCACCTGGGCTACAAAATGCAAAATCCTCTAGCTTCATTCGGGAATTGAAATTTGTACATTTAGAGTAACGAGCAATCAAAATTAGCTATCAAAGTTAGTTATCAAAACATACTCATTCCAGTATAATTGCCAGGGCATGCTTTTCCATAGAAAAAATGGCCCAAAAGCGATTTACAAGTAGCTAGTCGGACCTTGATGGACTTCTTGAACTGCATGATAATGTGTTTGATGGTGAGAGTGAGGCACTTCCGTCTCTCAGTGGTGGAGTACTCGGGGGAGAGGTGGTGTCTCAGGACCATGTATAGACCACAAGCTGGGGCTAGCTTGAATGTCAGCAGGTAGCCGTTCACCTAGGAAGGGGGAGGGGAGGGGGCTAGTGGTCAAGGGAGGGGACTGCACAGTACACGATAGATAATGATGTCTTAAACACACACAAGTGGACTCAGCACTCATGTAATATGTGCACATGTAGTGCTAGTGTAAAGCCACACACTCAAGTGCTGTAACATCTCTTCATTAATACTGGTTGTTACTTCTGGAGAGTTGATAATATCCAAATGCTACACATGTATAAGGCTACAGTCCTGTAACACACTCACCTCTGAGATCATGAGTTGCAGTATGCGTGTCTCCTGGGCTTGGTAGAACGAGAGGGAGGCGGGCAAGACCCAGTCTGACTCCACCCCCTCATGACCTTTGTCCCCTGCAGCCGACAGTGCCACGTGACGCTTCTTGTTAGAGGATGGAAATGTGCCGAAATGAGAGTCACTGCCACCATGCTGTGTGTGGTGTATGTGTGTGTGGGTGGGTGGGTAGGGGGCGTATTGGTTAGCGGTACATGGCATTATGGTATCAATAATTATTGGTAGGAAGCTGTGGGAATACCACGTACCTCAAGACGTACTGTTGACTAAATAGTATAATTGATGGTTTCCCATAATTACATCCATGTACTTACACGCACAGTTCACTACAAGTGCTCGTAACTTCAAAGGCCCCCAGATTAACAGGTTCATGATTGTGTCCAAATATCAAAGCCCACAAATCACCTCAAGTTAGCAACGATCACTAACGTTACAATGTACTGTCTGGAGGATTATAGCTAATGGAGGATAGTGGTTCATTACTGAGCCTAATACAAACACCAGCTCTAGGGGGACAATGACAGCATTCCATGCTTAACCAGGCAGTTGATGGTTTCTACTACATCACATTCAATAGACCCAGTCGAGTGTGACATGATTCTTACGGGAAAGCTACATACACACACCCACACCCACCCACCCACCCACACACACACACACCCACACCCACACCCACCCACACACCCACCCACACACACACACACACACACACACACACACACACGTTGTACCAACATACATGTACATGTAGTATAACAAGGTTCACTAGATATGCAGTGTGTCCCCTGTGTCCTACACCATCTCCCCAACAGTACACACGTATGCAGTGTGTCCCCTGTTCCTACACCATCTCCCCAACAGTACACACGTATGCAGTGTGTCCCCTGTTCCTACACCATCTCCCCAACAGTACACACGTATGCAGTGTGTCCCCTGTGTCCTACACCATCTCCCCAACAGTACACACGTATGCAGTGTGTCCCCTGTTTCCTACACCATCTCCCCAACAGTACATACGTATGCAGTATAATTATTGTTATCTTATACCCATACAATACACTTGCTCTATACAACTGACCTTTGACCTGTTCCCCACCAAGTAACCCTCCTCCAAAAAGTTAGGCTCAGATAGCTTCCTCTGAACACGCCCACTTCCGTACCCACTACTGGATCGATCATCAACCTTGAGATTATGCTCAGAGAAAGCTCTGTCTTTGAGACGACCATCAAAACGACTCGAGGTGAAGCCAGGACTACACATGTCCTCAACAGAGAAAGCCTTTGAAATATTCTCAGTCCTGGGCAGGGAGGTCATGCGCTCCTGACGTGGTGGACTGACTGCCCCCCGGCTGCTACTAGGTCTATGGGAGGGGAGCGTGTGCATACTGGACGTGAACAACTTGTTCTCCACTGGAGCGAAGAATCGAAACATCTCCCTATCTCCGAGTTTAATCTCTGCGTTGTGTGGGAGAAAGTTTGGCTCCTTGATGAATTTACCGTTGACTGTGATGAGTGCTGTTTTGTCTAGAGGAGAAATTGTAAAGATACCGTTCACTGAAGAGATGACGCAATGTCGCGGCTTAATGCCGTTGGAGGTGAGGCAGATATAACTTTTGTCCAGTAGAGCAACATTGCTGCCAATCTCAGTCAGTTCTAGGGACAGTCCAAACTTGCGTGGACTTTGCGGTGGACTTTGGGCCCCTTGGAATATCTCAACGAGGGAGGGTACAGAGGGGTCATCTTCAGGCGACATCGATCTTGATCGTGACTCTCTTTGGGTACGAAGAAACGTCGACCTCCTACGAAGTTGGAACTGTGTAGCTGTGCCTCTGTGGGACCCAGCCTCCCACTCACTGTACACGTGGTGTGGGTGTTCGTTATCACCCAACATTCGCTCATTTAGCTCAACGTTCAAGTGCGGCTCACTACCGAAAGTTGGCACCATAACTTGAACCAATCCAAACTTGCTACTATCCTCGCGAAGGCCGTAACGGTCTAGAGCATTCTTCACGACCTGTGCTGTAGTGTCCTTATCCGATATCAGTAGTGAAATACATGGCACGTCCGGGAGAATAAAGTCAGCGAATATCTTGAGCTCATTTCTGGTCGTGCTGTCTTTACGGAATAGCTTGTCGGGGCTCTGTCTTGATAGAAGGTTACGACGATTCTTAACGGATATGCTTCGAGTGAACCGTGACTCTGGCATCATGTTATATAGTGACCTTGCAATACGTCCACCACCATCCTCTTCATCTTTACTGCCTTCAACTTCGATTCTTTCTTTTTTAGACGTTTTCTTTCCACGTCGTGCAACTCGTTTTTTCTGAACTTTTTTGTCAGATTTCTGGCTTGATTTTGAGTGAGTTTCTGATCTTAACAGGAACCTTCCGTCTCTGTCATCACGTGACCAACCCAGCTGTACTAGGAGAGGGTTCTCGTTGGCCTCCAGTCTCCTCTCATCTGTAGAGGATGGGTGTGTGTATGTCAGTGTAAGAGTTAGCACAGTAAGTGTACAGGGGGGGTTGGATACATGTACTGTATATGTGACGGAAATGGTTGATTTGGTAGTAGTTGCATTTTCATGAAACTATAGCCTGTGGGAGGAGAGGACTAGACAATCTGTTGACACTGTAACTTGACCTCTAGCTGGCATTTTGTAATACACAATTGCAACTACTTACTATGTTCCTAGAATGCTGGAAAGGGATTCTATAAGCTGGCATAACTGCTAGTACAAAGAGACCACACAGCCCAGTCACTTAAAGTGGCCATACGAAAATACAGCTGTGCTAATTGAATTAGGCAACTCTTCTCGCCAAATGCAACACAAAATTCGACACATGTCCAATAAATGCCACACCACTCACAGGACATGTTCATTATGCATGGTTACAAGAAGCGGACACACGGGAACAAGGTCCAGTTATGCTACAAGTGCTTGTTCTTATGTCGGGCAGCAAATATCTGCTGGTGAGTGGAAGCACTACAAGTGTTGTTTGCTGGTCAGGAACCGACTACCACGCTCCACGCTCTCTATTGTACACAAGCACTTGAGGCTAAACAATCTGTACTATGTGAGAACTACAAAACTAACAACACGGACTCAAAGGTCACTCCCACACACCGACTACGCTGACAAGAACATCAATTGAATGTATTTAATTACAAGCATATGCTCTAGAATTAACACTGGGACCTGATTTAACAGTGGACATGATTATACTTCTTGATACAGTTGAGTGTACAGGTTATTGCTCATTATTATATTGATGGTAATGGGACACCTATATAGAATGTAGGTGGGCTAATTAGAGACAGCTGCTATAACACGCATGTATCACGTGGAACAAAGGCCCCATTGCTTAAACAAAACAGTCCATTTTCTTTGCTTTTCTGAAAACTTAAAAGTGAGCTCTGTTTATAAGTGGTGTCAAAAATATCGTGGGATGATGGGGGAAATGCACAACCAAGTCCTATCAAGATTTGTGCGTTAAGCATGTCATCTGAAAGGCCTCATTGTAAGCTTTCAGAAAATCATCAAATTCTACAATCCAAACCCAAGTTATGGTCAAACAATAATAAGGTCATACGATAGTTACGTAGGTTATGTATGAAGCAAGAGTGAAACAGCAAGACAATGCTTTTGTTGACATAATAACTATTGACGAGAAATCCTTTCAAATGATTGGCTTAGAAGATAGTGAAAACCTTGACTTATATAAACGTTATCGTATTACAATACATAACAAGCTTCAGAGATGAGGTGTCAGATGCTGGGGAGCATGTTTAGAACACTTAGTTCATACAGGAGGGACATCTGTCACAGGGAAAACAAAGGATATAGATCACTTGCATCGGGGAATAGTCTACCACCAGTTCTCTATAATCAGGGAAGTTGACATCATTACACAGCTTTAGGTAGCGGCTGTACAAACAATATTATTGTTTACACTAGAAATTAGAGGTCTATTAGAAGAGTTCCTAGCAACATAATCTGATTAGGAGCATGACACAACATACACAGAACCTGTACCACTGGGAAGCGTGCACCTCCCCAGCCACACGTGTCAATGCAGTCACACACAGAACCTGTACCACTGGGAAGCGTGCACCTCCCCAGCCACACATGTCAATGCAGTCACACACAGAACCTGTACCACTGGGAAGCGTGCACCTCCCCAGCCACACATGTCAATGCAGTGTGTTGCCCTATACTGTTGATAGTAAGCTGACATATACGTTACAGGATAGGTTTCATTAAAGATACAACTTGTTATCGATAGGGCGTGCACTCCATTTTTAGTCTCATTCATTCAAAAACTAATGGTCTGTGTTTAATGAAACAGCACACTGATCACCTATCCAGTACATAGTCAGCAGACATTGCCTGCAGTAATTGTCATGGCTACCACTAATTGATTATCACCACCTGTGCTGGTGTGGTAGACATTAGTAGCTCTGGACATTGTCTATCAAAACAACACACTGGCGGGTTGAGAGTGTAGCCAGTCTACCATGGCATACCCTGCCCCACAACAATGGGGAAACGTGAATGGAGGGAACACTTGGTGTAACCTGAGACCAGAGAGAAGGAAGTTATAACAGTCTCTGCTGGGAGGAAGGTTCACCCAACATCCACTTAAACTACCCACCATTGACTACACTCAACAATGATAGACTATAGCCACAGTACAAAGCTCGCAAGGAAGTAAGTCGCTACTCAAAGGAACACACACACACATACAAACACAACTACTACAAGTTATAGCTCCAATTCAATAGCAACCCCCTCACCTTGGTTGGCATGGACCTCGTACAGAGCATAGGAGTGGCTGGATAGCATTCGCATGTCAGGTCGGAACTTTTGCACTAGTGCTCTGATAACCACTTCAGTGGTGGCAGAGTTGGAGACACGGATACACTTGGTGGCCACCTTCTCCGTATCAGAGCCTTTAGCAGAGCTGTTGTTCTGGAAATAGAACCTCATGATGCCCTCAAAATCAAGATTCTGTGTGTGTGTGGGGAGGGGGTAATAATGAGAGAGGTGTGTGGGGAGGGGGTAATAATGAGAGAGGTGTGTGCTGCATTAGTGTGAACCCTCACCCCACTTGAAGAGTTGTTTACTACATAATAATACATTCATCTGCCACAATTAATGAATGCCATTAATTCGACGCATTTAGCAGCAGGACTGCTAACTGACCTGTCACCTTATTAGTGACAGCCACAACAAAGTAGGTGCTCGTGTACCGTGAAATATGAGGTAACTCTAAATAACCAACTGCAGCTGAGGGGAGCTGATTATAATCAGGAGAGGATACCAACCATCCTAATGCAGAGTAACTGACTGGTGCACTACTATTATAGATATCAACAGAGAAAGAGCTAATACAATACCAGTTTACAGTGTGCTTTTCCCTTTAATAATGCTATCTCGTTGAGATGTGCATCAGCCATGATAATAGACACACGGACTAAAGCATGAACTCCAGCCACCACACAGCACAAAGGTACCAGAATGCACTAGCACTTGAGTCAGTACCTCATTTGGCACGCTAATCTCGAACAGTTCGAGTCTGTTTTCATTCCAATGCTGAATAAGTCTGCACAGATCTTCGTACGCCTCGCGACTGACTCTCTTTGCACTAGCCATACTTGTCTTGTCCAGTCAGTCAGTCAGTGTTGTGGGTGTGTAGCACTTATTGTTATCAGTTGAGGTATTGTAGCCTTACAATAGGAGATGCATACTCAGCTCTTTATAGACCACCAGTGTGAGCGAGCAACCACAGTGTTTGTTTGGAGAGTCTTGCAGAGATAGCCACTAAATAACTGGAATATTAGAAGCTAGGCTAGGCTGCTATTTAACTTAGAAGCTTTATTATATAGCAGCTGCTTGTATAGCTACAAGCTTTTCTACCACAAGTTAGTACAAGCAAAGAGGGGGTGTGTCATGATTGAGCAATCTGCCGTTCTGTCGTATTTATTACAAATGTTTCGCGCAGTCAAGCAGACTTTTTTGCGATTTTATTTTTGCTAAGCGAAATGATTTGATTTCAAGCCGCCCTCAATAACTCAGCACATGGAATTGTACAATGAATGTAACAGTTTTACCATTGTACATAGGATATATCAATGAGTACAAATTCAAGAGTTGAAAGTAATCAACGACTAACAGTCAGAGAAAGTTTAATAGGGTCTGTTCCTTGACCTTGGTATTACAGCAACATCAACAAAGTCCCCAATCTTAAACTTTCTGGAGTAGAGAGTCGTATCATCATCCATTCCCCTCTTGCCAGAGAGCGTCTTACCTAGTTCCTTGAGTCGATAGCCCCCCCTACGCATGTCAGGGTACACAGTGGAGAAGGAGAACTGAGTGCCCTTGGGCCGGGTGTCCGGGTTGACCTCTCTAATCAGTGACATCAGCTCCCTCAGACTGCAATCAAGCCTGGGGGGGGGGTCAATACATGAGAGTGGAACCGTGGCAGGCCGAGCTGTTCTAGTACAAGAAATTAACGAGAGCCTAGTAATGAAATTAATGTTATTCATAGCATTTCTAATTAATACTCGCGAAAATATGTCACCTTGAGGTATGCCGATTCGAGCAAAAAAGAAGCGCTTAGCTGGGTTTGTAGAATGGTATTATAATTAAACGGCCATTTGTGTACTATAAAGCATTCAGATGTAACGTATGTGTACACACAACTCACCATGTGTATATCTGCAGCTCATTGGAGGGCACTCTATGTCTAGTGAACTCGTCAGGGCGATGGTGCCTCCCAACGTTGCAAAACACCCTCAATAGCAAAGGACATGTCTGCATGATATGAGGGGGGATAATGAATCGGACTGCTTGTCTGTGAGTAGGATAGTCACCTTTTCTCTGTCCACCAAAGGAGGTGGTTCCTTGTCTATGTTGCTGTTCCTGGCTTCCCTCCTCAGAGCTGCTGGTGATCGTGACCTCCTCGCAGCAGTTACAGGAGATTTTGACCGCCTCATAGTTACAGGAGATCTTGACCTCCTCATAGTTACTGGAGATTTTGACTTCCTCACAGTATTTACTGGAGACCTTGACTTTCTCTCTCTAGGGCTAAGATCAGCCATGCCCCAATAGTAGCTCTATTTGTACAAGAAACAGTGCTAGAATTTAATAGCAAGAAGAGAATTTATTCACAATGTGAAAGAAGCAAGGGTCAAAGATCAAACGCGACAAGGGACAAAGGTCATAGGCGTAATTATCACTTCTCCGTGATGCAACCCTATACCTAGCTAATGGACTAAAAGATGTCTGCAGACACTGAGCTCAGATCCTGCCTGCTGCAAGCTGTGCAGACACTAACTAAAGGACTTAGCAGCATGGTGCAAGACGGGCGCAAAGCAATAGAAGCATCTCCAAGTATCAACGACTTTGTCAAGTCCCGTGGATCAGATGATCCGCATGGTTTGATGTGTGTCTACCCGGTCAACCTCTATGTGGCCTGTCTACGAACGGCTGGAGTCAAGAGCAGGAGAGAGTTGGAGTCATTGTGGGCTGGCATGTTCTCTGATGTTGAAGTACAAGAAAATGTGGAAGAGTTGTTAGCCGCCGAGGAAAAATGGGTCGGTTTGATCAGTGAGCTCGATCAAGAAATGACGTCATACGAAGAAAAGACGGCTTTGGATGTAATTGATGTCGGGGAGAAGTTTCCAATGGATATAGCACTCGTTGAAACTAAGTCTGGTGACACTGTGTCTCTGAAGAGCTGTGTGGAGAAGACACCCTATACGCTGTTTATACTCCGCAAACACTATGTATGACGCCCGTGAACCAATCACATTGCAGCCGTCGAAGCACAGCTGGGTGATTTCAACAAATTGGGCTGTCAAGTGGTGGTGGTTGCTAGTGGAAATCGGGAAGGGGGGCTGAGATGGTTTAAAGAGTACGATTGCTCACTCCCACTTTTATTGGATCAAGACCTGCAGTTGTACAGACATATTGGACTCCATCGACTGGTCAGCGTGGCCTGGGACCTCAAGGTATTTATTGGTTATGCTGAGGCTGTGGTTGGTGGTAGGGTCGATCGGTTTGCCTGGCCAGGAGATGACGTCACTGTGATTGGAGGGGACTTCATTAGCGACTCAGAGGGAACTGCTGTCTACATGTATAGAAGCAAGGAACAGTACGATCGTCCTGACGTTACCAATCTATTGGAGTGTTTGGAGCAAGTCAACAAAGCACACAAGCCCTAAAAACTTTGAGCAATCTGTGTCAACTTTAATAGCTGAAGTTGGCAATGGTGTATGATGCATGCTCTCTCAATCTGTGTTCTGCAGACGAGTGTGTGCAGATGTTTCTATTTTTGTCAACTTTTGCTCTGATGTTAAATTGCTCTGAACTGTACAATAATCGTGAATTAATTTAGGGACATTAATTAACCTTGCCCCCACACCCATCATAATATTGCTTGGTACATTAATTAGCCTTGTCCCCACACCATCATAATATTGTTGCTTGGTACATTAATTAGCCTTGTCCCCACACCCATCATAATGTTGTTGCTTGGTACATTAATTAACCTTGTCCCCACACCCATCATAATATTGTTGCTTGGTACATTAATTAGCCTTGTCCCCACACCCATCATAATATTGTTGCTTGGTACATTAATTAGCCTTGTCCCCACACCCATCATAATTATTGTTGCTTGGTTACCAGCTACCAGCTCGCTCCTCCTTGATCTTTCTGCAATCACTACCAAGTACGTGACCACTCACTAATTATTCGTTCCTTAATTGCAACATTGTAATATCGAAGATCACCATGTAAATAGGTTTTACTTTTAACATCAATTAGTTTACAAAATTGCGAAGCGTACATAGTTATTGTAATTGGATCATTCGTGTTCACCCCTGCAGCGAATAAAAAACCAAAAAAAAACAACACAAGCATAATTATCACAATAATTATAGAGTTCCTACTGTCTTTCATTAGGCAGTAGCAAACGGCTTTTTTCTTCCCATACACCAGATTGTTTTTTAATAATACTGCGTGTACACTATAGTAGCTATACGTATAAACTAACAGGATGTGTGGTGCTACATGTAAGTACCTAGCCTCGATTCCAGGCCGATTAAAATACGTATTTTAATCGGCCTGGAATCGAGGCTAGTAAGTACCTAAAGTACTTTTTGGAAAGTAACGCGTGGTATAGGTCCACTTCCCAGTAGAACAATGCACACATGACTTCACAATGATCATTGTACACACATGTACACATGTACACAACTGTCACACAGATAACGAGAATAGCCATGCACTAAAATATAATTATAGCAGCAGCTGTTAGCTAGTTAGTGTTATCTTATCGTAGATCAGCAGACTCTGGTCCAGGCACTCCATCCAGCACATGTACGGAGGTGTTGATGTCGTGCACAAGACTGTATGTTTGTCTCCAGAAAAGTTCAATGGTCTCAGGAAATGTAGCCACCATTGCTTGACCTCCAGAGAAATTCTTTTCAAGATGTTTCTTCTGCGAGGAGCTGAGTTTAGCATGGTTGGCAATATTATGCAGATCCCGTGCTAAATCCTCCAATTTAGACAAATCATCCATAATATTTCGCTGCAGAAATTCTCTTTGCTGCAAAAACAAGTGGCAGGCATCCAATAGATCTCGAATATGCTTCTGAGCTTTGCGTCTGACTTTAGGTATATCATCAGCTCTGACTCGAATATCCTTGACGTCACCCGTGGCCTCTATGCAGTTCACGATGAATTGCGGGTTGACCAGAAACTCCTTCCAAGCAGTAAAGCATTCCTCCAGTGAAGTGTCGAGCTCCATGTCCAGAATGGTCTTGAACAATGTCAGAGCTTCGTCAATCTTTTCCCTATTGATCACTGCAATGTCATATCGCTCACACACACTCTTAAACACCTCGTCAATGTCAGTGACGCCACATTCTGGCGTTGTCACGGAGTACTTTCGATCGAGGAACCTAAACTGTCCGATAGGTTTAGCAGTGGACTTGGACAGAGATACAGCGGGTAATTGTAGCCGTGGCGACTGGGTGGGGGGTGGTGTCCGCTGAGTCTCGGTCCCGTATGATTGCTGGGTGGTGGCAGATAACAGACTGTTCTTCTCAGAGTCACGCTAAATGACAAACAACACACCACTATCAAACAATCACACAGCTTTAGCATGTACAACTACAGTATACAGTTTACTAGTCTAGCTAGAGCTACAGCTAGAGCTCTAGCTAGAGTTACAACTAGAGCTCTAGCTGTAAAAGAGAGCTCCATGCATATTTATGTATATAGATTTAGTCCTCATTGCAAACCCTCACCTTCAGTGGTTGGTCAGCACGGCTGCTCCTATTACTGGAGGAGCCATCAATGGTACTGGAGTCTATGCAGTTACCCATTGTATAAAGTGGATCAAGTAGCTAGCCAATTAGAGCCAATTAGCAAGCTCAGCTATAAAGCTATCTGCATGACCATCACATCATTACCTCATAATATCTATCTAGCCATCATAATGTGATTCATAGAACCATAGTAAGAATCTGCATAGCAGTGTTGAAGCAAGGAAGGGTACATGGACAATACAAACACAAGCACAAGCACAAATTAATATAAAAGTGAGACACTAAGACACTAGTTGCCTGAGAGAATGTTTGCTAGAGTGTTCTCGTTATTGTTGATCCAGTCAATGTTCCCTCGGATCGTCTCAATAGCTTGTTTAATAGATCGTGTAGCAGAGCTAGCGTCAGCGTGATCACTAAAGAAGTCTATCACCTGAAACAGAAACAATGGTGTGATAAAAACTTAATTAAGGAAACAGTAGAGCAAAGCGGTTGCTAAATGCATGCATACTGACTGACCTCTTGCAGCTCAAACTCAGTGCTGAAGCTCTGCGTAATGTAACGGATCAACCTTCCAAAGTAACCATCCCTCCCAAAGCTGCAGAAATGATAATTATATTAAGAGCATACTTAATTAAACAACCATGCAGAATCTTACTTAGTAACGAGGTACTCCCAGTTGTTCCTGAAAAAGTTCCAGGCCAGAGATCGCCCGTGAATGTTCCATGAGACGTACACTATAACAGACAGCTGGTCTTGAGAGCGAATACGATCAAGTGTGTAGCTGAGGAACCTAGAACAAGAAAATGATTTATTATAATTTGCAGGTCATTCAGGAATAGATTTGGATTGCCCAATTGCAACATTTTGAGTACTTGAAAGTAAACTCTATCACATGACACGGGTAACTCTATCACTCTATCACATGACACGAGTAACTCAAAATTTGGGCTCAAATTTGTCAAACCAAGGCTCTACACAAGTACAGCATTCGTACCTGTTCAGTACCCATGGCTCTGTTGAGAATGCTAGAGCTCTGAGCATGAGTCTCTTGTCGTAGGGGTCACTCTCAGAGTTGTACCTCCCCCAGAGATAGTCCCAATCACTCACACTTCCACTGGCCACCCCGGTACGGTACACCAGCGACTTGAGGTCAGGCTCAATACTGTGTCAGGTGGGAGGGGGGAGGGTCACTCGTATTAATTAGTGATATTTTTACAGTCAATTTATTGCTAAATGTGAAAATTGCTAGGATTGGCCGGAGAAAGCACCAAAACAAGAGACGGGGGAGAGCCATATGTAAGCCTACTGGCTTTAACAATAATTAGGTATACTAGTCAATAAGTTGACTGCACATACAATGTACACATACGTTGTGTTTTGGGTCTTCCAGAGTTGAAACAGAGCGCTGGCTTGATTTTCTATGTCCTTGTTGCCATAGCTCCAGGATGCTTGAAACACTTCTGCCCGCAGATAGCTGATGAGGAATGACACACACACTAACACAAGCTGACACAAATTAAGAGATCTCACATTTGCAGATGTGACAGGTTGGTGCCATTGAAGGAGAACGTACCGACCACTGGATCAAGCAGTGAGCGCACAAAGTTCTGTAATGGAAATTATGTGATAGGCTGCAATACACACACACTTGATTAAATAGAGGGGGGGTAGTTGAACATCTTTTAACAGCCATAATTTTGGTATCAATTTCACCAATTTTATGATTTCCTGAAAGCTTAGAAAGAGACGTTTTAAATGATGCGTTCAAATCCAAAACTTAGTGTAGTTACACATAAACACTACTGGCTAGTATAATATTTGACATGGCTCAGACTCACCGCGTACTGCCCATAGAGAGGTGTGAGACTGAGCCTCCTGCCCAGTATAGTGAACCAAGTGAGAGCAGTGGTCCAGGGAATGTACTCCCTCTCCCCGGCTAGATAGTGGGACAGACCCAGGGCCACCTCACTGCCCAGCTGACCAGCACTGGAGGGGGGAGGGGCATGTCAGATCACAACAAGTCATTGTCAAAGAGGCATTACGGAGTACAGGGGGCACAGCGCATAGATAAAGATAACATACAGGGTACGGGGGGGAGGGGTACAGCATAAAGGTACCTCATGTTAATAGAATGCAGTACTGAGATAAGCTAGCCTATGCTGAACTACCCTAAATGGGCTGGGACTGCTGCCTTTCTATACTGCTCTTCCTACAAAATGAAACACTCTTAATGGAAAAACTGCTTGAGATAATGTGAATGATCAAGATATGCATGACCCCCTTAGCTGCTCTCACCTAGAGAGAGCGAATGCATCGTCCAGTAGGCCAGCTCTGTCCACAGGGGGTATTAGCTGTGGGGGGGATTAACAGGGGGGATTAGCTGTGGGGGGTATTAGCCGGAAGGGGGGATTATGCTTATAACGTGTATGCTGACTACTAAGGCGAATGAGTGAAGCTTACTGGAGAGTTAGGGTTGGTCACCAGGTACTGTGTTAGTAGCTGCCAGTTGGAGAGCTCATAGTTGACCCTGTACACACCATACTGACCAACGTTGGCCTTGATCCAGCCATTCCCCACAGGCCATGTGTACGAGGCTGTACATGAGGGCAATGGGTAATGAGGGGGTTAGGAGTAAGTATGTATTGACTTACTGCTCTCCTCAGTGACAAGCATGATGGTGGGAGTGGGGTTGGTCTCTGTGATGTAACTGAACGGTGTAATCCACACAGCACTGCATGACGGGAGGAAGGGAAGGATCAACTAGAAATATTCAGCAAATGAATGAATTAAGGCGCCACACACCCTCACCCACACACATCCACCCACACACACACCTCCCACCCACACACACACACACACCCATACACACACACCTCCCACCCACACACACACCCACCTCTCGACGATAGCCGGGGCTATGCTATATAGAACATGTCCTTACTTGCTCTGAGAGTTGTCTTGAGGAGAGACTGCCAGGAAGCGTGATTGTGTGAGGCGAGTGTTGGTCTGGTCAACAGTGAACACTGGGTAGCCAGTCTGAAGAGTCCACGTGTCCATGATGGTACCAACACTCACTGCTCCAGGAGTACCCTGTCAGAGGGAGACATTATTAGAAGGGTGGCTGTGTCTATTTGTATATTGACTTAAACAAGCTTGTATTATTTTGTAGGTCTACAGATGTATACCGTATTACTAGAATGTTTTGTGAGCATCAAACATATGCGAACTTTGCGAGGATTGATAAATTCGCAAATCGCAAAACCTAAATTAGTAAACACACACGATCCTTGCCAGAATGCAATAGTTATATCGCAAAAGGTCAAATTTTCTGCTGATCTGGCTCATTCATAAAGGTTTTCACCAGCAAAATATTCTAGTACTACACGGTGACTAGAGCTACCTGCAGTTGGAGTGCGTCCCAGAGTTGAGAGGTCTCAGCATTCCCGTATTGGTGGGTGGTTAGATAGTGGGTGATGCCGGCCCAAAACCTCTCCTCTGTGAGATAGTGTTGTATCATGCGAATTACACTCGCACCCTGCAACAGAGAGAGAGAGAGGTACAGTGATTAAGGGGAGCCCCTGCACTAACGAGGTACAGTGATTAGGGGAGCCCCTGCCACTAACAAGGTACCTTGGCGTAGGAGATGGTGTCAAAGAGTGATCCAATCTCGTCAGGATTGTTGACTGGCTGGATGATGGGATGAGACTCATTCAAAGAGTCCAGCATGAGAGCACTGGATAGGTCCTCCACGAAGAACAGGTCGAGCTGAAAAAGAGAAAAAATTGCCATAATAATATTAAAGCACTCAAAGTTTTAGAAGCTCCTAACAAGTAAGAGAGGTGATTTAACACACACATAATTATGTGAGTACCATGTTCCAAGATGGCTCTGCATTGTCAGTCCCCAGGTACTCCATGAAGGTGGCAAATCCTTCGTTGAGCCAGAGACCGTCCCACCACGCCATCGTCACTAGGTTGCCAAACCACTGCACGGGAGGAGAGAGATGATCAACCAAACACACTGGCCACTCATACACAAGGCCAATAACAATCCTTTTCCTTGCTATAAAAGCAAGAAGCAAAAATACTACTCTAAATGACGTCAAATGTGCAAATGTGTTAAGGGGACTCTTTCAGCTGCCATAACTTGAATTCCGTGTATTCATTTTCAACGGTATTATGATTTTCTGAAAGCTTAGAAAGAGACCTTTCAAATGGTATCATCAAAGTTCATTGGAGATGAAAGAATTTGCCAATTTCGGCCAAATACTGTATAACTTGAAAATTTGGCAGGTATTATATTTGGTGAATGAACCATTTGACTGACTTGGTGTTTTTTAATTTACCGTCTCAGGCGTGGCTACTACAGCAATGCCCTTGTGTCCACCAATTTGATGACGGTTTTAAATTTGGTGATCTTCAGTAAAATCCACCAAATCGCCAATTAAAACATTCACCAAATGTTCCAGTTATACGGTACCATGGTCCAAGGCCGAAATGACAAATTAGGTCCTGACGAAATTTTAGATTTTAAATACAGGTACAGACAAGCGATTGCAGTTAGCTTAGTTCAGAGTGTGTGTACTTGGTGAGCTGGCTCAGAGTGTGTGTACCTGGTGAGCTAGCTCAGAGTGTGTGTACCTGGTGAGCTAGCTCGTGAGCTATGACTGTAGCCACTCTGCGTTTGCTGGTGGCAGGGTCAGAGGTCGCATCATACAGTACAGCCGTCTCCCTGTACGTTATGAGTCCCCAGTTCTCCATCGCCCCTGCCGCAAAGTCAGGGATGGCAAACAGATCTGTGTGTGGAGGGGGCAGTGTGTGTGTGTGGAGAGGTGTGTATGTGTGAGTGTAGTGTGTGGGGGGGGCAGTGTGTGTGGAGAGGTGTGTATGTGTGAGTGTAGTGTGGGGGGGGGCAGTGTGTGTGGAGAGGTGTGTATGTGTGAGTGTGGGGGGGGCAGTGTGTGTGTGGAGAGGTGTGTATGTGTGAGTGTAGTGTGTGGGGGGGGGCAGTGTGTGTGGAGAGGTGTGTATGTGTGAGTGTAGTGTGTGTGGGGGGGGCAGTGTGTGTGTGGAGAGGTGTGTATGTGTGAGTGTAGTGTGTGGGGGGGGGGCAGTGTGTGTGGAGGGTGTGTGTGGAGGGGGCAGTGTGTGTGTGGAGAGGTGTGTATGTGTGAGTGTAGTGTGTGGGGGGGGGGGGGCAGTGTGTGTGTGGAGAGGTGTGTATGTGTGAGTGTAGTGTGTGTGTGTGGGGGGGCAGTCAGTGTGTGTGTGGGGGGGGAGGGGTAAGCAGTCAGTGTGTGTGTGTGGAGGAGAACCTCCTGTTGCCTAAACAAAGACAACCGAATATCAATAATGGACAGTCTCTCCACGATAGTACAGCATCATTCATCCTCACACCAATTAAAGGTCAGACTCTATATAAAGGATGCATGCTCTCATATCCGGGAGGGGGGGCTCCACTGATTAACTGATCGTGTGAACTGCTTTCATAGTAAAGCTTCTGTTAGTGTGAAACTGAACTCCTGTGCACAAACAAACTATAGACTGTTTGTCTTCAAGACACAACTGACCCATGCAGTCATGCACACAGGCATCACACACACCCACACCACCCACCCACACACCCACACACACACACCCCACCCACACACACACACACACACACCCCACCCACACACACCACCTAGCAACATTGCATGTACACAAACAACAACACTAGCAATGACATCATCAGTAGGTAGGGGGGGAAGAGTATCATAAGCATACTTAATGGAGGATCGATTGTTAAAGTTTTCATAAATGCAACAAAACTACGGGAGATTGGCTGCATCAATAGTAGCACTTGTTACTGCTACGAGTACTTAATAAGCAATATCCACGGTAGCTAGTGTATCAGACATGTACAGGAAATGCCATCACATCCTATCCAACTAAATACCTCTGACCTTTCCATTCCAGACATATTAAGTACACCAGTGGAGTGTGACGATGCACATACTAACACAGGCCGGGGCTAACAAGGTACCTTCAATACAATACAATTTATAAGCTACGCTGCTGGTTGCTATGGTGATATCGTCGGGTACAACCACACGTCACATGTAGACTATATGAGTGGGTGGACGGGGGCAAGCTATTTCCTGGATATGCAATCACAACAGCAGGTCTTGTTTATAGTAAAGAGATCACAAAATACGGTTAACCCAAAATACTCTTAACAGTGTGAGAATAGTTATGTGTTCTGTGTGGCTATAATTGCACAAGGTCAACAAGAGACCAGAGATATGCCCACACTGGTCCCTGGTGGTTCACCTCTCCAGACAAAATAACTACCACTAGACAAAAATAACTGCCTCTTGGACACATCACTGAGATACCACACAAAAACTCTATTTTAAAAGGGAACCTCTGAACACATTCGTACCCCCTCTACACACCCACATCACACTCCACCCACCCACCCACACCCACACACACACACACACACACACGTTACCTTGTTTGGGTAGGGGATAGGAGATGTTAAACCGCCTCTCATAGAACTGTATAACGTCCATGGCCACTCTCAGTGCATACTCTGTCTTGTCTACTATTAGTGGATTAGAGCAAACACGAATCTGGGGAAATATAACACAATATCATGAGCTCTTAAATATGAATTATGCCTCACACAATGTACACACATTGTTCACAAGAGAGAGTATAAATGTATGATAGTAAAGCTTCCCCTGTTGACAAGTGTGGCTTACTATAGAGTGGAAGGAAAGCCATCTAGAGAGCCATGAACGCACTTCCATTATACCACAAAACCATCCCTCAACTACCTACCAAACAAGCTCCCACACACACACACACACACACACACACACACACACACACACACACACACACACACACACACACACACACACACACACACACACACACACACACACACACACACACACACACACACACACACACACACACACACACACACACACACACACACACACACACACACACACACACACACACACACACACACACACACACACACACACTACACACACACACACACTACACACCACACACACACACACACACACCACACACACACACAGCGTACCCGTAGTGGTTGACTCCTGTTCTCTGTAATGTTAACACCCATACACTCGAAATCGGACACAATAAAAGCCACCAGGTAAGTGCTCATCTTGACAGAGCTTTGAAAGTGAGTAGTAACCATGGAGTCCCCAGTAGTAGCATCAACACGACTAAGAGCAGGCATATTACTGACAGCATGATACTCAGAGAGATGGGTTATAGATATCACAAAGTTTGCCTTGAGGGAAGGTTCATCAAAACAAGGGAAGGCTTTTCGAGCATCAGTAGACTCGAATTGAGTGGTTGCCAGGTAGCGCTGCTGCCCAGTGCTGTCTGTGTAAGAGCTTCGATAGAACCCAGATAAAACCTCACTTAGGTTATAATCAAACGACAGATGAACTACGACCTCTCCAGGACCTATCTCTTGAGACAGGGACAAAACGTAGAAATCGTTGCTTTGAAAAGTTCCTTCGAAATCAACCATAGTGTTTGAGTATTG
The DNA here is from genome assembly GCF_963675165.1 of Halichondria panicea. NCBI lineage: Eukaryota > Metazoa > Porifera > Demospongiae > Suberitida > Halichondriidae > Halichondria > Halichondria panicea. The sequence goes on along the minus strand of NC_087392.1, from coordinate 5,256,260 downwards.
CACATTGCTTTCGTCATTGTTAATCTCCATCTCCCTAGCATGTAGTAGAATGTATGAGGTAGCCTCTAGTACTTGACATGTTATATCCACTGTTCCTGAGACGGCAAATGAGTCCAGGTCCACCGTCAGGCTGATCCTGTATAGGTCCGGCCGTATGGTTGCTGGGAGACGAACGTTATCCCATAGTTTGGGAGGGGGTGCTGTGGAGATGGGCGGGGCTGTAGTGATATCTGTGGGCGGCTGTGTAATAGGTGGGGCTGTAGTGGTGTCCGTGGGCGGCTGTGTAATGGGCAGGACAGTAGTGGTGTCCGTGGGCGGCTGTGTAGTGGGCGTGGCAATGGGAGGGGCTTGAGTGGAGTTGGCCGCTCCTGCCGATGACTGAGAACTAGCTACCACACCCACCACAATGAAGAGGGCAACAATAGTCACAAACGCTACCATCCCAACAATAATGCAAATTATCTCGTTTCTAGAGAGCGATTGGAATATCGTTGGCATACGCAGTCGAGGTTTCGGTCGTCTAGACGATGTTACGACGTACTTTCTTGACCTGCCTTTAGAGGAGTCACTGTCAGTGAGTACAAGGCCGACACCATCTTGATCAGAGTCACTGGCAGCACTGAGGTCACTGTAGGCAGGCTGGGACATTCTTGATACCTTCAAACTAGTCCCAGGGTACAACTGTTCACCTGTAGCTCCTTCTAGGGATGTCTCTATCGTTGCTTTCACTGGCAGAATAGGCTAGCTAGCTAGCTTTACACAGCTTCTGGTAAACAGTGGATCAAAGGAGGGGGGCGGGGCTGTGCATGTGATTAGCATTAGCTTCATGGTGGTTAGGCACAGACCGCAACAATGCAGAGAATGTCCCTTATCTGGTCCACAATCTACATAATTAATTAACTCAAGTTGCGACAAAAACTGTGTTGAGATAGCTAGCTGTCTCAAAAGCTAGCTAGAGCTATTGTATCTCTACAGTATAGTACTACACCAAGCAAGCGCCCTAATCACTGTGTAGAGAGTTGGACCATCCTAAGATGATTGAGATCTAAGGAAGTTTTGATAGCTTGTCATTAAGAAGTATTGTCAAGAGAACAGTCGATTCATAATAGAAGAACTCCCCATGGAGCCTGTATCAGTAGTGCGAGGTTACAGTATGGGCAGTGGAGCCTCAAAGACGGTGGATGGCTCCGGTAAGAAGAGCTCCAGTCGTTCAAGGAAGTCAGGGCCAGCCTATTACAACCCTGCTACCTTCACCATTACAGCCTACTTACCCTATGATGGTGGAAAGCGTTTAAAGGTGAGCATTGCATTGATATATGCGAATAGCTCTGGTACTCCTAGCTGCAGAGAAGTCTTGCATGCAGTTTATATTGAAACCACACATGCACTAAAGACCACTAACGCTACCATGAACCTATAAGACACATTCAAAACGTGTATGTGTGTATGTGTACATAGATATTGAATAGAGGGCTGTTTCTTACACTAGATATTCATCCCACATGAAAGTAATTTACACGAGGATTATGATAATTAACAACTGTGGTTGGTGTGTTGGTGTGAGTGGCCTCTCTTGGGTAGGTGTTTGGTGCACCGTCATTTTAGTATACCTCCCTTGTAGTATAATGGAAAGAATTTTGTCATCCTAGTCTTGTTCACTATGAGATCAAAGAGCCGAGTATATGTGGGAGGAGGGTAGTCATTTCATCAAGCTGAGATGGGACAAACAACTCGAATATCAAACTAGCGTGTCTGTGTGTGTGGGCATGTGAGCATTTGTACTGTTTATTGTACGAAACAGAAATGCACAGCTATGGTTTCTTGCAATTGAGACCTCATTTCTCTGGTTATCAATGTTTTGTCAATTGGGTTAATTAATGATTATGTAATTCTTTATGTAGTGAAATGAGTTATTGGTATGACGGGTAATAACACACCAGTGTGTGTCTTTGTACAAGTGTGTTGTTTGTGAGAGTATTCATATCAAGGCTTCGAGTGGGGTACCCCAATGAATGGCTGCCACTAGACAATTACGGCTTGTTTGTTTGACACTCAATAAAACAACCACGCTTTGATCATGTATTAAATTAACCTAGCTAGTCATTTGAAGTTGTTATAATTAACAAGAGTGCTAGTTTAAAGCTGGTGTGTATTGATAGCTATAGGGTGTGGATGAGGTGTATTGATTGTGTGTTTGGCACATGTAGAGCAAGAGCACTTACTTTCCAACTGCATTCTTCTGGAGGCCAGCTTATTAGTTGGCCAGGCAGCAACTGTTCTGCTCAACTATTCTCTGCATTCTCCCACACATGTTCTCCTGGCTACCTGCCTCTGGACAACCTTCAATGGTAATGGTTGTCCACTGGTAATGGTGTCCACTGTATGCCAAGAGCATTGCAAAACCTTATGTAGTGTGTGGCTGGCAACAGCTGTGTGTGTGTGTGTGTGTGTCTGGGGAGTTAGCTATATTGAATCAGAAATTCTTATTATTGTGTTTGTTTATTGGTTTGCCAACTAAACACAACTCATTCAATTTCGTGTGCTTTAGGGGCCCACCAAAACTTGTCAGATTCTGCAAGAAACGTTACCCTTCTCAAATAGCCTGCCCATTAGCCAGGTGTAGTATGTACAATAGTCAGCTATAAGTGCGGTCTATTAGATTCCTGTTTGTGAGATATTCCCAAGGCCTGTTTAGAATGTGGTAGTGTTGACCAGAGTGCAGGTGGCCTCCTATTGTGTCCCTAGCTCTGTGTTGTTTGAGTGGCCTCAGGCTCTCTACTAGTAGTAAATAAAGCACTTAGTGTTTTCCTGAAGTCCTTCTCTCTAGGAAGTGTAAGAGGGAATTGGTTCACCAGTTTTTTTTATCCTGTGAGTATATCGCTTTCTAAGCTGGTACAACAGTGTGATAATACACTGTGTGTGTAGCTAGCTAGCTTACTCTAGATTCAGTTTTTATTCAACAGGCATTATTCAATTGTTTGTCTCGCCTCATTGTTTGTGAGTGTGCCTGAGTGCATCCAGTTAAGGCATGCAAACACCGTGACCATCCAAACACTGTGACCATCCACTCCCCCAGCTACTCGCCTGCTATGATAGTCCTGCTATGGTAGTGGTCACAGTATCGGGCCATGTTTGGTGTGCCCTGTAGTCCTGCTATGGTAGTGGTCACAGCATCGGGCCATGTTTGGTGTGCCCTGTAATTAAAGAAGAGTACCTCTGTAGGGATGAGTGCTTTATATGCTCATTACGACATTCTCTTGGAGTTAGGTTGTGTGTTTTGTTAACTCCACTAACGATATTCATATTCCCCAAAGTCCATAGCCTCCCACCCACAGCCATCTGTGCTGACTCGGTTACCTGACTCTGTGTTGTTTAATTTTAAAGGCTGGAAGGTCATCTGATGAGACACAGATATCATAGTGCTAAAAATAATGATATGCATGCATAAAATTTAGCACTTTAGCTAATTTTTAAGGTCGTGATTAAGTTATTTCCTTGATAATCTGATTGTTCAGGCCTCGAAGTAATTTTGCCATACAAAAGTATACGCCGCTCGCATAAAATAATGAGTATCACTCGTTAAATTCTAGCACTTAGCAGCTCTTCAGTTTGTAGTTCATAAACTATGCTCTGTGGAATTCTATTATTATGTCTATATATGCTTTAGTGTTCCTCCCAGTATATAGAGCTATTCTCTCTCTGTGTGATGTGTTCCTCCCAGTATCTAGAGCTGTTCTCTCTCTGTGTGATGTGTTCCTCCCAGTATCTAGAGCTGTTCTCTCTCTGTGTGATGTGTTCCTCCCAGTATCTAGAGCTGTTCTCTCTGTGTGTGATGTGTTTAGTGTTCCTCCCAGTATCTAGAGCTGTTCTCTCTCTGTGTGTGATGTGTTTAGTGTTCCTCCCAGTATCTAGAGCTGTTCTCTCTGTGTGATGTGTTCCTCCCAGTATCTAGAGCTATTCTCTCTCTGTGTGATGTGTTTAGTGTTCCTCCCAGTATCTAGAGCTGTTCTCTCTCTGTGTGTGATGTGTTTAGTGTTCCTCCCAGTATCTAGAGCTGTTCTCTCTCTGTGTGTGATGTGTTTAGTGTTCCTCCCAGTATCTAGAGCTGTTCTCTCTCTGTGTGATGTGTTCCTCCTAGTATCTAGAGCTGTTCTCTCTCTGTGTGTGATGTGTTTAGTGTTCCTCCCAGTATCTAGAGCTGTTCTCTCTCTGTGTGTGATGTGTTTAGTGTTCCTCCCAGTATCTAGAGCTGTTCTCTCTCTGTGTGATGTGTTCCTCCCAGTATCTAGAGCTATTCTCTGTGTGTGATGTGTTTAGTGTTCCTCCCAGTATCTAGAGCTGTTCTCTCTCTGTGTGTGATGTGTTTAGTGTTCCTCCCAGTATCTTGTGTGGGTTGTGTGTATGTTAGTGAGCCGTGTAATAGACACACAAGTTGTGACTGTGCATGGAGACACCTCATTGATCACTACAAGCGTTCTATTGGGGTCCTAATGTGATTATATCATGCCAGATGTATAGTCATGTCCTCACGTATATGGATATGTGAGGTCGTGTGTATCTGTGTGACCTTAACCGGAAACCATCACAGTGGAAGCGTCTCAAAGAGGGACACTTTTAGTAGCAACCACTTTGACCTGTATAGAATTATCGTCCTTTGTACACTGTACACTCCACACACTCCACACACACCCACACATCTCACACTCCCCACCCACACACACACAGCTCCAGTGCACCCCCGGACAGACGGTTCAGCAGGTGATTGAGACAGGGATCCCAGAGTTCAGCAGTACATCATACCAAGTGTACCAGTTCCCCTCCAGAGCTCTACTCAACCCTGAGAAAGATGCCAGCGTGCTACAAGACCAGGAGATCTCTATAGAGCCAATGAGGTCATCCAGTCCAGGTAAGAGGGAAGTAATTAAAGGAGCCATTGTTTTGAGAGTGGTCACTTAGGTCCTCTGTGCTGTCACTTAGGTCCACTGCAGAGGAGGTCTGACACGAGTACCTCGATTAGGCTATATACAATTGGTCAGTCACATGCAACAATAACTTTACTGTTGAATTTTGCACGTGACCAGGCCTAATCGAGGTACTTGTGTCGTTACCTCCTCTGGGTCCACTGTGGTGTCACTCAGGCCCACTACGGTATGCCTCATTGTCTAGTGCATGTTGGAGCAGTGTAGAATGTGTGTAGTTTCTCACGTAGCAAGTGATGTGTCTTGTTGATAGCGCGAAAAATTAGCAGGCATGATAGATTTTCATTGTAAATTCTCCACGCATGATTTGTCGCATTCCACCAAGCAACAGCACATGTACGTCCATTTATGCACTCCCCCGGCTATAATTATAGCCTGGTTGATTGGTTGGCCTTCTTTAAAACTATCGAGTCATTTTTGTGTGGTCCTAGTGAGTGGGGGTTAAGCCATCACTTACACTTGTACAAGAGGGCTACAAATCAGTTTAGGGCATTCCGTAGTGCAATGGCGACAGTTAGTTACCACCATTTAGCAAAATCTGTTCAGTCAAATATCGTCTTACTGTCTCGTAATTAGATAAATTGATCTAGTCGATATGTGTTCCAACCGACCACCGTGTAACTACCTGCTGTTCCACTAGTGGGCACAAAATTAAAAGTTTACTATTCCTAATTTAATAGCATTGTTATCAGTTAATTGATAGTATGCGCGGTGGTGTCCTGTTGTGCTGTTAGCTGATTAGTCGTAATTAATGGCACAGTTTTGCTAGTACGTGACAAGCATGGGTTGCATTTGGGAGTGCCGTTGGTCATAATTAAGAGGAATTCATCCCACTGCATGTTGATGACTCTAATCCCGTTGCTTTGCCTAGGCTGCAGACTAACTACATAGACTGTATTGCATTATCAATATGTTATGTTGATTGTCTCTGCATACCATAGTGAGTTAATGACTACGCCTATCCTATGGTAGTCTCAGCAGCAAGCGAATGGCATGCCAGAAATCCCAAACACAAGTTCTCTGAACTGGACATAAATGGTCAAATAATGTTGGCCTAGTAGCCAGTGCCTCTGATTGCATTTGTGGCAATTGACAGCTGAAGAATGTGTTTTCTAGTTAGAGAGTATGCTGAAGAATAATTTATGTGTGTGTGTGTTGTGTCTAGTTACTAGTGCTGGACAAGACAACACGAGAGTGGTTGCCATTATCTATAACAGTATACATGTAGCTATCACTATATCTACAGTGTGGAGGTATTTCTAAAGCTATTCTGTGTCTCTACATGTAGAACCATTACTACACGTTGTGTGTGTGTGTGTGTGTGTGTGTGTGTGTGTGTGTGTGTGTGTGTGTGTGTGTGTGTGTGTGTGTGTGTGTGTGTGTGTGTGTGTGTGTGTGTGTGTGTGTGTGTGTGTGTGTGTGTGTGTGTGTGTGTGTGTGTGTGTGTGTGTGTGTGTGTGTGTGTGTGTGTGTGTGTCCATCCCATGGTTACCTAGGTGAGGGCTATATTTGCAACCACTAGAGAGCTAGAGCTAAATAAGTGCCCTAGCCATGCTGGCTGTGTTGTGCCCTCCCCACACATTGATCTCAATGGACTGCTATCCCCCTAACACAATCATCATTCCTCAAGTTAATCGCTTCATTCTGTTACCTTGTGATGTGTGTCAGCCAGAGCGCTATGGCTCAGTGCACACACGGCAGGGACCTTGCATGCCACCCAGCATGTACGGGACGTGGCCTTTTGTGAACACTGCTTACTGTATTTACCTTTGAAATATGAACTACAAGTAGTACTTAGTTGTGTACAGTTCAAGTGCTGAATGTATACAAGTGATAAAGCACACTGGAGAATTCACCTCTAGTTATTCACCCATGAGGAAGCTGCTTGCTCATAATTATAGTGCTATTTTTGAGTTATTAGCTCACTCTTATTTCAGAGCTGTAGGGAATTTCTTAGTGTATTTGTTGTTGATATGATTGTTTAACAGTTTCTAAAGTTTCTCACTTGTATGTCATTTGTTTGCTTGGCCATAGCCTCATAACTGTGCAGCCTGTGTTGGTAGCCTTTGTTTGTGGAGCTTCAACTATGTCATTAGCTCGTGGTATTCTAGTTACGACTAACAAGCTGGAATCAGTACTAAACTGTTTACTGCAACTAGATATTCTTGTGCTAACTTTGCTTGACCCCCTCCCCCCACTACAGAAGATATCGGCGATGATAGGCTGTCCATCGCACGAGAGCTGCTCAAAACAGAAGACACATATCTTGAAAACCTGAGAAACATTTTCGACGTCTATATGGAGCCACTTAAGTGAGTGTGTGTGTATGTGTGTGTGTGTGTGGGTGTGTGTAGGTGGAGGTCATTTTGATTGCCCTCTTTAATGTATAAGTCATTACCAGGTAGCCAGCTTCCATTGACTGTGTCCCTGTGAATGACTGACCACTGGTATTGTGTAGTCAACCATCTCTCTATTGTACATCACCACAACAATGTACTCTCATGTTACTCATGTACTGGAATGTGTAATCACATGTACCTGACATGGGAACCTAATCTCTCTCTCTCTCTCTCTCCCCTGTAGGAAATGGGGCCTACCACAGTCTGAGATGAACACAATGTTCCGGTCCTTGAGTCGCCTCTGTGACCTCCTCATGAACTTCTTCTCAGAGGTGTGTGTGTGTGTGTGTGTGTGGGTGTGGGTGGGTGGGTGGGTGGGTGGGTGTTGGTGAGATGGCCATAACTTTAGTTCCGTTGGTCCAATCACATTAATTTTATGATTTTCTGAAAGGTTAGAGATAGGCCTTTCAGATAATTAGTTAAAATCACAAGTCTATTTTGGGCCGGGTTTGTGTGTGGGTAGTGATGCATGGTCATGAATAATGGCACACATGATGCTCTCCAGAGAGCCTGAGATGCACTCATTAGTTCAGAGAGCCTGGGGCAATGGTTAGAGCACATTCATTCATTGTAGTTGTCCACTCGTGAATAGAGCTAATGGACGTGTCTAATTATGAGCAGCTGTCCTCCTTGTGGTTCTGGCCCTGTGGGCAAACAATTCGATTGGTCGTTAATACCTCGTCTATTAAACGCAATAGTTACATAGATGTTGTTGCTATTACTTGTATATATCTCTTTTGATGTATGTGTGTGATCAAACATCGGCATAAGCCAACTATCATAAAGTACACACTTGTATTGAGGTGACCCCTGCTAACGAGCTCACTCTTCATGTCGATCTTTGTTTCCTCCGACAGTTGGAGATAGCAGTTCAACGGTGGAGTGCAAACACCACCAAAATAGGTGCGTTAAAATTCAGTGATTAAAATGAGACCTTTCCCATGTTTATATTATAGTGGTAACGTGTTGTATATAGTCGTACCCACACTTGACTTGCTGACAACATCTGGTGTCTCCATGTTGTCTGCATAGCTTCCCTGAGACCACCACACACACACACACACACACACACACACACACACACACACACACACACACACACACACACACACACACACACACACACACTCACACACACACACACACGCACACACACTACAGGAGGCCTGTTCAAACAATATCGCTCGTTTTGGGACATGTACAAGGAGTTCAGCAACAGCTACACTGTCGCCTGCAAGTATGTTCACTAGCTATAATAGAGCATTCTCAGTTGCAATGACTACCCCCCTCCCTCCCCCTCCCATATAGACTACTCAAGGACAAGCGGCAGATGGATGATTCATTCAACAGCTTCCTAGAGCTCAGGAGAGGAGCAGCCATGCACACACTGGAGTCCCTCATGCTCCTACCAGTAAGCCACCCTCTCTCCCCTTCTTCCCCTTGTGGTGGTTGAGTCTAGAGAGATAGCCTGGGGGGGTTCATGTTCGTATACGTAGGATTGTTGACTGTGTTTGTGGGGCAACAGTTAGGTGTTGGAGAGGATGTAAACCTTTCAAGTTGGCAATAATAAACATTCAGTGTGATGTCAGATTGCAGCAATGGAATATCAATACTCACTCAATCCCCTCATAGGTGCAACGTATCTACGAGTATCACAAACTACTAGTGCAGCTCTTCAAGATTACTCCCAAAGAGCATCCCGACTATTCTGATCTCAGATACGCCGTCACCTGTGTCATATCGGTAATCATGACGATAGCTTCTCTAGATTATAATCATACTTGAGTGATAGATATTGTATCCCTCCAAGTCTATGATGCAGGGATGTGCCCGCCCACTCAATAACCATCTCCTAGGCCTAGTTAAATTTGTATGTTGAATGGAGATTGAGAATTGAAGGTGGCCACCACTTTTCGAAACTTCTATGCACATCCCCCATCCCGGGTATCGTACTTGATTGTATACATACATACATGTTGTTATTATGGTGTCATGTATTACCCTCCCACTAAGCCACACCCACTTGCCCCACCCCCTCTCAGGTGGTCCAAGAGAGAGAGCAACAACTCGTACGGAGTCAGAACAAGAGCAACCTCCAACAAGTCCAATCTCGGTTCCCAAACGACAATCTAAAACTGCTGGAAAGAGAAGTAAATAAATAATTATATTTTATTCTCAGTAGCCATGTAAAATTTCATGCATCAATTGTCAGCTTTATAAGCACTCTAAGCCTGCACATCACTATGTAACTGCTCGTTGCCATAGGGACTGGAACGAAGATCAAAGAGCATTAACTACCCTCGGCTCACGTCCCATTCTACCCCCAAGTCCCGAGGCTCTGAGGTGATACTGGAGAGTGTGGATGGTCCCTCTACAGTGCGCCTGTACCTCACAGAGGGCCCAGTCAGAATCATCTCAGTGAGTTCTTTATACTGTTATGATTGCGTGTGGGGGCTAAAGTAAGCTAGTAGGTCTATGCAAATTGCTTAAATTGCTATTTGCATATTTTACACTGCCCTCCCCTCCCCCACACACATACACAGGGCATGCATACTCACGAGAGATTCTTCTTCCTATTTGATGATCTGCTGATAATTGCCAAGCCGATACGCAAACAAAAGTAAGTGCACCTTCCACCCCCATCCATCCCTCATTAACCTGTTGTGGCAGTAGACCCATTGACTGTGTGCCAGATGGCATGTGGTTTTAGTTGTATACAAAACTGATTTAATTTTGGCCTTAATTGAATATCCTATACGCTTGAAATGTGAAACATCCTCCTATGAAAACATCTCCCTTCCTGTACTGTGGTCTCACATTACACCCAAATAAGACCTCAGGTTGTGTAGCTAGATATATGGTAATCACTTTGGGGGTCTCAAATTTACTATTCACATCGCTCCTTCACTAGGCAAGTAGATTGCAACATGTGTTGAGTTACACGTCTAATCTGTGTGTACAGATCATGTGTACAGAGGACCCTCTTTTCTTAATATTGACTTCCCATGAATATTGATAGTTACCCGCCCTCCCTAAAGCCTTTGATGGCATTTGTATCTCGGTGACAGCTAATCAGTTATTCCTGGTGTAGTGCGATGAGTGCCAACAGTTGCCAGTAGGAGGCCTGTTACCAATTACTCAGTGTCAACACACATGCATGTTATGTCCAAGGCTTCCAGTGTGAGGGTCCCTTTGATGTAGGCTCAAGAATGTACACACAGGTGCTTTCATGTGCTTTACTCATGGTTTCCAGGTCGCAACACAAGACATACAAACGTAAGGAGCAGCTTCGCCTCTCAGACATGTGGGTTACGGACTGTATTTCCGAGGTGATGGAGAGCACCCTCCCCGCGGACACAGCCTTTGTGATTGGCTGGCCCATGACCAATTGTATGGCTGCCTTCAGCACACCCGAGGAGAAGATCCTGTGGTACAACCAGCTCTCAAAGTAAGTGGGCATTGCTACTCAAGTGCATGTACCTATCTGTATCAATAAAATAATGTATTGGCCATCATTTTATGTGTTGCTTTCTCCCCCTACAGGAACATAGCTTCTCAGAGGAACACTGTTAAACCAGACAGCATCTCAGTGCAGATTGTCAACCTCACCAAGTCGTCTGTAAGTTACCCCCAGTGTTATATCTGTTCACATGTTAAACCATCCCCATCCCACTCCCTATAGAACCCCATCCCTGTGTGGGTGGAGGTGGCAGCTGGAGACACTGCCGGCACTGTCCTCCTCAAGGCACTGGACCTCTTTGCCATTGCTGTAAGTCAGAGCTATTGCAATGCTCACACTATTGACCTCCCTAAAGAGACCACCTCTCTATTGAGACCACTCAGTACTGTCCCTACATTGCTGACTATTACACTGCTAGTATACAAGTGCTGCAGATAAAATTTTCCCGAGTGTGTCCAAATGTAAATATTTGCTGCTTGTGAGATGCTTGAATGCAAATATTGACACAGTGTGTATGTATTCTGTAGGTTGCCAGTAGCAACTGTCAGCTCTGGGTAAAATTCTCCAAGGATGATGCTGCTCTTCCACTCATTGGTAAGTCACTACACACTGAGATCAACGATTGCTTTCGCGCCCAAATCTTCCATTTTTGATGGAAAAGCATGACCTGTATATACCCTGGGTGATTTTTCCCGAAATAATCCTGTTTTAATAGCTAGCTTGGATTCTAGTTGGAATTTTTGTGTCTCTAAGTTAAATGACATACAAAGTAGTATCCTAAGATGGTCCTCACATTAACCCCTCCCCTCCCCCCTCAGGACATGAGCATCCATTTGCCATCCAGATGTGCCACAATCGACAACAGATGGACTACATGGGCGATGCCAAACCCATTCAGCTGCAATTTGTTATCAAGAGGAAAAGTGCCATCTCCAATGGTAACTACACACTACTATCAGACGATAATCTTAAAGAGTTAGAGTGTACAGACCACCCATTTCTCTTGACTTTACAACCCCCCACACCCACACACACACACACACACACCCCTCCCCCACTCACACATCACACACCACACACATACACACAGGCCCTTCGCAAGGCTTGAAGAAGCAAAAGTTCAGTCTACGTCAGCTCATCAAGAAGGGGAAGCGAACACCTGGACCACCAAAGAAGAAGATGTTTAAAGTTCCTCTTGAAACCATCATCGTCAACAACCAGATGCCCGAGATCCTCCAGGAAATGCTGATTCGGCTCTATACGGAGGCCCCCCAAACGCTGGGCATCTTCCGTCAGTCTGCCAACTACAGGAAGGTCAAGGACATCAAGGAAGCCCTCGATAATGGTGAGTGGGTGGTGGTGGGTCAGTGGTGGGGGCACTTCGATAATGGTGAGTGGGTGGTGGGTGGTGGTGGGTCAGTGGTGGGGGCACCTCGATAATGGTGAGTAGGTGGTGGGCCTACATGTTGCTAGCACTTTTACTACAATTAGCATGTTTGATAAGATTGCCCATAACTCTAGTTGATTTTTATTTAAGAAGCAATGGATGCGTTTTGTAGCTCTACGATAGCTATATTGAATGTCGTGCTGATTGCCTTTTGGGCCTAAATCTTCTGTTTCTGCAATACAAAGTGTTAACAGCTAATGTAACTCCTCCCTCCGTCTCTGTGTAGGTGAGCGCGTGGACCTGACGAATGTGTCAATACACGTGATTGGAGCATTGCTCAAGGAGTTGTTACGCAGTGTGCCCGGGGGCGTTCTCATGTCCACACGCTATACTGAGTTTGTGGCGACCAATGACGTCAAAGATGTTACCACAAGAGTCCACCATTTGAAAAAGTAAGTTCTATGAAATAGAAGTTTGTCATTTAAACAATTGTTTTTAACTAGTACATGCATTTAGCATTTAAAAGTGTGATTATTACTGTGTAAGGTCAAAGTACAATCTCCTAACAGCTTGCCCCTCCCCCTTGCAGAGTGATCGGTAAGCTACCTGAGGAACACCAGCTATTCCTACATTACTTGTTCGCTCTACTCCACCACATTGCAAACAACGAGGAAGTCAATTGCATGAACACTATCAACCTGGCCATCTGTTTCGCCCCCTCCATCTTATGGCCTGACTCGGGACTAGATGTCATCAAGAATGAAGTGCCCCCTCTCGTCCAGTTTATAGTCGAGCACTCCCCCAAGATCTTCGGTGCTGAGTTGCCAGAGTTGTACAAGCAAGTGGCTATGCCTGGCAGCCCTGGTGTGGAAGCAATGGAGTTTGAGTACGAAGATTCACCAAATTCATCATCGCTAGTGCCAACTAAAATTGGAGATGGAAGTCAAAGTAGTCACCAGAGATCTGGTAGCGTTGATTCTTCCCTGAGTGAGGACTCTCTCTATAATAAGAACAGTTTGTTACGATCCAAAAGAAACGGACTTACATTTAGCGATTCACAGCTATCTACCATATCACAGCACGACTACAACCCTCCTCAACGAACTGGCAGCAAGTCCCGTTACACATCCTCCAGTCACGCTCAACCCCTGGGGGCACCTATGAACAAACGAGTGAAGAAAGTCCGTGAACCCAAGCGCTCCAGCTCCCTTCAAGGTCCTAGTGATATGAGTCCAAATTCACGAAGATTCTATGATCGCAGACAATTCGAAGCTAGAAGACGATCACTTGCTATACAGGACTTACCCATGATAAAGAAGCAGGAATACATTCCCGGTGTGCAGACTATCCTAGATTCTGAATCCCAAAGCTCATCCGACTATAACTCCTCCCACTTACAGTCTAGAGCACCTCATGGCTCGTATATCTATTCCGACAGACACTTAGCCCATCAGCACCGACATGATGGACACCGTCACTCATCACAGAAGAAGAGACGTTTGCCACAACACTCAAACTCATTCTCTAAAGGATCTGAAAACAAACCAGTCAAACCGATGGCCAGCTCTACCTCTTGGTACGATCGATTACTACCTCTTGAGCCAGACACTAAAATGAAGAGCCGATCTATGGGCACAGCGCTAGGTAACAGACTCCCTCTGTCAGATGAGAGCAGGGACGGGGACAATGATCAGAGAATGAGAGTTGGCAGTGGTCCCATATTCGAGGATCGGGCCAAAAAGATGTACGAAAGTCACTCCCCACGATTCCAAATCGCCCCTCACCCACAATCAGTGTCGAGTAGTCGCTCTGGTAGCAGTACTAGCACTGTAATGTATCATCAAAGACAGCCACCTCCAAGCGCCATCTCTCCAGCCTCTGGTGGCAGTCAAGGGACAGCAGATACAGTCGCTCCGTCAGAATCATCTTCGTACGGTGGTAAATTGGACAAGGAATATTTGAAGGTGGCTATCAGCAAACGATTTGATATTAGTGGCTCACAAGACTCCACCCCACCCTCCCACAAAGTTCCCTCCACCTCCCTCAGCTCGTACTATACACCTATCTCTGAACAAGAGGTCCCTAATACCAGTACTGCAGATGAACAATCGAAACCAGTTGAGAGGAAACGAGCTAACAGCACTGCAAGCATCGTGTCAGAGGGAAGCTTCATTAAGAGCCCCTCCTATCAATTTTTCCTTTCTTCACAGCAGAAGAAAGATAGCAGCCTGATGAGTCTCACACAAGCAAGCCTCGATGATCGACCAGAGAGTGATCAACACCTACACAGTTTACCACGCCCACACACGGCCGAAATTGTACGTCCTGAAAAACAGATGGCCTCCACTATTTTGTATCCACCCATGGGCACTGTACCGCAAGTGCTGCAAGTTGGACCAGTACTAGAGACAGCACCTTATCAAGATCCAGGCAAATTGTTCCCAAGCAGTGGATATAGCTCAGACACCGAGTCTTCCCCAAGCCGAACGTTAAATAGACCTGATAGAAAGATCCTCGAAGTAACGTCACCAGGAGCTAGTATGCCCAAGAGATACGGCAGAATAGGGTATCACCATCATGGCAAACTGTTGATGAAAGCACACACTATTGATGACCCTTCCACTGCCCCCATGCAAGTGGACATGCCGCAAGCCAAAGAACCACAACATGTAACGACCACCACTGCGTCAGTAACTACCAAAGAAGAGTCTTTATCGTCTGAACATGGTAAACAAGAGCAAGCCCCACCCACTGACACACAACCTAAGAAACTAAGGCCTAAATCTGGTGATGGCTCGAAAATTGGACAACTTGTGAAGACCTTCAGCAGGCCTGCCATTGAGGCCAACAATGAGACAGCTAAAGTACGGATGGGCCTCATCCCTCCGATGAGGCAGCGTTCCAAAAGCACCTCTGAGAAGGAGGCAATGAGAATCATACACCAAATTATTGAGGAGGACGAAAGTGCCGCCAGAACGGCCGAAGAGGAAGAACGAGCTGAGAAGCACAAAGCTTGGGCTAGTTCCGCCCCTACCACTGCCGATCGTAAGAAGGCCTGGGAGTCACTGTCACATGACAAGTTCAAGCGAGCAGAGCTACGATCACGCTCACTGAAGCATGAAGGCATAGCTGTAGTTGAGAAGGCTCCTCCTAAACCCTCCATGACCCCAGAAATGAAGAGACGCAGCGCTACAATGCCAGAGTACCTTGTAACTGGACCCAGGAGGGTTCGCGGTGGAGCAGAGGATCAAATAAGAACTTACAAAGTCGTGTTATTCGACAGCCCCAAGCCTGAGAGAATCAGACGCATCAATCTGAGAACATTCCATTGAGACAACTGACTGTTTGTGTATTTGTTTGTATTTGCTCGCAATTGTGTGTTGTAGCATTTTCTGATCCCACCATGCTGTTTCTAGTACAATGATGTATATATTATACTGTCAATATTTTGAATTGCACATCATTATTACAGTCAATGTGTATACATGTATATGGTATAATAAATAGCAACACCCCCATTAAAATTGTAATTACCTACATGTCTACATGTTTTGAGGTCATGCCGCGGCTTTCCGTGTTTGGAATATGAAAGGGCAAAAGGTTCCGAGGTCAAAGTTCGAGTGCATGTGACTCTACTAGCATAAAGTTCTAAGACTCGACTATCTTTGCAGTCTCCAAGGCCGGCTAGCTGGAATCAGATCATCATGACAGCCAGGTTCAGATCTGGTGGAGGAGCTGAGCCTGAGCTTGTTAAATCTCTTTCCTCTGAGGAGGAAGGTTTCAACACTGGAGGTCCATCTATCAACGTCAAGGAAGGTGGTCTCTCTAAGGAGGACCATGCACCACTACTGCCAAGACTACAGGTCACACTGCCTATAATATATCTAGCTGTATACATTGCCACATACATAGAGTGATAGTTGAGTCACCCTCCCTCCGGTAATATTGAAAAATTAACCTCTTATAATTAAAGTCATAATTGAGTTGCCCCCACCCCTCCCGGGTATTATATTGACGTTAACCCTGTCATACTTTGGTCCACAGACGCCTGGTTCAGCCAATGATGCGTATCATCCACAGAGGAGACAACTAGGTAAGTGTGTAACCATCCACCCACACACTCACACACCGCCCCCACCACTCTCCTCACAGTTACAAGGAGACTGCTGCCGAGTATGGACGACGAAGATGGAGACAGTAAGAAGAGAAAGAGAGGATTTTGTCAGACTTGGTGTGATATGTGGTTCTTACTATCTCAAACGAGTGAGTCACCAATCAATGTCAATCAGCCCTCGTAGGTTTCGGGAAATATTAGAACCTGCTGATCTCCCCAGTAGTGTAGAAAAGTATTGTTATTAATAGCACTGTGCACCCAGTGTGTTGTGTTGTGTGTCTAACTGCTATACCATACAGAGGTTGTGTTGTGTGTCTAACTGCTATACCCATACAGAGGTTGGTTGCATCCTTCTCAATGCTCTCCTGTTCGGAGGAGGACTCCTCATCATTTTACTGACAGGTAGCTATATACATAACCAGAGATCAGTGAATTGTTTGCCCTTTCATTCCTAGTCTGTCTACGTTGTCCAACTGTACACTCACTCAACCATTACTTATGCTCCCCTTTCTCTGTGTCATTTCATTCCTAGCCTATAATTATACGTTGTCTAAATAATAGTATCTGTACCACTCAACTGCTCCACTCTCCCTCTGTCTGTCTATACAGTGTATGGTGGTATAATGGAGTGCCCTGAGTTGAATGGAGCTGTAGTGTACCTGTTCCTAGTGGCCACTCTCTCTATAACACTCGGCTGTCTGTGTTGTGGCTACCACTGGGTCAAAGACAATCACGACCTACCCTTTGGAATATTTTGTGTTGCCTATTGTGTACTGTTTCTGTACATCTGCATCACAATCGCTGGGACTGTGGTCGTGTTTACACGGATATATCCGATTGGTCCAGATCAACCACCTCCGGATATGGTGAACGGAACTACAGTGAATGTACTGTCTCATTGTAAAATGGTGGAACTTCCATTTGGTGTACTCATCGTATGTTATTGTGTAGCTGTTCTGATTTTGTGTATAGCTTATTGTGCTTGTTTATTAGCCCTGGGGGCAAGACATGTCGATGACTGACCTGTGTGACATTGTGCAATGTAATGATATTTTTGTGTGAACAGTTTTCATCTTGAGTCATGCTATGGTTAGGTAAAGATCGTAGCTAATAAAATCACACCTACCCGCCCACTTACTGGATAATAGCCACTATCAGGAGTACATGAATATTCATGTACTCTTGCCACTCTGCTTGCCACTATAATAATATAGCTTCCATTTTTCAGTGGACACATCAGCTTCACCAAGAGTTCATTAGCTTCACACTTAGTCATTGTACATGTGTAGTCATTGTGTAACTAAATCTATATAGTTTCATGGAAAGTTCTTTCCAGTCTCCATAAGCTAGCTGACAAATTCTTCCAGTTTTTTTGCTACAACAACACAAAACACTGGAGCACAAAAACATCAAAACAACAGCTACCATAGTCCATAGCGGTACTAATAGCACACGATGTAATAATCATAATAATTATTGAGCTTCCAGTGTTAACGTTGCGCCCAATGCTGCCAACAGGAGACAATCTGCAATACTGAAAAAAGCCACAACTTCCACGAGTAGCAGCGAAGTTGCGACTCACCTTTCTTTTCCAGCAGTAAGCAATTGGCCAGTAACTTCCAATCAAAAGGAACACAACTCCAGAAAGAATGCAAAGAACATAACTTTGTGTTGTAAACCTACCCTTATAGTAGCATCGAGACATGAGAGATTCAGTTCAGATCGGAAACAATGGAATTGTGCTATGCAAAATAATACTCACCTGTAAAAATAACTAAGACAATGCCCCAGGCATATGAGCAAAAACACCACAAGGCACAGTTCAGCTGTATATACGTGAGTAACAAACACAATAGTTCATCGTTTATGGAGAATGACATTTTTCTGGTTACGCAGTAACTAATAATTAAAGTAATCATAATACACAAAGAGCAGACATGTCTATAAGTGTTGTAACAACCATCCATGCAGAATAAACTTACAATACCAATTCCTAACCATAGGTATCACTGCACTGGGTCCACTCACAATATTTACGACCAATTCCTAGCCATAATTATAAACACAAACTTCTCTAGACTGAACACTTCCGTTTCTGCATTCACTTCAGGAGTGTCTGGTAGCAGTGGACTCAGAAGCATTCTCCCTTTTGGTGGCTGCATGGCGGATTGCTCTCCTGGGCCCCAATTCACCTGTCCCTGGAAAAGGGGCTGTATTGACAACACAGATATGATAAGAGTATATAGCCTACAACTGTGCAAAGTATCTCACCTTGATCAGCCGCGTGAGATTTTTCTTCTCTTTTTTGTGTTGCCACCGTTGGTAGCTTCTTTCTCCCATAATAAGATGGTATACCATCTAGTCCATTTAATTGACCAAAAGCATCTGTTTAATACCACAAAAGATTTTGTTTTTGTAGGAGGAAGTTCTAGGACTGTACTTCCAAAGAGATCGTATGCACACCCATGCACTCAAAGGGTCCCAATGATAATTCCATGCTATTAAAAATGAATTTTAGCCATGCAGATTCAACAAATTCTTCCCAACATTTTACGATATGAGCACAAACAAACTGAGCTGCACAACACAAACACACATGCACAGCTACCACCAACAACTAGTGGCATATACAGCATGTACAGATGGATCGTATCATAGCCCTATCATCATTAGCATTGACACAGTGTGCCGTCTTAAAATCTGTGAAGCACTCGTAGCATCGAGGTTATGTGTAGTTGGATATGCCTTTCAGAAAAGGCAGGAAGCACCCGCGCCTATACTATAGCCAGGGGTAGCGAGAAGAGCATTGTTTGCAGAAACCCCCGAGAGTGTAAAGTTTCGACGAAATCTCTTTTAGTACATTTATTCCAGCCGCATGCAAAACATCTGTCAAAAGAAACAAAACTTATATACTGAACATCACCTAGGATACGGAGTGAATCAGTAAATAAACCACCTTGTGGACTGGTTATATTAATTAATTTAAATGGAGCCCATACCACGGCGTGGTATTTACAATCTCGCCCACCTCACCCACCAAGGGTCCCTGGCTCACTCCCTGCATTAATTAAATAATGTGCAATGCTGTCTTTTATAATTAATACCTGAGCGAAGCAAAACATGGCGAGAGGCATTAGCACAGCGCAGCTTGCATCACTCGTTTTAATAGTGACCATTATACAGCTTCCAGAATCACAATAATCAACACATAAATTCACACTTAAAATATCCGTCTCTTTAACCTAATAAATTCTACTAATTTTGTTGCTATAAAAATAAAAAAAAACACTAGAGCCACACAAAAATATTAAAATTACAAGTCCCATAGTGATAGAAGCACCAAGTGAAAGACTGTCAAAACATCGACTACCGAACATTGTCGCGACAAATGCCATTGTCGCGATCAATGCTGCCACACAAGAGACGATTAATACTGACAAAACACACAAGTAGCAGCCTAGAATTTTGAAGTTGCGACCCTGCCTTATTTTCCAGCAGTAAGCAATTGGCCAGTAACTTCCAATCAAAAGGAACAAGACTCCAGAAAGAAGGCACAAAATATAATTTTGTTGAAGATTATAATTACAATACAGATCTGGATTTGAATAAGGCCAAAATGAAAGAAAGAGTGCTGTAAAGAATAGAGAAACACTGTTAATGGATGTGCTGTGCAAAAGAACGCTCACCTGACCAAATAATTGTGACAATTCCCACGGCATATAGGAGCAAAAACACCACAAGGCACAGCCCCCCTGTATGTGAGTAACAGTTCATCGTTAATGAAAATCACATTATAACCAAGAGTAGATAAGACTGCTCCTGGGGCATCACTAATTCTAATTTGTTATTGAGGCGCGCGTGGGCGGCCACAGGTATAGTAGTGTGTTGGTCTGCTGTTTGTTTGTTACCCGAGGCGCGTGGGCGGCCACGGGTATAGTAGTCTGTTGGTCTGTTTGTTTGTTTGTCACAGGTATATCTACTCACCTGGATGCCACAGCGCTGCGTTTACAGCATAGATAGCCTTCACACAACAATATCTTGGTTTAAATAGTGGCAGATTTTGATGTTAAAGCTTCATTGTCGAGCAAAAGCTAAGAAGCTTGAAGCAGCTACAGCTAGCTACACGTGGCCTTGATTACGTAGTTGCAGCTGAAGTGATCCGTACCAGGAATAATTGATATAATTATAGTAGAAAGCTAAAATTGTGACTGGTTGTTGGCTGACTCTGGATCCTATACTCCAGCCTGGCAGGAGCCATACCTCTCTAAGTCTGACGCTCCAGGCTTCTTTGCTGTGATCCCAGTCCACAGTGCATGTCTAATGTGACATGTATACCACTAGCACTCAAAGTTTCAGCATGCCTCCAGTCTGGTTTAGTTTTATTGCTTTTGAGTTGCTCTTGCTAGTCATACATGCTACATGCACTGCATTATCACTCTTCTGGTTTCTTTATTATCATGTCACCAGCCGAGGGTTTGCACTTTAGTGCTCTAGTTTGTTTGTTTGTTTGTCACAGGTATATATCTACTCACCTGGGTACCACAGCTCTGCGTTTACAGCATGTATAGCCTTCACAGAACAATATCTTGATTTAAATAGTGGCAGATTATGATGTTAAAGCTTTTTTGTCGAGCAAAAGCTAAGAAGCTTGAACTTGCACTTTGGCAGCTAGTAGCTAGCTACACGTGGCCTTGATTACGTAGTTGCGGCTGAAGTGATCCGTACCAGAAACAATTGAGTAGAAAGCTAAAATTGTGACTGGTTGTTGGCTGACTCTGGATCCTATACTCCAGCCTGGCAGGAGCCATACCTCTCTAAGTCTAACACTCCAGGCTTCTTTGCTGTGATCCCAGTCCACAGTACATGTCTAATGTGACATGTACCACAGCATGCCTCCAGTATGGTTTAGTTTATTGCTCTTGAGTTGCTGTGCTAGTCATACATGCTACATGCACTGTATTATCGCTCTTCTGGTTTCTTTATTATCATGTCACCAGCCGAGGGTTTGCACTTTAGTGCTCTAGTTTGTTTGTTTATTTGTGACAGCTGAGCCTGCTCACCTGGCTGCTACAGCACTGCATTTACAGCATGTATAGCCTTCACATAACAAGTTCTTAGTTTAAACAGTGGAAGATTTTGATGTTAAAGCTTCGTTGTCGTATAAAAGCGAGCAAAAGCTAATTAAGAAGCTTAGTTGAAATTGCACGTTGGCTAGCTCTACAGCTTTACACGCGACCTTTATTCGAGGTAGAGCTACACATTTGCAGCTGAAGTGATCCTTTACCAATCTCTATTTTAATACATGTATACATTCTATTATTGTGCAGCACTCCTCTATTTATTCATGTCAACAGCCGAGGGTTAGCATTTCACGGTTAGCATTTCAGTGCTATTATATATAATATTATTAGCAACACTTCCCAGAAACCGCACATGCTGATTGCGCAATTCCTGATACTGTACAGGCAGTGCTAGTGTGTCATCTAAACACGAGTTTGTAAAACATGACTAGAACTTGATTGATCCTTGAGCAGCTGTAGCAGTCTACACGCACGCACGCACGCACGCACGCACACACACACACACACACACACACGGAGAGTTCAACACTCTTACAGTCTTACTCTTATCTACTCTTGTTATAATCAAGAGTAGATAGCAGGCTGGCTGTAAGTTAGTACAACATTATAGCATTAAAAGCACACACACTATTATTCCTAAACTAGCAAGCGGATTGAAAACACACCTCAATAAGCGGAAGTGCATAATTTATTTTATATTCATGACAAACAAAGGAAAGCTGCCAAATTCCTAGCCTCCTTCACCGGCCTTCAACAAAGAGAAGGCCTGCTACTGACTGCTTGCGTATGCGCCAAATTATTGGATGTTTTTCCCGTACAATTTCCCATGATACTGACATTTTAAGCATCCCTTTGATCCGTCATCCGTGTTTCGCTTTTAAGAATAATTACGGTATACATGTGCAGACCATAATATTAAAGTCATACACAGAGCTACAATATAGCTAGAGATAGCTAGAGCTGTAGGTTTGTAGCACAGGTATTTTCTTTCTGATAGAGTCTTGCAAACTTTCACCAAGGTTAGTATTAGATGGGCGTGGCCTGTCGATAGGCTTTTACTTTATTGTCACACTGTTGCAGGCTGTGAGTCTTTTGTTATAGCATATATAGCAGGCTACGGGCAGCTATCAGAATGCTATCAAATGGGCTAGAAATCAAACGTCCTATCTACTTCCTTCAATCCACTTCCGTTCGTTGTGACTTACTGAGTATATAATACGATGTTATGTCCAAAGCACCCAGATACCGGAGTGAGATTAGCGCATGCGCAAACAGTCGTTACCAGGCCCACTCTCAGAAGAAAGTGCGGCCTGGGACTGAGGCTACCAAACCAAGCGTGCATGAGGGCTTGCAAATTGACTTTGCATGGCCTAACTTCAGCAGCTAATCTTATCACTCACAATATTTATGACCAATTCCTAGCCATAGAAACACAAACTTCTCTAGACTGAATACTTTTGTCGTTGCATTCACTTCAGGAGTGTATGGTAGCAGTGGAGCATTCTCCCTAGCAACTGGCGGCTGTAGATTGCTCTCCAGGGTCCCAAAACCTGTCACTGGAAGAGGTGCAGGAGGGGCACTTGGTCCTGGGAGAGCTGTATTGACAACAGCATTCATGATACGAATAGACATAGGCTGTAATATATAGCCTACAACTGTGTGAAAGCATCTCACCTTGATCATGCATAAGATAATCATCTTTGTGTTGCCACTGTAAGTGTTGGTAGCCTCTTTCTTCCATGTCGAAAAGAGAGTATTGTGTGATCATAGATATACCGTATAGCGCGAAATGTTCGAGGGGCTTAATTTTCGCGGATTTCGTGGGTTAGAATTCTATACGAAAATTAAGTCCACGAAAATTGTTCTTTAATTAGAATTACCTGCTATCGTGCAAATATTTAAAGGCGTGGCTTCCGGTAAGCAGTCATTCCGCGAACATTGTGCAACGAAATGGTTTTTAGAGGCCATTCCACGAAATATAAGTGCCTCGAAAATTTCGCGCTATACGGTATACTATAAGGATTAGCCTCGATTCCAGGCCGCTGAGAAAGGCACACTATTCAAGGGGCTGGAGTCGAGGCTACTATAAGGATATGAAACGCCTCTAGATTACAGTGATTCCAGATCTAGTATCCGGAGTTTTGCTGGGAGGAGGATTGTCTCACAGCTAGATCTACCAGAAAATGAAGAGCTACTGGCAAGCAAAGAATCTGTTGTCACAAGAGTCTACGATTGAAAGCTGAAGTGATACCACTATGATTGGCTTTAACTAGGTCTGTAAAGTTATGATTGTTCCAGTTAGAGCGTTGTAGCTGATTTGTGGAGCTGAAAATGGCTATATTCACTCTTTTAATAACTTGTGTTAGTTGATCTGCTGTTTGAAAAGAATTACTGTGTTTATTTTTTGTGTAGTAGTTAGCCAGTAGGTATAGGTACTGGGTCCACTTACTTTTGACCTTGTGTATGCTTTAACTATCGGTTACAAACAGTTGAAGGTGTTTTAAAGTGTCCTTCTTTGTGTCAGTTGATTTCTTGAACCACATTTGTTGAATGTCTGTACTAAGTTTTATTGCGTAGAGTAAGAGCATGTTCACTGGGTCCACAAAGTTTTATTGATGCACATGTCTTAGTTTGGCTAAAAAGCAAGTTCAAATGTACTAAAAACTCACGCTCTCAATGAATTGTTGTTGATTATTTATTATTTTTCGATTATGAAATTATAGCTACATAATTATTATTCGTTCGTATAATTATTATAGTAGTTACAATGTCATACTTAACTGTTTGCTTATGTTTTGCAGCCAGACTACACCTCAGACAATGCCTCGCGAGAAGAAGGAACCATTCATTGACTGGTGAAAGAATGACACGAGAATGTGACGTCCACATGTCTATGTCAAAGCCCGTACTCCACATCAGCTATTATAGCCAAGCATTATCATGATTCATTCATTTCCAATCTATCTAGACACATAGTTTTTGTTATTAAATAATAATAATATTTTGTGCTATATTAAATCCCAGAATGCACATGTAAAGTGTATTCTTGTTATTGTCAAGCCTCCATCATCATCATTCTCTGTCAGAAATTTTCAAAAGTCATCTGAGACGCTCTCAGAGCTGGAACAACTAGAAACACACTTTCAGTAGCCATTTTTATTTGGAAAAATTCGTATACTAGACCGTTACATCCGAGGCAATCATCATCCTAGCCTCGATCCCAGGCCGATCTGTTAACGCTAGGTCGCCTCCAAGGAGGCGACCTAGCGTTCAATTGGAGACGGATTGGCCTGGGATCGAGGCTATCATCATCCCAGCCCAAACGTCCGTTTACGGAGGCGTTTCATATCTTATGGTGAGATGGTACGAGTTTACTGAAATTAAGTTTCGTGGGGTAAAAAATTCGAGAAACAGTGGTATTCGTGAGTAAAAATTTCGTTTAGTCTCGTGGCTGCACGGCATTCCTACGTTCCGATAAGCCACGGCTACGTTAAGAGGTTAACCTGCCCACGAAAATAACAAATATTTTACCCCCACGAAAATTACCCGCTATCGGTATAGATTAACTAATGGTTGCACCACACTAAAGTCTATTTGTGTTGAGTTTGACCTTCATAATAACTTTGTCATACTTCACTGAAATTCAAAGTTTCATATACCATTGAATTCCTTGTTAAAAAGCGCTTCTATCTATATGCTGTAGAGCTGGTAAGCTCCAACCAGCTAAAAGTTAGCATTTTCCATGGAGAAGTCCCAGGCAAACTTATCAACCACATAAAGCATAAATGAAGCCATAATTGACAACGAACTCAATGCTTTTAGATGCAGTAAAACTTGTGACTTGTAACCACATTTGTAACCACAGTAAGGTAAGGATATGACTATGAAATCATTTATGCCTCGGTGCGCATGCGCAAGCGATGTATACGGTAGTGTGTTTGTGTGTCTGTGTCAAAACGTGTTCACTGAGTGTTACTACTCTATTTACAGCGGTTTTCAGAGTTCTTGCATTTGCAATGTCTAGAGCGGAAGTACTTGTCACGTGAACCATTACGTAACAAGATTGAATTTCTACCTCATTCCAAACCGATTTTTTTCCAATACATGATTTAGGAGAAAATCAACCTTTGAAAATAGCCTTTGCAAGCCTTTTGCATCCCGCTGAAGCTATCTTTGAGATTGTAAGCAGTTCAAATAGTTTTGTGAGCTACTATTAGTAACACAAGACTGGATGTCTGGAGCTAAGAGAGATTCTACTGTCTGTATGACTCATCAGCTTGCAGCAACACAAAATGAGTAGTCAGGCCGGGGCAAGCCACTTCAACCAGTTCCTTATAATAGTTCCTTATAATACTGGAAAGCTACACGCTTATTTCAGACTTCTCTGATTAACTAAATTTTATTTCAGTAATTTTGTCTATAAAATTTATATCAATGTACAAAAATTTGCCTGACTCAGCAATATTTGTGCTCCCGTGATGTTGTCCAACCTTTAAATGTTTGGGAATATCACGTGACAAGTGACTTCCGCTCTAGACATTGTTGATGCAAGAACTCTGAAAACCGCTGTAGTAGTTAGCTCTGCACTAGAACTCTAGCTATTGGTAGATGCAAGAGTGAGCAGAGAGCTCAAGGCTCTGTTGACTTGCAGATCGTTTTTAACAACAATCATGGTTGATCATTACCCACTATTTGGTTGATTGCATGCAGTAAAAGATGTTCATCATGATAATTATAATCAATGTGTGTATAAAAGCTAGCTATTAGTAGTTTTATGTTGGCACCTCCACCGAGGTATCAGCACCTGCGGTGCTTTCATTAAATCAGCAAGCATGCAGCCTCAGAAAACAGCTCCATGTGCCAATGAAACTCAGTTGAGAATGGCACTTAATTGATCCATAATTCAACAAAAACTATATTCATCATCACAGTCAGTGTTTGTATTAGATCTAAACCTAACAAATTCTACCAATTTTTCTGCTAAAAAAACACAAACAACAAACACTAGAGCACAAAAACGTCACAACAACAGCTCCCATAGTAATAACAACAATCAATGAAAGAGGATCAGAGCAGTTAGCAGCTACCATTGTTGCGCCCAATGCTGCCAAACAGGACACAATCAATACAGATAAAAGCCACAAGTAGCAGCCCAGCATTGTGAAGTTGCGACTCGGCCTTCTTTTCCAGCAGTAAGCAATTGGCCAGCAACTTCCAATCAAAAGGAACAAGACTCCAGAAAGAATGCATAAAAAATCAGCTTGTTGAGGATTACAACCATAATATCCCGGAGGAGTGACAGCAAAAATCAATACTGTAACAATTAAATACAATAGAATTATGCTATGCAAATGAATGCTCACCTGCTGTAAGAATTAAGGTAATTCCCCCGACATATATGAGCAAATACACCACAAGGCACAGTCCAGCTGTATTGTGAGTAATAAACAATATAGTTCATCGTTTATGGAAATCAGGTTGGTTATAAGTACAGTTAATAATACAGTAAGAGCAGACATGATGTTCAGAGTGTTCAAGTATTTTTGCTCATAACATTTTTTTGCTCATACATGTACTTCACAGCAGCTGCTGATCTTATCACTGCGTCCACTCACAATATTTATGACCAATTCCGAGCCATAAAAACACAAACTTCTCTAGACTGAATACTTCCGTTTCTGCATTCACTTCAGGAGTGTCTGGTAGCAGTGGAGCATTCTCCCTTGCAACTGGCGGCTGTGGATTGCTCTCCAGGGTCCCAAAACCTGTCAATGGAAGAGGTGCAGGAGGGGCACTTGGTCTTGGGAGAGCTGTATTGACAACAGCATTCATGATACGAATAGACATAGGCTATAGCCTACAACTGTGTAAAGCATCTCACCTTGATCATGCCTAAGATAATCATCTTTGTGTTGCCACTGTAAGTGTTGGTAGCCTCTTTCTTCCATGTCGAAAAGAGAGTATTGTGAGATGGTACGAGTTTACTGAAATTATATACCAGCCGTATAGCGGGTAAGTTTCGTGGGTGTCGTTCAACTCGAGAAACAGTGGTATTCGCGAGTAAAAATTTCGTTTTTAGTCTCGTGGCTGCATGGCATTCCTATGACTACGTTCCGACAAGCCACGCCTACGTTAAAATTTCCTGGAGGAGCCTGCCCACGAATATATTATACCCCACGAAAATTACCCGGTATAGATTACTAATGGTTGCACCACACTAAAGTCTATTTGTGTTGAGTTTGACCTTCATAAAGTTGTCATAACGTTGTCATACTTCACTGAAATTCAAAGTTTCATATACTACTAGCCTCAGAAAACAGCTCCATGTGCCAATGAAACTCAGTTGAGAATGGCACTTAATTGATCCATAATTCAATATAGAGAGTGAACACTATCAGCTTCGATTCATCATCACAGTCAGTCTCTGTATTAGATCTAAACCTAACAAATTCTACCAATTTTTCTGCTAAAAAAACACAAACAACAAACACTAGAGCACAAAAACGTCACAACAACAGCTCCCATAGTAATAACAACAATCAATGAAAGAGGATCAGAGCAGTTAGCAGCTACCATTGTTGCGCCCAATGCTGCCAAACAGGACACAATCAATACAGACAAAAGCCACAAGTAGCAGCCCAGCATTGTGAAGTTGCAACTTGGCCTTCTTTTCCAGCAGTAAGCAATTGGCCAGCAACTTCCAATCAAAAGAAACAAGACTCCAGAAAGAATGCATAAAAAATCAGCTTGTTGAGGATTACAACCATAATATCCCTGAGGAGTGACAGCAAAAATCTGTACTGTAACAATAAAAGACAATGGAATTATGCTATGCAAATGAATGCTCACCTGCTTCAACAATTAAGGCAATTCCCCCGACATATATGAGCAAAAACACCACAAGGCACAGTCCAGCTGTACGTGAGTAACAAACAATATAGTTCATCGTTTATGGAAATCACATTCATCAGCTGGCTACACAATGACTACATATAGCAGCAGGTTGGTTATAAGTACAGTTAATAATACAGAAAGAGCAGACATGATGTTCAGAGTGTCCAAGTTTTTTTGCTCATACATGTACTTCACAGCACTTAACTGCGTCCACTCACAATATTTATGACCAATTCCTAGGCATAAAAACACAAACTTCTCTAGACTGAACACTTCCATTCTTGCATTCACTTCAGGAGTGTCTGGTAGCAGTGGAGCATTCTCCCTTGCAACTAGCAGTTGTGGATTGACGTGTGGATTACCCTCCCGGTACCCAAAACCTGTCACTAGAAAAGGTGGAGGGGCACTTGGTCTTGGAGGAGCTGTATTAAACAACAATCAGTATTCATTATACCAATAGATATCTAGCCTCTCTGCTATGTAAAGCATCTCACCTTGATCATGCACGAGATAATCATCTTTGTGCTGGTACCGCTTGCAACTGCGCCTGCGCGTGAGTGCTGGTTGGGTAAAGATCATCATCAACCTCGCCCCCGTAAGGCCATCTTGTCAGTTCAGTGTGGCCTGGGATCGAGGCTAATTTTAGCACAGTTATCAAAATAATTCTTCCCAACAGAGCACAAACACTTTCAGTAATTACAAATTCTACTATTACACAAACAAATAAACCATGTATTATTAAAAACACTCAATTATAATTGTACTCGAGTGTTTTAATTTTACTGAAAACATAAAAACAACAGCTTCCATTGTTAACAGCATGCAATCAATGAATATCAAACAAGCAGATCTAGCTGCCATTGTTGCGAATGCCAAACAAGAAACAATCAATAACCATAAGTAGCCCAGCATTGTGAAGTTTCCATTCTGTCTTATATCCAGCAGTATATCCATGTCAGCAATTTGGCCAGCAACTCCCAACACACTCCAGAAAGAATGATAATAATGTACGTGATGTTAAAGATTACAGGATTAAAGGATTTCAGTGATCCGAGGAACGCTGAAAAGAAGAATTGCTGTAAAATAAAAAAAACTGTATGGATGAATTTGTTTTATGCAAATAAATGCTTACCTGTCACAACAATTACGATAATTCCCCTGACAGTCACATAATTGCATGAATTTGTTTTATGCAAATAAATGCTTACCTGTCACAACAATTACGATAATTCCCCTGACAGTCATATAATTATAGGAGCATGTTAACATCACAAGGCTGAGCCCAGCTGTATGTGAGTACAATCCATCATTATGCCTCGGTGCGCATGCGCAAGCGAGGTATACGGTAGTGTGTTTGTTAGCCTCGATTCCAGGCCGCTTGAACAAGGCGGCCTGGTATACCTTGTATGCGCATGCGCAAAATAATTGACAACAATTTCATCATACAAATTGTAAAAAACGGACAAAGTTACAAAAGGGAATAATACGTATGACAATGTGACCACAATGGCAGCTTTCAGAGACACTAATCAAAGTAGAATAATTATGCTGCAGCAGTGTTGCTTCTTCTAGCTCTGTTTATCAAAGAGACAGTTCAAGAAAGCCTCCCAGACAGCTAGAGCTGCCAGCTAGGAAGAGTGGTGGACTCTTTAATACATCAGTAGATCTTGAGTGAATAACTTCCTGAGTGTCGAGTTAAAGCTTATTAAAAGCTTTTAGAAGTAATCATTAGCTTCTTTATCTTCAGCAATGACTTCTTGTCGAACATAAAGGCAAGATTTAGTAGCAGAACACTTGCCTGGTCTATATTACCACAGCCTCATCAGGGGACCCACAGGAACACATCATGCCTTTCCTATAACATCTGTAGCCTTACAGTGTAGGGTGTCGTTAATTAAGTAGAGACTTGGCTTGATATAATAAAGGGCGTAAGAACTCAGTCATCTTTACACAATACTTCTATGTAACGGACTGTAAAATCAGAATACAAATAGTATACGGTTTATTTTACTGACAGTATCCACAAATACACGGATTACCCCCTTTTTGGGGTAATGTACACGCATGCGCATACAAGGTATACCAGGCCGCCTTGTTCAAGCGGCCTGGAATCGAGGCTATGTGTTTGTGTGTCTGTGTGTGTGTGTGTGTCTGTCTGTCTGTCTGTCTGTCTGTGTAGACTGCTACAGCTGCTCAAGGATGAATCAAGTGCAAGTAAGAGTTTCTATAGGCTTCTAGTCATGTTTACTTGGATTTTAATTCGTGGATTTGCAAAATAATGCTTCGTTCTCGAGTTATGACAAGTTTTGCTTACTTGGAATGCCATTGCAGCCTTTTCAGAAGAGTACGTAGCCAAACTTGTTTACCGAGTGTTGCTACTCTACTTAGTAGTTAGCTTTGCACTAGAACGCTAGCTATTGGTAGCTGCAAGAATGAGAAGAGAGCTGTAAGGCTCTGCTATTTTAGACTTGAACTTTTGGCATCGATGTTTTTAACAACAATCATGGTTGATCATTACCCACTCCTTGAGTTTGCATGCAGCAAAATTAATTGTTTATCATGTCATGTGTATAAAAGCTATTAGACTCTAGTAGCTTTATGTTATGTAGCTTTAGCATCTCCACCGAGGCATCAGCACCTGCGGTGCTTTCATTTTAATTAGTCTCACGAATCAACCGCACCTCTCAGGACACCGAGAGGCGCGGTTGATTCGTGAGACTCACATTTTAATATGGAAAATCACATTCTTCTGGTTACACAATGACTTGTTATGCTTTATGGTTGCAAGTACAGGTAGATTTAAGTTGCTATTGTTAATGCACAGCAGTCTCGCAAGCCAGCCGTTACAATCAGCAGTTGATCTTATCACTCTACAAATTAATTGTGGCCTTAGGTACCAATTAAAAAAAAAGTAACTTTAATGAAACTTTGCAAACAGATGTTGCTATATACGCACGATTATTAAAATACTGGCTACCATGTAAAATAATTATCTGTCTCTTTAACCTAACAAATTCTACCAATTTTGTTGCTACAACACAAACAACAAACACTAGAGCACAAAAATATGAAAATAACAACTCCCATAGCAATACTAACACCAAATGAAATAGGATCAAAACATTGAAACATTGTCGCACCCAATGCTGCCACACAAGAGACAATTAATGTTGACAAAACACACGAGTAGCAGCCCAGAATTGTGAAGTTGCGACTCTGCCTTATTTTCCAGCAGTAAGCAATTGGCCAGTAACTTCCGATCAAAAGGAACAAGACTCCAGAAAGAAGGCACAAAATATAACCTTGTTGAGGATTACAATAATAATATGGATCTGGATTTGGATAAGGCTGATAAGGCTGATAAGGGAGAAGGAGTGCTGTAAAGAATAGAGAAACACTGTTAATGGATGTTCTGTGCAAAAGAATGCTCCCCTGCTATAATAATTGTGACAATTCCCCCAGCATATAGGAGCAAAAACACCACAAGGCACAGCCCCGCTGTATGTGAGTAACAGTTCATCGTTAATGAAAATCACATTTTTCTGGATACACAATGACTACACAATGACTACACAATGACTACAACTTATAGCAGGCTGGCTGTAAGCACAGCATTAGCATTGCTATTGTTAAAAAGCAACTTTTTGTGAGGAATTATCCAACATTTAAGTTTTGCTCATAACTTCAGCAGCTAATCTTATCACTCACAATATTTACGACCAATTCCTAGCCATAGAAACACAAACTTCTCTAGACTGAATACTTCCGTTCCTGCATTCACTTCAGGAGTGTCTGGTAGCAGTGGAGGATTCTCTATTGGCGGCTGTGAGTTGGCCCTACCAAAATCTATCACTGAAAAAGGAGGAGGAGCACTTGGTCTTGGAGCTGGAGGTGGAGGAACACTTGGTCTTGGAGCTGGAGGTGGAGGTGGAGCAGCACTTGGTCTTGGAAGAGCTGGAGGTGGAGGAGCACTTGGTCTTGGAGCTGGAAGTGGAGGAGCACTTCGTCTTGGAAGAGCTGTACTATATTAATTAACAACAATCAGTATTCATTATACCAATTAGCAGTGGCGGATCCAGAGGGGTTCCAGGGGTTCCATTGAACCCCCCTTTTACTTTTCTCTTATTGCTGACTAGTTTTGGCTGAGTGAGCTATTTTTGAGGTTACAGACAGCACCACATGTGGCTATTACTGTGTTTAACTCTCCAGGCCAGACACAGTTACATGCAGTAGTAGTGAAGAAGTTTGTTATATCAACCACTGACAAATTTTATTGGGACAGTGCATGGGCGTTCTCCAAAAATTTTGTGCTGCCGCGCCACACTTCAGACTTTGGAACCCCCCTTTTCTTTTCCTGAATCCGCTACTGTATCAGCTGTACTACAGCTGACACAATGGCGGATTCTATTCAATAGATATAGCCTACCTCTACAGCGGTGTAAAGCATCTCACCTTGATCATGTAGCGTGTGATATGATGGAGGAGGCCCTTCATGTTGATACTGGTAGCTGCTTTCTCCCACTGCCACTCTTATGCACATTCGCTTAGATGGACGTGGCCCGCCTCTGGCGCATGACAAAGGCTGGTTGGGTAAAGATCGTAAAACCCGCCCACCTCACTGGCACAACTAGCCTCGATTCCAAGCCGCTAAGAAAGACGGCCTGGTATACATTTTTTTTTTTTTTTTTTTTTTTTTAGCCTTTATGGCATACACTGTTTACGCATGCGCCAGAATTACCCAGAATCTGGGTAATCGTAAATTGCAGTATATTTATCAGTATTCTTATTCCGCATTAGTTTGTAAAACATTGATATCCGTTTCATTTATAATGATGTCATTGAAAAAAGAAATAGTTGTGTAATGGTTGCTACCTTCTCTTCTGCTCTCGCGTACGCGTTATCCTGTGTTGGAAAACCAGGTCTAGTCTTGAAAGACAAGCAGCTGGAGGCGTTGAAGTGTCTGTACGCTGGTGTTTATGTGGGTACCGTACCGACCGGCTATGGCAAGTCCCAGAGCAAGTCCATCTGCTTTCCAGACACTCCCTTTCTTGATTGATGTGAAGCTTGACAGGACCAGTGCACCTCTCTCTGAAAGAAGTGTTGTGATGGTGATTTCTCCTCTTGTTTCTCTGAGTGAAGCCATCTTCAAAGTGTTGGTGTGTCTGTTCGACGTTCAGTGCCATTCTCTCTGGAAGGAAGTATTGTTGTGATATTTGCCGAAAATTGGTCACAGAGTAAGTACGTGGTATCTGATCCGAGAACTGTGTGGCCTGAATGTGTTTACAATCCGAGGGACTTGTTGCTTGAGTGTGTATCCGGACTTGTTGCTTGAGTGTGTATTAATGGATAGTGCTTTCAATGGTAAATCTATTGTGTAAGTCAATAAGTAGTCCTCACATTATGTTACGTCACAGCCACTGTACTTATCCACATTTATTTATTTTTTACCCACAGGTTTAACTAATTTCTGATGAGATTAACTGTCGCCTGAGTGTGTATCCGATCCGAGTCTCAAGTTAATAAATAAATCTACAGAGCTGATGTTTTACTTAGCTGTCTCTGTCTACAGTATATACAGAGAGAGGTAGCCTCTTCTTTTTCTTTTTTCTGTTCTTTATCACAATAAGATAAAATACTGTTTTAACGTTCAATGAGATAAAATACGGTAAATAATAAATTAATTGTCCACCCACGCGCCAACAGTAAATACCAGGCCCACTATTCAAGGGGCTGGAGTCGAGGCTATGGCACAACACTCTACCCGGGGATTGGAAACGACCGCCCACGCCCTATGTAAAAGGACTGACATCCGGTGAAGCACTCCGTGTAATTATTGCGCTCGCAAATAATTACATGGAGGACTGCGCTACGGTTTTGTATCCCTGGTTTCTAGCTCCCCTATCCACTAGAGATCACTCAGGGCCTGGGAGATACTTGAGAGAAGTAAGCTTATACCACTGACAAGCTCTAAGTCCGTTGTCTTTACTCTGTTTCCAATTTTTTTGAGTTTAGCTTGAATTACTCTATGTCAACTTTTCTCTGTCCCTCCTGTGAAGTCAAAACAGCAAAGGACATTGCTTGACTTGGTTATTATGTATCTAAGTGCTACATAGAATGGCTTCATGCTATAAATAAGCTGTACTGTTCATAAACGTTTGCAGTATAGTCCTTCAAACTGCTTTAGTATACTTTTAGACACACCACGGGCCTGTCCCTCCTACGACTTCATAGTAAAGGCTATTTCTTCTTGCATAGCATTTATTTGCCTAGTAATAGTGGCTGCGTTGCTTAGTCGATTTTTTAGAGCTAAATTCTCTTTACTTTTTAGAAAAATCAACATTAAAAATGATCAATTTCACTGTTTCTATGTACAGCACATTGTAGAGCAGTCAAGACAGGTAATGAGCATGCTGACTATAAATATAATCCTTTGTAGTTTTAGCCACGCCCTATAACGCGGAATGCTTCACGCAAAAATTTCGTAAAAATTTCGTTTTCAATCCCCTTTCTTTTGTATCTCTGCTTTACCGGTCAAAATGTTGTAATTTTTACAACAACTATCTGGGAGGGAGCGTGCTATCAACTTGTGAATGTTGCATGATATTGGATTCTGTGGCAGATTGGATAGTATCATGAATGCGATTATCCTTTGATGTTGTGCTGAGCTGTTCAATTAGTAAAAAAAAAAAAAAAAAAAAGGTTTAAAACAAGCTATATAGCATGTAGGACTGAGTAGTATCCATTGATAGACCCTCTGGACTATCTTGGTAGCCATAGAATATTTTCGAAGAGGAAGCAGCAAGCCATTTGTGTACACAGGCACTTCACAAGTGGACACAAGCTCTACAATAGTCTACACGCTTGCTAAGCAGCTTAGTTGACCAGAGTGCAGCTTTTAAAGGCCACACATACTTCCATCGAGGCAGCAGCAAGGCATAAAATCGATGGTTAGTTTGTGCACAGCCATTGACCCACGCCCATCTCTACAAGCCATTATATAGCCACTTCATTTGGGGCGGAGATAACATCAAGCTAATTTGGTGGGTTGGGCTCAGATGCAAACTAAAGTGATGGAACTGTTCCAGACTTTCCAGATTGTGTGCGGCTGAACGGTAAAGGGGTATGCAACCATTCACAAATATCAGCTTGCAGTTTCAACATACAATCATAATCATGAGCAATAGATAGTACAACTCTCTAACAAATTCTACCAGTTTTTTTGCTACAACAGCACAAACAACAAAATAATACTAGAGCACAAAAACATCAAAACAACAGCTGCCATAGTACTAGCAACAACGGGTAGAATTAAAACCTGGTAATCTTCAAGAAATGAACAGATACTGTTTGGTTGCAGAAGGACATTATGTTTCTCATACAGTTCCAGGCCCAATGCTGCCACACAAGAGACAATCAATTCTGACAAAAGCCACGAGTAGCAGTCCAGCATTGTGAAGTTGCGACTCTGCCTTCTTTTCCAACCGTAAGCAATTGGCCAGCAAATGCAATTAGTGGTCATGAGCTAGAAAAGAAAGTTAAACACCACTATGAACAGCGTATTCGGGAAGTGAAACACTCAACTTTCACACCACTAGTCCTCTCGTCTACTGGAGGCATGGGAATAGCTGCAACAACATTCTACAAGAGACTTTCGTCGATGCTCAGTGAGAAGAGAGATGTACCCTACAATACAATGATAGGGTGGATACGATGCCAGTTGAGCTTTGCTCTACTGAGGGCATCCATTATAGCAATTAGGGGTGCCAGGTCATCACGAAACAGACCAGCTAAGGATGCACTTCTTGAGCCAATCGAGGTCCAGGTTATCGAGGGACACCTAGAACATAACTAACTGTTTTTTATTCAACCTCTTTTACCTTCACTTGTTTTTTATAATTAATTTTTTTACTTTACTTTCATATCAAAAAAAATTAGTGGTCATTTTACTATGCCCACTACTCAGAAAAATCTGACCCGGATTAGGTGTGGTGTAAACGGGGCTTATAACATAAATTATGAGCAAAAGCTGTGTACCGTACGGGTGGAACATTTTGAGAGTGGAAAATTTCATGCAACTCTTTTATTTGGAAAATTTCGCAGGTAGTAAATTTCGGGGAGTTAGGGTGTGGCACTATCTCGCTTGCGCATACGAAGCCTTCCAAGGGTTTTTTTTTTATAATAATTCAGCATATAGCATAGGGTATACACAATTAGCTAGTAGCTAGATGTAAAGTGCATCCTAAACAGAAAATATTTAAACACACTGACAGTAACAATATCTTCTATATTGTACGTACTAACAAGTTTGTTCCATAAAGTTACAGCGTGTGGAAAGAATGAGTATTGAAATTTTCGTGTTTTGCAGCCACCCACGAAAAACGTGAAATTAAAAACACCTCGAAATGTTCTACCCGTACGGTATAATAACAAACATTGGTTATGGAAAATCACATTAATTATGACTACATAGCAGCAGGTTGGTTGTAAAAACACATTAAATAATACAGAAAGAGCAAACACGATGTCCAGAATAAAAGAGTGTCCACAATTTTTTTAATTTTAATAGTGATCATTACAGCTTCCAGAAGCACAATAATTATACACACACACTTAATTAATCTAACAAATTAATAAATGTCTCTTTAACCTCCTAACAAATTCTATGTTGCTATATACGCACGATTATTAAAATACTGGCTGCCATGTAAAATAATTATCTGTCTCTTTAACCTAACAAATTCTCCCAATTTTGTTGCTGCTACAACACAAACAACAAACACTAGAGCAGCACAAAAATATGAAAATAACAACTCCCATAGCAATACTAACACTAAAGGAAAGACTGTCAAAACAGTGACCGATTGTTGCGCCCAATGCTGCCACACAAGAGACAAATAATGTTGACAAAACACACGAGTAGCAGCCGAGCATTGTGAAGTTGCGACCCTGCCTTATTTTCCAGCAGTAAACAATTGGCCAGTAACTTCCAATCAAAAGGAACAAGACTCCAGAAAGAAGGAAGAAAATATAACCTTGTTGAGGATTACAATAATAATAATCTGGATTTGGATAAGGGTGAGGGAGAAGGAGTGCTGTAAAATCAAAGAAACACTGTTAATGGATGTGCTGTGCAAAAGAAAGCTCACCTGCTGTAATAATTATGACAATTCCCCCGGCATATATGAGCAAAAACACCACAAGACACAGCCCCGCTGTATGTGAGTAACAGTTCATCGTTAATGAAAATCACATTGTTCTGGCAACAATGACTATAACTTAATAGCAGGCTGGCTGTAAGTACAGCATTAGCATTGCTATTGTTAAAAAAAAGCACACATAACTACTTGTTGTGAGGAATCATCCAACATTTAAGTTTGCTCATTGATCTTATCACTCACAATATTTATGACCAATTCCTAGCCATAGAAACACAAACTTCTCTAGACTGAACACTTCCGTTTCTGCATTCAGTTCAGGAGGGTTTGGTAGCAGTGGAGCATTCTCCCTTGGTGGCTGTGGATTGGCCCCACCAGTACCAAAATCTGTCTCTGAAAAAGGAGGAGGGGCACTTGGCCTTGGAGGAGCTGCATTAACAACAATCCAGCATTCATGATACCAATAGAACTAAAAAAAAGTCTATTTGTGTTGAGTTCGGCCCTGGAAGTTATGTGGTCAATTATGGCTTCATTTATGCTTTATGTGGTGGACAAGTATGCCTGGGACTTCTACATGGAAAATGCTAACTTTTAGCTGGTTGGAGCTTACTAGCTCTACAGCATATAGATAGAAGCGCTTTTTAACAAGGAATCCAATGGTATATGAAACTTTGAATTTCAGTGAAGTATGACAAAGTTATGACAACTTTATAAAGGTCAAACTCAACACAAATTAATATACTTTTAGCCTAGACTACCTCTACAGCTCTCACCTTGATCATGCAGCGTGTGATATGATGGAGGAGGCCCTTCATGATGATACTGGTAGCTTCTTTCTCCCATTTTAACTGCTGTGCACTTTCGCTTAAATGGAAACAGAAGGGAGCGTTTAGATTTTTAGCTTTTTGCACAGCGGCTAGGCTAATCACTGGCAAGATCGTAAAACCCGCCCACCTCACTGTCAAAATAATCATTTTCCATTTAGATCTATCTATATATAATTATTCACTTACAATCCGGCTCATAAATAATTATTATGAGCGATAGACAACTCTCTAACAACAGTTTTTTTGCTACAACAACACAAACAACAACACTAGACTAGAGTATAAAAACATAAAAACAACAGCTGCCATAGTACTGGCAACAACCAGTGGAATTAAAAGCTGGTACACTTCAAGCTCATCAGACAAACAGGTGGCGAAAGCGTTGTTGGTGGCAGAATGGCGTCACATTGCTCATATAGTTCCAGGCCCAATGCTGCCACACAAGACACAATAAATACTGACAAAAGCCATGAGTAGCAGCCCAGCATTGTGAAGTTGCCACTCTGCCTTCTTTTCCAACCGTAAGATATTGGTCAGCAACTTCCAATCAAAATAAATAGGACTCCAGAAGCAAGGCACAAAATGTAAGCTTGTTGGAGTTGACAGACATCATAAAAAGGCTGATGGTTGGTTTTGATAATCACCATTACTGTTAAATCAGAGAAACATTGTTAATGGAATTGTGCTCTGTATATGAATCCTCACCTGTCACAACAATTATGCCAATGCCCCAGGAAAATAGGAGCATAAACACCACAAGGCACGGTCCAGCTGTATGTGAGTACAAGCACAATAGTTGATCATTTATGGAGAGTGGCATTCTTCTGCATGGTTACACAATGACTACATAGTTAGCATTACTATTAAATACAGCGAGGGCAGACATGTGACAGAATAAAGGTTTGAGGTTTTACACAGCGGCGGTATCACTGCACCGGGTCCACTCACAATATTTACGACCAATTCCTAGCCATAGAAACACAAACTTCTCTAGACTGAACACTTCTGTTTCTGCATTCACTTCAGAAGTGTCTGGTAGCAGTGGAGCATTCTCCCTTGCAACAACAAATGTATAGCAGCTGTGGACCAACAAATCTGTTCCTCAAAAAGGAGCACTTGGTCTTGGACCTGTATTGACAGTATTCATGATATCAATAGATCTAGCCTCTCTACAGCTGTGTAAATCATCTCACCTTGATCATGCAGCGTGTTATATGGTGGTGGAGGAAGCCCTTGCACTTGATTATGACTTATTTCTCCCATTTCTCCATTGCACTGCCCTGAGAGTTTTGCTGAATGCGCATGCGCATGTGACACTCGCGGTACTATCTCGAGGCAATTACACCCTCGTCTGTAGAGAGAGTCAGAATGAATTCATGCACGTATGCACAGACACAATATTTGACCATCTTGGCGGTCTATAAGAAAACATCGGCCTGGTGACAAAGGCTACACCCACTACCACATAAAATAATGTTATGGGACAATCACAGGAAATTAAGTCAATCATCCAACCATAAATTACTAGGAGCATGCAGAGCATGTTTGGGGCGAGCGAGCAATTTGTGTATTTGTTGTACAGTGCATGATGTGGTAATTTAAGTTTATTTATCGAATGAAATAAAATTAGTAGAGTGCCACCTCTATCACCGGATACTTACTATTATCGAACACTGTCCGAATACTGTCCAGACTTTAGCAAAATGAATGAAGTAGCTACTGTACTGAACATCTATCTATTGCCTGATATTTTTGCATGAACACACCCACAAGGGGTTCTGCACATGCGTGTAATGTTACATTGAAGCTTATGTCTGGGTGTGGTTTTACATAATCTTGATCGGACACGATAATTGAGTGTCCGGTAGACTTGCTTCTACTTGACGCTGCTCCAAAATGAAAGAGAGACAAGCAATTCTACTTGCTTCCTATGCTAAGCAAGGTATATATATAGATCCTATCTCGCTTTGTGAAAACTTATACAACAGGAGTGGTTTACCTTCAAAGTTTTCATGTCCGGTTATAGAGGAAGCACTCTAACAGTGAATATAAACCGAGTAGTCTGATGCAGTGGATTAGATACGACTTCCCTGTGCCAGCTGTATACCTGTGACAATTATTCTGAGTGGTGTAGGGTTGTTGTGGTCTTTGACTGTGGTGTAACATCAAGATTCAAGGTGAAACATATGTATGAGTGAAAGTTCAGCATGAAAGAGCTGGCTATACAAACTAACATGAGGAGCAAGGAGATTTTATCACTTCTTGCTGGACCCAAATTACAAGATAGTATACTGTGAACAATCTTTGCTGGGTAAGTAAGCTACTCTAGCTCTGACCTGTTGTAAGCGTGCCTGTGTGGCCTCAGAAGTTTCCATCTGAGCTAGTCTGACCTGCCGTAGTGCTGTATTGTCTAAAGGTGCCTGTGCAACTTCAGAAGTCTCCATCTGAGCTGCTCTGACGTGTCGTAGTGACTGGTCTCGATCTCTGTTTTGTCCTGTTGGGCTAGCAGGTAAAAAAAACACAAGACTTGGAAGTGAAACATGGGAAGTAAGCTGCTGTGACCTCCTGCAGACGTACCTGTGTGATCTTAGGCTCAGAAGGTCACCATCTGAGATGCTCTGATCTGCTGTAGGCGTACTTGTAGCCTCAAGAGTCTCTATGTCTTGTCTGAGCCACTTCGTTCCTGAGTGTAGCTAGCTCTTGTGCCCATGCGCAGCTTTCACGTAAAAGTTGGTAAAGAGTCACGGGTACAAAAAACAAATATCGTGCCGGTCCATGACACACACACACACACACACACACACACACACACACACACACACACACACACACACACACACACACACACACACACACACACACACACACACACACACACACACACACACACACACACACACACACACACACACACACACACACACACACACACACACACACACACACACACACACACACACACACACACACACACACACACACACACACACACACACACACACACACACACACACACACACACACACACACACACACACACACACACACACACACACACACACACACACACACACACACACACACACACACACACACACACACACACACACACACACACACACACACACACACACACACACACACACACACACACACACACACACACACACACACACACACACACACACACACACACACACACACACACACACACACACACACACACACACACACACACACACACACACACACACACACACACACACACACACACACACACACACACACACACACACACACACACACACACACACACACACACACACACACACACACACACACACACACACACACACACACACACACACACACACACACACACACACACACACACACACACACACACAGACAAAATTGCAACAGTCATCACTAGGAAGGGACTCGCTTCGCTCGCCCCAATTATACAAGTGCAAAACATTTTGTGAAAAAAATGGGGAAGAGTGAGGTTGAGAGCATGTGCACTGAAGTAACAAAAAGTGTGCAAACAAGATTGTGGGCTGGTATATAGTCTTTGCATGCTCCAACTAGTTGAGGGTGGGGGCTCAATCTTTGCGATTCGATATACACAAAGGGATAATATTGTTGTAACACCATCCAGAATAAACAATATTTCTGACCAATTTCCAAGCCATAGAAACACAAGCTTCTCTAGACTGAACACTTCTGTTCCTGCATACACTTCAGGAAGGTCGGGTAGCAGTGGAGCATTCTCCCTTGGCGGCTATGGATTGCTCTCTTGGGCCCCAAAACCTGGAAGAGGTGGGTCTTGGGGGCTGCCACGGTATTGACAACAGCATTCATGATACCATGTACCAATAGGCTATATAGCCTACAACTGTGTAAAGTATCTCACCTAGCTTAATCATTCCACGTGAGATAATCATTTGTGTTGCCATGGTTGGTAGCTTCTTTCTCCCATAATATCGAAAAGAGAGTATTGTGAGATGGTACCAATTATTGAAAAAAGCATCTGTTTAACTTACCACAAGAGACCAAAATGTTTTAGGGGGAACTTCTGAAGGACTGTATTTCAATATAAAAACTTAAAGAGATATGCCAGACCAAGTCTAGTGCATGTATATATGGCCAATTAATGTGAATTGCAATGGTGTCTCGTTATGCAACACCCATGCATTCAAAGGTCCTCCATGCTATTGTGGATGCAATGTTAGCCAAATTCAACAAATTCTATTGGCAAGAGATCTGATGCACAGCAGTTTGAGCTATAGCTAGCAAGCGACGAGCAAGTTGAATTAGACAGAGTTTCAGGTAACAATAGAGATCACAGAAAGACACACTGACAAAACAGAACATGCATGCAGGGTATAGTGCACAGAGACGCGCAGGGCCTCTTTACAACAAAAGAACTATTGTACAACAAAAGACTACTAAGGGAGGCTCTGCTCCAGGAAACTCAACAGAGATAATTACTAATAAACATTCCTAACACAAACTATGGTAACTACACAATAACCAGTAATTAAGTCTAAGACACATAACTAATAAATTCTTCCCAACATTTTACGATATGA
The DNA here is from genome assembly GCF_963675165.1 of Halichondria panicea. Classification (NCBI taxonomy): domain Eukaryota; kingdom Metazoa; phylum Porifera; class Demospongiae; order Suberitida; family Halichondriidae; genus Halichondria; species Halichondria panicea. Next base: position 5,213,372 of record NC_087392.1, on the reverse strand, counting down.
GCACAAACAAACTGAGCTGCACAACACAAACAAACATGCACAGCTACCACCAACAACTAGTGGCATATACAGCATGTACAAATGGATCGTATCATAGGCCTATCATCATTAGCATTGACACAGTGTGCCGTTAGTCCTAAAATCTGTAAAGCACTCGTAGCATCGAGGTTGTGTGTATAGTTGGACATGCAAGACCCGCTCAGAAAATGCAGGAAGAGTTCACTGTGGGCATAGACGTCCACGCCTATAGCCAGGGGCAGAGAGAAGAGCATTGTCAGCAAAAACCACAAGTAGCAACCCAAGAGTGTAAAGTTTCGACGAAATTTCTTTTTAGTACATTTGTTCCAGCCGCACACAAAACATCTGTACGTTCCTATCAGGAGAAACAAAACTCCAGCCATCAAGCAGAGTATAGCCGGGGAAGCTCCTATAGCTCCTATCCATGCAGATCTCCAGAGACTTAGTGCCAACAAAATTTATAGGCTCCATTTAAAAATTAACCTAACCAGTCCACAAGGTGGTATAAAACTGGTTAAGTCATTAAGTTCGATCATTCACCCTTAATGACGACTGTGGACTGGCGTGTGGATTGCCTTCCCGGGCCCCAAAATCTGTCACTAGAAAAGGTGGAGGGGCCATGCACTTAGTCTTGGAGGAGCTGTATTAACAACATCAGTATTTTTTTATAACTTCTCCGCTGTGTAAAGCATCTCACCTTGATCATGCATGAGCTTCTTTCTCCCATATTCCACGTGCAACTGCGCCTGCGCGTGAGTGCTGGTTGGGTAATGCAAAGAGCTGGAATTCGAGACTCGCACTTGGCTCTCCCATGCAGTAGAGAGGGATTAGAAACGGAAGTGATTCACGTGATGTTTTGCAATGAAGTCTACGTAGTGGCTCTGGGACCATTCTTCATAACCCCCGCAATAGCCCGGGAAACTTATTGTGTTCAATGCATACATCTCAGAGCTACCCCCATTACTGAATCACATGCCCCCTGATAGTAGATATCAATTGGAAATGAAGAAAATGAAAATACAATCTCAATTGTCGTGAAGTAGCTAGAGGTACACAAAGTGCTTTTTCATGCTTGTGTTCCTATAGTACCTATGATATAGCTAAGGCTGTGTAACTAAATAGTGTCCTGTGTCCCAAATGGCCTCAAGTATGAGATAAAAGTTGATGTTTAGCAGCAGAACTGCTCGTGGACTTCTTACAGAGAGCAAAACAACTCTCATGAATTATTCATGTTAGCCCTTGTTAAAAAGTAAGCCTCGATTAAAACCGCGGAGATATATGGATGGTACTTCGAGGGTACTTCTGTTTTCAATCCCTACTCTATCTATGGCTTTCAAATATCACGTGACCTCAAATTAGAAAAAGACAAATTTGTATGGTTTTTCGGTTATGATGACTAAAAGGAATAATAGCCTGAGAAACTACAAATTGACTTTGTGTGGCTTTAAACAAACAATCCTAATATGGAAAATCACATATATAATTTATATTCTTCTGGCTAAACAATAATTATAGCAGGTTGGTTGTAACATCTATCTTATTCTATATGCTTATGGTTGTAAGTACAGCTAGATTAAGAAACATGTCCAGTTATTTTGCTCAGCAACTGATCTTATCACTCACAATAATTATGTACCGGCCACCTCACCCACTCAAATTAAAAGGTCCCTGTACGTATATATTAATTAAAACTGTCTTCTATATTATTTTAGACACTAGTAGATAAGATCTACATGGGAAGTACATGGGAAAAGTGCCTCAGAGCAGGTATACTATGGGACTTAGTATACCTGCAACTTACTTAGTATACCTAGTATTCTGTTTCCAAGTAATTGTATTGTAGTCAAGCATCGGGGGCAAGGTTTGGGCATGCGCACTAGTATCTAAATGAGTTAGACACTGTTTTGTCGGTGTCCATGTGATTTAGAAGCCCTCAGCCACTTGTAGTACCCTCGCTACGCTCGGGATACTAAATCAGTGCCTTTGGGCTTCTAAATCCCATAGACACCTCCAAAACAGTGTCTAACTATTATGTATTATATTACGGGTAATTTTCCTGGGGTAAAAATTCATTCAACTCGAAAGCGATGATTTTCGTGGAGTAAAATTTTCATTGCGGTAAGCCACACCTATGTTTTCGTGGAGGTCAGCTTGCCCACGAGAATAACAAATATTTTCCCCCATGAAAATTACTCGCTATACGGTAAATAAAAACATTCTAATACCTAAGCAAAGCAAAACATGGCGAGAGTATTAGCACAGCGCAGTTTGCATCACTCGTTTTAATAGTGACCATTATACAGCTTCCAGAACCAATAATCAATCACATAAAATAAAATAAAACACTAAACTAACAAATTCTACCAATTTTGTTGCTACAACAACACAAACAACAAACACTAGAGCACACAAATATGAAAATAACAACTCCCATAGCAATAGTAGCACCAATTGAAAAAAGATCAAAACATTGAAACATTGTCGCGCTAAATGCTATTGTCGCCATCAATGCTACCACACAAGACACAATCAATACTGATAAAACACACGAGTAGCAGCCTAGCATTGTGAAGTTGCGACTCTGCCTTATTTTCCAGCAGTAAGCAATTGGCCAGTAACTTTCAATCAAAAGGAGCACAACTCCAGAAAGAAGGCACAAAATGTTACCTTGTAAAGGAATACATATATAGAGTCTGACCTGGATCCGGATTTGGATAAAGCTGATAAGAAGAAGGGAGAAAGAATGCTGTAAAATCAGAGAAACACTGTTAATGGATGTGCTGTGCAAAAGAACGCTCACCTGCTATAATAATTGTGACAATTCCCACGGCATATAGGAGCAAAAACACCACAAGGCACAGCCCTGCTGTATGTGAGTAACAGTTCATCGTTAATGAAAATCACATTTCTGGCTATACACAATGACTATAACCACTTATAGCAAGCTGGCTGTAATTAGCATTGCTATTGTTAAAAAGCACACATATCTACTTGTTGTGAGGGATCATCCAACGTTTAAGTTTTGCTCATAACTTCAGCAGCTGATCTTATCACTCACAATATTTACGACCAATTCCTAGGCATAGAAACACAAACTTCTCTAGACTGAACACTTCTGTTTCTGCATTCACGTCAGGAGTGTCTGATAGCAGTGGAGCATTCTCCCTTGGCGGCATGAGATAATCATCTTTGTGCTGGTATATAGCTTCTTTCTCCCATATTCCGCTTGCAACTGCGCCTGCGTGTGAGTGCTGGTTGGGTAAAGATCATTAACAATCTCGCCCCATTTTTATCAATTCAACACTTTGAGCATTACTTCTACAAAAACACCACAACAACTAGAACAGAGTATACAAAATATGCAACAGCTCCCATTGTAATGTATTAAACAACAACAATCAAAACAAGTAGCTCAGCTGCCATTGTTACTCAATGCTGCCACATAAGAGACAATCAATACTGAAAATGAAATCCATAAATAGTAGTCCAGCATTGTGAAGTTGCCACTCTATACATGTCAGTAATTTGGCCAGCAACTTCTTCTAACACGACTCCAGAAAGAATGCTAATAATGTGATGTTAAAGATTACACGTATCTACCAGATCCGAGGAACGCTGAAAAGAAGAATTGGAGAAACACTGTTAATGGATGAATTTGTGTTATACAATATGCAAAATAAATGCTTACCCTGTCACAACAATTACGATAATTCCCTCAGGCCTCATAAATTATAACATCACAAGGCAGAGTCCAGCTGTATGTGAGTATTAAACAATCATCTTTTTTATTATGGAAAATCACATTCTTCTGGCACACAATGACTATATAGCAGGTTGGTTGTAACTCTACAGCTAGATTAAGTTGGACCAACATGTTTAGAAAACAAGATTTTGCTCAGCAGCTGATCCTATCACTCACAATAGTAAATATGTCTACCTGGCGTGGTACAATCTCACAAAGGGTCCCTGTATTATTAAATGATGTGCAATGCTGTCTTCTATAATAATTACAGCACTCCCAACGATATAAAAAACAAAAAAAATTACTCGTGAGTGAATAGCAAACAGATGTTGCTATAATTATACGCATGATTATTAAAAGACTATATAGCTGCCATGTAAACAAATTTTGCGAATACATGTACCTCAAGAACAAAGTTAAAATATCCGTCTCTTTAACCTAACAAATTCTACCAATTTTGTTGCTACAACACAAACAACAAACACTAGAGCACAAAAATATGAAAATAACAACTCCCATAGCGATAGAAACACTAAATGAAAGAACGTCAATACATTGACTACCCATTGTCGCACCCAATGCTGCCACACAAGAGACGATTAAAGCTGACAAAACACACGAGTAGCAGCCGAGCATTGTGAAGTTGCGACTCTGCCTTCTTTTCCAGCAGTAAGCAATTGGCCAGTAACTTCCAATCAAAAGGAACAAGACTCCAGAAAGAAGGCACAAAATATAACCTTGTTGAGGATTACAATAATAATACGGATCTGGATCTGGATTTGGATAAGGCCGAAATGAAAGAAAGAGTGCTGTAAAATCAGAGAAACAATGTTAATGGATGTGCTGTGCAAAAGAACGCTCACCTGCAAAACTAATTATGACAATTCCCCCGACATATAGGAGCAAAAACACCACAAGGCACAGCCCCGCTGTATGTGAGTAACAGTTCATCGTTAATGAAAATTACATTTTTCTGGCTACACACAATGACTATAACTTATAGCAGGCTGGCTGTAAATACAGCATTAACACATTGCTATTGTTAAAAAGCACACATATCTACTTGTTGTGAGGAATCATCCAACGATTCACTAATCTTATCACTAATTTTATTACTCACAATATTTACGACCAATTCCTAGCCATAGAAACACAAACTTCTCAAGACTGAACACTTCCGTTTCTGCATTCACTTCAGGAGTGTCTGATAGCAGTGGAGCATTCTCCCTTGGCGGCTGTGGATTGGCCCCATCAAAATCTGTCACTGGAAAAAGTGGAGGGGCACTTGGTCTTGGAGCTGGAGGCGGAGGAGCTGTATTAATTAACAACAATCAGCTTCATAATTATGATATAGCCTACCTCTACAGCTGTGTAAAGCATCTCACCTTGATCATGCAGCGTGTGATATGATGGAGGAGGCCCTTCATGTTGATACTGATAGCTCATACCTTCTTACCAGGAATATCCCTCAAAATTGTCTCTCTTCCCGGTATCCCGGCTAAGGGGTATAATTTCGAGCACAAAACACGTTGGAAATCCATGAGCCTGGCAGGATGTGCACAAAACCCACAAAATAAACAGGGAATTAATTAACAATCAAAATCTGTCACTGGAATGATGTTACTTTTTTGTAAGTATTTTTATATTGGTCATCTAATTTCAAGCACAATCTTTGATTCTACCAAGTAAATTTAATATTAGAGGTTGGCAGGTACGTCTGATAGCTTCTTTCTCCCATTTTTCCACTTGCTGTGCACTTTTCGCCTACATGGGCGTGGCCCGCCTCTGGTGTGTGACAAAGGCTGGTTGGGTAAAGATCGTAAAACTCGCACTGGCAACATGCACTCAATTAGCCTCAATCCCAGGCCGAGTTTTCGCTTTTATAACGGTTAGGCAAACAACTAGGCCTGGTACTTGTTGTCTGCGCATGCGTCAGTCGTTTGCCAGATTCTGACAAATGGATATTCTCGTTCACTTTCGTGACATTTATATTCGTGTACTATCGTGTACTAGAAGTCAGTTCCCGTTTTATCATTATTGGAATGGCTCTTAGCTGAAGCTTCTCTCTTCTCTGAAGCTTAGAAAACATTATTCTGAAGACTGAACAACAAGGGAAGAGGTATAAAGCTTTGTCAAGCTTGTTAAGGTCAGATATTTTGTGTGGGCCCTATGCTATCAAATCTTGTTCATGTTTGGTATTAAAGATCTAGGTAGACTATAGTATCATCATTAATATGGTGGATCAAGTGAAGAGTGTGAGCTAGAGAACTTGGTGCTGCCATCATCAGCTCGTCGACAATGACACTATAACCTGTTTAATACGAGAAATTTAATATGTATAGATCTACACTATTTTGAATGTCTACTTCTCTGTACAGGAGCAATGGCTACTATCCAGCTATCCCAACATTGTTCCTCTTGGCTATACTAACGGACGAGACTGGACAGTTTAAGGTAAGGGTTTAACCGTGTTTGGTTTCTTTAATATTGTCCTATACTTACAGGACTGGAGTATGACCTGCTCGTTCGAGCGTTGCTGGGTAGCTCAGAGGCATCAAGAGAATCTACGTTTTCTCAAGCAAAGTTTAACTGAGTTACGAGTTGGGGCCTAGAATCAGAGAAGTCTTGCAGCCTGCTAAATCGTTAAAACGTAATTTGAAGGCATTCAATCATCTTGAAATTGCCCTGGGTCACTGTAATCATGCTGCAGCACAACTGGCAACTCCCCAGGCCCTTGTGAAGCAGCTCCCTATGTGCATCTTTTGTGTAGTACTCACTCTGTGCATTTTCTGTGTACAAATTTCGATTATTGAATATTTTTGCCGACCACAAATACAATGAAAATTTGACGCATGCGCAGACAACTAGTACCAGGCCTAGTTGTTCGCCTAACCGTTATAAAAGCGAAAACTCGGCCTGGGATCGAGGCTAGCACTCAATATACAAATATCAGCTTGCAGTTTCAACACACAATCAAAAATCATGAGCGATATAGATAGTACAACTTCTAACAAATTCTACCAGTTTTTTTGCTACAACAACACAAACAACAAACACTAGAGCACAAAAACATCAAAACAACAGCTGCCATAGTACTAGCAACAATCAGTGGGATTAAAAGCTGGTAACCTTCAAGCTGCTTTTGAGACGGACACTCACTTATTCCATGCAAAAGGGCTTCACGTTGCTCATACAGTTCCAGGCTCATTGCTGCCATACAAGACACAATCAGTACTGACAAAAGCCAAGAGTAGCAGCCCAGCATTGTGAAGTTGCCACTTTGTCTTCTTTTCCAACCATAAGCAATTGGCCAGCAACTTCCAATCAAAATAAATAGGACTCCAGAAGCAAGGCACAAAATATAAGCTTGTTGTAGTTTACAGACATCATAAGGATTAGGGTTGGTTTCGATAATCACTATTACTGTAAAATCAGGGAAGCGTTGTTAATAGAATTGTGCTCTGTATATGAATCCTCACCTGTCACAACAATTATGCCAATGCCCCAGGAAAATAGGAGCATAAACACCACAAGGCACAGTCCAGCTGTATGTGAGTACAAGCACAATAGTTAATCATTTGTGGAGAGTGGCATTCTTCTGGTTACACAATGACTACATAGTTAGCATTACTATTAAATACAGCATAGGCAGACATGTGACAGAATAAACGTTTGAGGTTTTACACAGCGGCGGTATCACTGCACTGGGTCCACTCACAATATTTACGACCAATTCCTAGCCATAGAAACACAAACTTCTCTAGACTGAACACTTCCGTTCCTGCATTCACTTCAGGAGTGTCTGGTAGCAGTGGAGCATTCTCCCTTGGCTGCTGTGGATTGACCCCGGCTCCACCAAAATCTGTCCCTCGAAAAGGAGCACTTGGTCTTGGACCTGCATTGAGAACAATCAGTGTTCATTATATATACCAATAGATCTAGCCAGGGGCGGATCCAGGAAAAAAACAAAAGGGGGGGGCTAGCTAGAAAGGGGCGAAGCCCCGTATGAGGGCGGCAGAGCCGCCCAGGGCAGCCTCGCCGGAGGCGATTTTTTTGCAAGATTTAACCTTTGAACTTTCATATTAATGAGTAGAATACGTTGACCTCTGCACTTACTTTTAATACTACGGTGATACTGTACTGATCAGATGTACGTACGTACGTACAGCTAGCTAGCTAGCTAGGTACGTCCAGCTAGCTACCCTAGATCCTTTATACTCCTAGTAGCTGTTGTCTAGCATCTCTCAAGTGATTTCAAGTGAGTCTACAGATGCATAATTGGTGGCAAAATTGTTGTAGAGTCAGACTACAACACATGGTAGTTTTTTCAAAAGGGGGGGGCTTCAGCCCCTCAAAATCACCCCTGGATCCGCCCCTGCTAGCCTCTCTACAGCTGTGTAAATCATCTCACCTTGATCATGCAGCGTGTCATACGGTGGTGGAGGAAGCCCTTGCACTTGATTATGACTTCTTTCTCCCATTTCTCCACTTGCATTTGCTGTGCACTGCACTGCGTGAGAGTTTCGCTGAATGCTCATGATCACCTGCGGTACTATCTCGAGGCAACACCCATTGTGACAAATGCTACACTAGCCTCGAATCCACGCCGATTAAATTTAATCGGCGTGGATTCGAGGCTAATGCTACACCAACATCATTAATTTTACAGTCAGAAACACAATCATACTGCACTGGTACATGAAAAACTGAAAAACAAAAACTGCCTATAATTATGTGAGAATTTGATGATCTACAGTTATACAAGTTCAACATCTACGATAGTTATGTTCACACAACAACTGTATTTTATTCCTCAGTGGTGGCAGTCCCAGCGATCAATCCGAGACAAACAATACAGAAACAGCCACAGCAGCAGATGAGTAGGCTCACAGTGTACATGATTATCAGAGTGATGTAAGAGAAGAGGAACGGGACAGCGTCACACTCACACATAGCCCTGTTGTAACTGTTGGTGCAATCATTAGGAGCCCAGGTGTTATAATAGAAGCTGAAGACCCATGAACTTCCAACAATTGTCCAGATGAAGAGAAACACAGACAACAAACTCTCACACCCACTTCCACCTCGACTGGCCATATTCTGATTTCTGTTTTCTCCATCTTGTTCGGTTTTCTTGGCCCCGATTTTGGCACAGTATTTGAGACTGCTCACGATCGTATGAAGGAGACTCACTGACCCGAACACTATCAGCCAGATCGGAATAAAGTGTTGACCCTCACAATTACCCACGTGCAGTCCACCTGGGATGGAAGGAAATACTCATACAGAAAACTGTTATAAAATTAATGCAATTGGCTTGATAGCCAATCTAAACTCACCAAAATTATACTTACAGCACTACAGAATGCAATTTTAATTGTACCGGCAAGTCAGTGAATGGCCGTGAAACACCACCAGGCTGTAATCTATAATGGTACTAGTGACTCACCAACCACAACCATAGCCAGGGGGAGAGCAGCCATGATGAAGAGACAGCACAAGCAAGCAACTGTGAATTAACAAATGCAGATACGATACAATTCACTGATTAAACAAAGGTTTCAGTAGCTATATCTATATACACTCACAAGATCCGCAGATAATTTCACAGAGCTTGGCAGCAAAGGTACCCTTGTTACTCGAGTTTTCTTTGGCCTCTTTGATTGCATTCACAGGAAACAATGTCTCGTACGCAGGGGGGCCATCTGTAAGAGGGGCCGCGGAGGAGAGATAATATTTACTAAGGAGAATACAGTACACTGAAGTGATCAGTTCAAGTGGTGTTGTCACGTTACAGCATAGATTAATGATTAATCTACGGTTAATTTATAGCACCAATAGTCTAACGTACCCTTGGTGGCCTCAGTGTAGGCTGGAGGAGCATCACTCTGTCAAGTGGAACAATCAGTTAATACAGATACCATGGAATACTATCTAGAAGCTTAGTAAACAATAATAATAGATTTACACAACTATTGGCTATAAAAACAATTTCAGCTGAGCTTTGTGGTTAGTGGAACTAGCTTGTTCAACTTGGCAGCACAAAAAAATTAACTTTCTCTTACCGCCATTGTATACACAGTTTAACTTGTTGTAGCTTTAGCTAGACTAGCTGATCGCTTATGCAATGTTTACTAAGTGCTAAGGTCAAATTACCACACCTTGAAATGCACAATTCATATAATACAATGAATATTTCATATATATTTATATATGTACATGTACAGTGACAATGACAGTGAGAGAGTGATTATGGTGGGTTCGTGGCAGTTCTGCTAGATTTGACGATTGTCCTGTGTCGCTCGGAGCTGCTGGGAACACTCTACTGAATAGGAAATAGTGAGAGCAATGTGTGAGGGAGGAGGGGGACATTACCGAGTAGCCTGGAATACTGGGCGATGGCGTTGATGACAGAAACCTTCTCTCCAACACCTGCAAACCACACAAAATTATTGATACAATAGAATGTGGAACAGAACAAAAAATGTCACTCTCATTTTTGAGCAAACAATTTTTATTTAAGGTTTAATAATTATAGGTAGCTTTTGAGCAAAGGTATTAATCCCACACACCCAACGAACCTTATCAAAGAACTTGTTGAGTTGTACATTCTCTTGTGAATCCACTGAGAACTGTCTCACATCAGTACAATCCTATAGGGGAGAGGTCAAGGTACACTAGCTCCACCCATATACAGCACTCACCACATTGACACAAGCAGCTCCTGTTAGACTGGAACCTGTGGACGGCTTACCAGAGGAGATCTTTACCAAATCCTGTGGGAAAGGAAATGAAAGCACTGAGGTATCTGAGGTTTAGTGAGTCTACAGCCTCGAGTCAAAGCCGCGTGTACTTCTGGCCAATGTGCACAGGTTCAAGCTTCTTAGCTCCTTAGCTTTTATTCGACAATGAAGCTTCAACGAAGCTTTAACATCAAAATCTGCAAACTAAAACTACTTTGAACTACTACCTTGTTGTGTTGAGGCTATCCATGGTACCCAAGAGTTCATTAGCAAAACCACTTAAAACCCTGGCAGGAGGTCTGTCCAACCTATGTCACAACCATATGCTGTTGTATAAACTGTGAAATCAGGAAATGTTAGCGCCTTGTACCTGAAGTGGTTGCGGTTACAATAGTGACAATTTGTGACATAGGTCAGACAGAAGGCCTTTTCCTAATGAACTCTTGATGGTACAAACACAGTGCTATATCCATCCAGGTGAACAGACTCAGAATATACAGAACGACAGACAGACAGACCAGACTGACCGACTACTATAACCCGTGGCGCGCCTCGGGTTAATAATGTACAAAATATTAGAATCAGTGGAAGCACCTTCTTCGTTCCCACAATTAGAACAGGTATCTCTTGATCAGCAAACAACTCGGGATCCAGGCTATAGGGGGGAGGAGAACATTGACTCACTGGTAGGTTATATAGTTGGTGTCAATGACCTGAGTGTGGTATCGAGATTGAATGGCTTGCCAGAACGGGATTGGGACTGGTGGAACTCGTTGAGCCATTTCGACAAATGACTGTGAGACTTTCGATTGGTTAAATCATGAACCAGAATAAGACCTATGGCAAACATGATCATATTACACACCCCAGTGGTTGTAGCTATGCCTACCGTTCGCATTTTGGTAGAATATCTGACGACCTCGTTTGTGAGAGGGGCTTCCCCCAACATCCCACAGCTCTAGGAAGTAGCTAGAAGACGTGGATGTACTCGGCCCAAAATCATGGAGCTGCACAGAGATTAGTAACGTAAAGCACACAATAGCTACTAGATCTATACCTAGTACCTTGACATCCACACTGCAACCAATGGTCCAGGATAGACTTGACAAGACCTCTCCATGACAAATGAGGTGAACTAGACTCGTCTTGCCGACACCTAGGGAAAGAGATCACAGTTTAGTGAGTGCCAACTACCTCAGAAACGTACGTGTACGCACCTGTGTCTCCTAGAACCAGGATCTTGACTTTCCTGAGGTTTTCAGCTGCCATATTAAATCAGTAATTATTCCATTTCTAAATGCACTGCATGCAAGTGGGTGTAATCTATAGCCCCTCCCCCTATCTCACCACTGCGACCATGGCTACCTTGGAAGAACTTGCAGCAGACAAGGAGAGAGAACTACAGCAGCTGAGGGAGCAAGCAGCACTCGCAAACAAAGAAAATATCAAGGGTAAAATTCAGGCAACTTTTGAGTTATTTGCAGTGTATTTACAACCGCTAGAACATTATTTGAGGAATGTATATATTGTGTGGTATTTCATAATTCATCATTGACATGCTGTAGTCATTGAGACGCAGCTAGCTGGAGAGAAGTCTCGGCTGGTTCAACTGAGGGCAGACTTTGACTACAACCTCCGTCTGCTGAGTCAGCGCGATGAGGAGCTCGCTCGTTACGAGGAGACGTTTGGTAGCGTGAAACATGTCGTTAATTCACTCATGGCTGAAAACAGCCAGCTCAAGGTATGCATGCAGTACATTATGTAGCTATCGTGTATGGTTCTTGTGAAGTGCTGGTGGGTCTATTAGTGTACAAAACGAATACTATAAATTCGAATATAACATACTACTCTAGGGGGAGGGGGGGGAGGGGAGGGGGATACTGTGTTTCAGTGTTCTTGTACTTTGTCTATAGTTTTAGTTTTTATGAAGTGTTTAGTATAATTATTGCACAAATCATTCCAAGGACGGTGATTATGAAGCCTGCTTGAGCAAACATTACCTTACTTGTTATTATGCCTCGAGGCGTAGCTGCACGAGGGATACGGTAAAACTGACTGTGTGTGTGTCTGTCTGCCAGTGTGTCGATTCCAACTGTAACTGCTCAAGGCAACGAAAACTAACAGCTTCTATAGGCTTCTAGCCATGTTCTCTTGGATTTTAATTCATGGATTTGCAAACTTTGTTCTCCAGTTATGGCTAATTTTATTTACAGTGCATTCTCTTCAGAATCTTTTGTAGCATCATCTGTTCGCACAAAGTTTCTATTCAACTTATTAGTTAGTCTTGCACTAAAGCGCTAGCTCTTTGTTAGCTACAAGAGTCAGAAAAAAGCTGCTAAAGCAGCTAGCTATTAATTTTAGGAGCCATTAATTTGTGAAATTTACCTCTTGCAGACACACCCCTTATTCATGTGGATCAAATGCGCATGCGTGCTCATCCCCATGCAGTAGCGTAGAAAGCAATTCCTCAATGGAGGGGCTCCAGTTTTTGAATGGAAAAAGTACGGCTATCTATACTGTACATAGTGCAGCTTGATAAGTCATCTCTACTTGAGATGCGGGGGGGCTCCGCCCCTGGAGCCCCCCTTCCTACGCCACTGCCATGTGTGAGAAATCCATTTTGAACCCCCCAGTCCTTGGCAGAATCAATTTTCTTCTTTCTTTGAGGTCCTGGTAGGCCACAAAACATTACGATATACAATAGATATGAATGTACATATGTCTTTTCTTCTCAGTTATATAGATAGATAATTATATACACTTTCTTTGCAAACTTGACTACTATAACACTCTAATACTTTTTGAGCAAAAGCATAACATAAGCAAAAATACAGCCCAGCTTGTAATACTCGTTTGACTAGCGATTAGCTCTGCTGTATCAATCCCAGAAAAGTAGGCCCCATGAACAAATCCACTGAAGTTAGCAGAAGTGGCTTCTCCACTGAAATAGAGATTTCCCAGCGGGGCTGCTAGCAATTTGAAATCTTCACTTTTAAAGTCAGTGGGTAGATATGTGTAGGCCCCTCTAAATAAAGGATTAGCTATCCAATTGGGTATGATCCAATCGACCACAGTGGTGTTGCTGTTGGGATAGATTTTGCTGAGGATTTGCTCAATTTCTGCTATGGTTTCAGCTTCTGCCCGTGAGTGTATCCTGTCCACTTCTTCTCCAGCAATTACTGCTATGAGAATTTTTGGATTTTCAGGATAGATCAGATTCAAATTGAAAAACACAGGGTAGTAGCCTCTCTCGTTAGTAATGTATCCGATTACTTCAGTTGTATTCCAGAACACTTCACTGAATTCCATAATGATGTGAATGTACCTGCCCATTTCAATTTTTTGTAAAGCTTCTTTCTTCCATTTTGGTAGCTCAGGGTTGAATTGGATGGACTCCTCTGATTGTAGTACTCCTGCGCTAACTGTTGATATGGTGTACCTGCTACAGTATTGGTTGATAGTTCCACTAACATTGGCAGACATGCAAACACAATCATCGTTGCTCCAATCAATAGTTGTAACAACAGCATTAAAAACTAGTTGTCCTTGTCCGTTAGCACGTACTTCATCAGTTAAGCATTCGATAATTGTCTCATATCCGTTTGGATCTGTTATATAATAATCTTCACCTTTTGTGCCTGGTGCTGCAAAAGCAGTGGAAGTCCTACCCATTGTAAAATGTAGGATAGACACATCTTCGGGTGCTTCTCCTGCATCGAAGTCAGCATTAAACCACTCGACCCAGTTATCTGCAGCACTAGTCGGAGTCCAGCCACTCTCGCTCAATGCTTGTCGGAAACTCACACTGTCACTTTGCAGTTCCTTTACTGCTGCCAGAGCATTATAGTAATCATCGTAACGTAGCTCTTGTTTGTCCGCTTGTCCTTGTTCGTTGTAGTTAGTTGACGAATCGTAGTCACTGTAGAATCCACGGATACCACCTTGCAGACACTCTTGTGCTAGACGATAGAGAGGATGTAGTTCTGGTGAAGCTGGGTCTATTCCTTCTATCCAGGTAGCTCCCAGTGAAACCCTCACTCCAGCAAACTTAGCACTAGTTACCCTACCACCAACGTTTGAGCTACCTTCAAGAATAAGAACGTTCTTTATATCGAGTTCATCCAAGCGTTTTGCAGCTGATACACCTGCCATTCCGGCTCCTATGATGATAACCTCAGCGTCCAGTTCCTGGGGGCAGGTTTGGGAGGACACAAGTCCTATCAGTAGCAACATTAACACTAGAGTCAACTCTCTATACATCTCAATTTGTTTGGACTATTGTAGACAAAGCAGCTACAAAGTTCCCACCCCTAGGGCTAGGTTTTACTATAGACAGGATGCATGTGAGATCAATTTGGCGTGATTACTATGATTATCTATTTTTGTTATCTGCAAACACTTGTAGCAATGTAAACTTTGTGGGTTGACATGACCATTATTGTGAGCTACAGCATTATTGTGAGCTACAGACTGCCTTGGTGAACTTGAAATGTGTACGTATACGTTTTGAGGAGTTTCAAAGAGGTTGATTAATTTATGCGTGTTGATCTTTTCCGTATACCATATTACTATAGAATGTTTTGCGAGCATCAAACATTTACAAACTTTGCGATGGTTGATCAATTCGCAACAATAAAATCCGCAAAACCTACTAGTAAATACACACGATCCTTGCCAGAACGCAATAGTTAGATCGCAAAGGGTCAAATTTTCTGCTGATCTGGCTCATTCGCAAAGGTTTTTCACCTGCAAAATATTCTAGTAATACGGTAGTGGGTAATTTGTGTAGGGTAAAACTTTGTTTACATCGAATGTGGTAATTTTGTGACTCATTATGTATTGCATGTGTTCCGGTGAACCACGCTCACGTTTTCATGGGGAAAATGTTCTTGGAGGTCAGCTTGCCCACGAAAATAATGAATATTAATTTTTACCTCACAAAAATTACCAAATTACCTGCTATTTAAAATGTGTTATTCTCTGAATAGCCTGGCCCGCCCACCACACACACACACATGTTTATGTACAGTGAGCATGCTTGGACACATTTATTTATTTATTGTTATACATGTATGTATGTCTACAATTCACTCATGGGGGGTAAAACAGCTAGAGGTGTGTATTCACAGTATATGGGTCATTAGCTACGTGGTTGTGTTATAAAGTACTGGTGAGTCTAGAAGCTTGCTAGCAATGAGGGGCACATCTACAGTGTTGTTGCATATTCTCTATATTTTGTTAGTCTCTGTGTATATATATTGTGTCCCTTTAGTGCATGTATATTGCACAAATCATTCCAAGGACGGTGATTATGAAGCCTGCTTGAGCAAACATTGCCTTACTAGTTATTTGACTAGCGATTAGCTCTGCTGTATCAATCCCAGAAAATTAGGCGCCATGAACAAATCCACTGAAGTTAGCAGAAGTGGCTTCTCCACTGAAATGAAGATTTCCCACCGGGGCTGCTAGCAATTCGAAATCTTCACTTTTAACGTCAGTGGGTAGATATGTGAATGTCCCTCTAAATAAAGGATTAGCTATCCAATTGGGTATGATCCAATCGACCACAGTGGTGTTGCTGTTGGGATAGATTTTGCTGAGGATTTGCTCAATTTCTGCTATGGTTTCAGTTTCTGTTTGAGAGTGTATTCTGTCCACTTCTTCTCCAGTAACTACTGCCATTAGAATTTTTGGATTTTCAGGATAGATCAGATTCAAGTTGAAAAACACAGGGTAGTAGCCTCTCTCGTTAGCAATGTATCTGATTATTTCAGTTGTATTCCAGAACACTTCACTGAATTCCATAAAAATATGGACGTATCTGGTCAAGACAAATTTTTGTATAGCTTCTTTTTTCCATTCCGGTAGCTCAGGATTGAATTGGATGGACTCTGATTGTAGTACTCCTGTGCTAACTGTTGATATGGCGTACCTGCTACAGTACTGGTTGATAGCTCCACTAACATTGACAGACATGCAAACACAATCATCGTTGCTCCAATCAATAGTTGTAACAAAAGCATTCAAAACTAGTTGTCCTTGTCCGTTTGCAACTACTTCATTAGCTAAGCATTCGATAATCGTCTCATATCCGTTTGGATCTGTTATAAAATAATCCCCACCTTCTGAGTCTGGTGCTGCAAAACCAGTGTAAGTCGTACCCAGTGTAGATAGTATAGATAAATCTTCCGGTGCTTCTCCGTCACAGAAATCAACGCTAAACCACTCGACCCAGTTATCTGCAGCATTAGCCGGAGTCCAGCCACTCTCGTTCAATGCTTGTCGGAGACTCACACACTCGCTTTCCAATTCCTCTACTGCTGCCAGAGCATTATAGTAATCATCGTAACGTAGTTCTTGTTCGTTCGCTTGTCCTTGTTCGTTGTAGTTAGTTGAAGAATCGTAGTCACTGTAGAATCCACGGATACCACCTTGCAGACACTCTTGTGCTAGACGATAGAGAGGATGTAGTTCTGGTGAAGCTGGGTCTATTCCTTGTATCCAGGTAGCTCCCAGTGAAACCCTCACTCCAGCAAACTCAGTACTAGTAACCCGACCACCAACTCTTGAGCTTCCTTCAAGAATAAGAACGTTCTTTATATCGAGTTCGTCCAAACGTTTTGCAGCTGATACACCTGCCATTCCCGCTCCTATGATGATGACCTCAGCGTCCAGTTCCTGGGAGCAGGTTTGGGAGGACACAAGTCCTACCAGTAACAACACTAGAGTCAACTCTCTATACATCCTATATCTAGTGAGCTACAACTGCCTTGGTGAACTTGGAATGTATACAGTAGCAACACTAGAGTCAACTCTCTATACATCCTATATCTAAAGTTATGTGAGCTATACAACTGCCTTGTTGAACTTGGAATGTATATATCGTACCCTCGCGAAAATACGCCCACCCTTTTCTGCAAGAAGTCTAGGCTTATTAGGGGACTGGGCATTTAATCTCGAAGGGCGAGTTTTCATTCCAATATACGCCCACCCGCAGCCTCAAATCGAGGTTTACTTTACTCTATGACAATCTTTATTTGTATTTTCATTTTAGTATGAACATTTCATTGACAACAACAATGTTATAAACTAATGCATGAGTATGATTAAAGCATGACAAGAGAATGAACATGAAGAAGTGGACTCTTGACTCTATTCGATATTCGTTGCTTGTCACTTGTGTCGATGTCAGATGTAGCAGAAACTTCCCAAAGGATGGTAGGTCATACTCCTAGAGAGCAGCTATCAGGTACTTTGTTTCAGAAAACCAAGGCAAGGTAACCTGCAAAATTGGCCTGTGTGATAACTTTCTTGGACTTTGTATTTTCTTTTCTCTGCATATAGGACTACTTGTTCCCTGCATATACATCTTCAAGGGCAAACAGATCCATACAGAGAAAGTTATATGTCTGATCTTGGTCCAAAGGAGTATAGTCGTACCAGCTACTACCTAAAACATCCTTTCTTCACTAAAATTAATAGTCAACATGTGGCATTCAGCTACTGTGCATGCTCAAAATTTTCATTCTGGGTGGGCTTATAATCGAGCGAAAATACCCTTGTGCAAGAACTTCGAAGCAAAAGAGGGGATGGGCGTTTATTCAAGATGGGCTTATTTTCGCGAGGGTACGGTATGCGTTTTGAGGAATTTCAGAGAGGTTGAATTATAATTATATATGCGTGTTGATCTTATCAATACCGTATAGTGGGTAATTTTTGTCGGGTAAAAAACCTCGAATGTGGTAATTTTGTGAGTAAATTTTTTTCATTTGCGTCATTATGTGCACTGCATTGCATGTGTTCCGATAAACCACGCCTACGTTTTCATGGGGTAAATTTTCCTTGAGGTCAGCTTGCCCACGAAAATTACTCACATTTGGTAAGTAAAATGTGTTACCGTATATTACTAGATTTTGCGAGCATCAAACATATGCGAACTTTGCGAGGGTTGATCAATACGCAACAATAAAATCGCAAAACCTAAATTATTACTAGTAATTACTATACGATCCATTCCTTTCCAGAACGCAATAGTTAGATTACAAAGGGTCAAATTTTCTGCTGATTTGACTCATTCGCAAACTAAGTTTTTCATCCGCAAAATATTCTAGTAATACGGTATTCACTGAATAGCCCAGTCCGCCCACCACACATGCACATGCCAGTGCAAGTCTGAAAGGACGTGTTTTACTACTAACAAAACTTTCACATGCATGGATCTGTTGAAGCTACATGTTCATGTACAGCGAGCATGCATGGACACATTTATTGTTGTTATTTGAAGATACTTTTTCTAGCGTGAAAGCATGTCGTTAATTCACTCATGGGGGGGGGGGTTAAAAACAACCAGCTCAAGGTATGCATACATAGTATAATTATGGGTCATTTATTAGCTATGTGGTTGTTGTAAGCTACTGGTGTACAAAAATAATACTAGCTACTGAAAGCTTTCTAGCAATGAGGGTGCATTCTACAGTGTTTTTGCACATTCTAGTGTTCTTGCACTTTCTATAGTGTTCTTGCACATTCTACAGTGTTTTTGCATTATAATTATAGTAGTCTCAGTGTTCTTATACGTTTATATCATAATTAGTCTCAGTATATGTGTCCCTTTAGTGCATGTATATTGCACAAATCATTCCAAGGACGGTGATTATGAAGCCTGCTTGAGCAAACATTGCCTTACTAGTTATTTGACTAGCGATTAGCTCTGCTGTATCAATCCCAGAAAAGTAGGCCCCATGAACAAATCCACTGAAGTTAGCAGAAGTGGCTTCTCCACTGAAATGAAGATTTCCCACCGGGGCTGCTAGCAATTTGAAATCTTTACTTTTAAAGTCAGTGGGTAGATATGTGAATGTCCCTCTAAATAAAGGATTAGCTATCCAATTGGGTATGATCCAATCGACCACAGTGGTGTTGCTGTTGGGATAGATTTTGCTGAGGATTTGCTCAATTTCTGCTATGGTTTCAGTTTCTGTTTGAGAGTGTATCCTGTCCACTTCTTCTCCAGTAACTACTGCCATTAGAATTTTTGGATTTTCAGGATAGATCAGATTCAAGTTGAAAAACACAGGGTAGTAGCCTCTCTCGTTAGCAATGTATCTGATTATTTCAGTTGTATTCCAAAACACTTCACTGAATTCCATAAAAATATGGATGTATCTGGTCAAGACAAATTTTTGTATAGCTTCTTTTTTCCATTCCGGTAGCTCAGGATTGAATTGGATGGACTCTGATTGTAGTACTCCTGTGCTAACTGTTGATATGGCGTACCTGCTACAGTACTGGTTGATAGTTCCACTAACATTGACAGACATGCAAACACAATCATCGTTGCTCCAATCAATAGTTGTAACAAAAGCATTCAAAACTAGTTGTCCTTGTCCGTTTGCAACTACTTCATTAGCTAAGCATTCGATAATCGTCTCATATCCGTTTGTATCTGTTATATAATAATCTTCGCCTTCTGATTCTGGTGCTGCAAAGCTCGTGTAGGACTTACCCATTGTAGATAGTATAGACACATCATTTGGTGCTTCTCCAAAGCAAAAGTCTGCATTAAACCACTCGACCCAGTTATCTGCAGCATTAGTCGGAGTCCAGCCACTCTCGTTTAATGCTTGTCGGAGACTCACACACTCGCTTTGCAAATTCCTTACTGCTGCCAAAGCATTGTCGTAATCATCCCAACGCAGCTCTTGTTCGTTCTGTTGTCCTTGAGAGTTAAAGCTTGTTAGTGAATCATAATTCATGTACACCCCACGGATACCACCTTGCAGACACTCTTGTGCTAGACGATAGAGAGGATGTAGTTCTGGTGAAGCTGGGTCTATTCCTTGTATCCAGTTAGGTCCCAGTGAAACCCTCACTCCAGCAAACTCAGCACTAGTTAGCCAGCCACCAACTCTTGAGCTACCTTCAAGAATAATAACGTTCTTTATATCGAGTTCGTCCAAACGTTTTGCAGCTGATACACCTGCCATTCCGGCTCCTATGATGATGACCTCAGCGTCCAGTTCCTGGGGGTAAGTTTGGGAGGACACAAGTCCTACCAGTAGCAACACTAGAGTCAGCTCTCTATACATCATTTACTTAAATCTGTTTGAGCTATTGTGTACTCTCTCTAGCTCTCATGGGTATAAACAAGTGCGTGGGGTTGCTTTGGTATGATTACTAGGAATGTGTTTACGATTAGCAGTATAGCTTTATAATTATAATAACAAACCCTCCCCACATGCAACATGCACTATTATATATACATGCAGGTTCAATTGGCTGAAACAGGGGAGCAGCTCTCTCGTGCCCAAGAAGGGACAGAGGACGTGAGGAGACAATGTACCCAGCGACTACACGATGTACAGTCTCGAGTTCAATCAGTACGAGCATTGCAACAAGCAGAACTAGACAAAGAGAGGCAACAATTAAGAGTGTATCAACGTGAAGTAGAACAGAAGATGGTCGACCTTGAGGGGAACCTAGCTTGTCAGAGGGATGAAATTACCACTCATTTTGAGCAAATTCTGAGAGAGAGGGAACACGAATATGAGACAAGAACAAAAGACATCCGCTCTGCACACGCCTCCAGTGAGGACAAACTCAGAGTAGCAGTAAGAGAGGTAGAAGCTTGCAAGTCAGCTATGGCGTCGCTCAAAGAGGAGTCAAGAAGTAGAGCCGAGGATTTGGTTAGAGTGGAGAAGGAGGTCAGAGAGAAGCAGTGGGCTTTGGAGGATCAGGGGAGTCTGCAAGATGGAGTCATCAGAGATCTAGAGAAGAGATTGTCTCAAACAGAGGCTAAACTTGGCAAGCAAGCTGAGGAATTTGTGAAACGGTCAGTATTAACTGTTATATGCATGGCTGTCCAAAGAAAACCTCTTCAAGTGTTATACTGTTGTGTATTAGTAAAACCAGTAGGTTTTACATAGGATTGACAGTGGATTTGCCCGTGTTTAGCAAAATTTCACTTATTTTGACTCATGTTTATATATAATAGGTTGCATGTAGCTGAAAATCGTTCAACAGCCATAACTTCAGTATCGTCGATCCAACTTTAAAAACTTCATGATTTTCTAGAAAAATACTTTTCAAATGATGTGTTTAAATCCAACATTTTATCGGTGTCCGTCTGTCTGTCTGTGTAGAAGTGCAAGTAAGAGCTTCTACATGTATATAATAAGCTTCCATGCAGTCACGTTTTTTGTTAATGGATTAAATTATCTCCCCCCCACACAGCCACAGTGAGTTGGACCGCAGGCTGAGAGAGAAAGAGAGTGTCCTGAAGAGTGCTAGAGAAGCCCACAGCAGCAAGATGGTAGCTCTAGAAGAGAGTGTCTCTAGTCTGACTGGACAACTAGAAGCTAAGGACTCTGAGCTGAGCAGACTACAGTGGCAGTGGCAGGATAGCTTGAAACAGAAGCAGGCAGAAATTAATCAGTGAGTGTGTGTGTGTATGTACTTACCGCGATTACCTTATGCGTGGACTGTATATACATTATTATGTATTACCAGTGCTTGCTGTGAACTGACTATGTATTTCATGCAATATTGATGTGTGTAGATGTAGGGAGAAGTTGGATGTGTGCAAGCGTGAATGTGATGAGGCTGTGGAGGTGTGTAGGCGTGAGTGTGATGAGCGTGTGGAGGAAGTGACGAGGGCGGTAGTATCGAGGGACCTCAAGCTACAGGCAGCACAGGACCAGTTGGACCACCTGAGGTCAATAGAGGGTCACCTCAATCAAGAACTTGAAAGGTACACACACACACACTTAATGTGTAACTGCATAGCAATATTTTATTGCTACAATTGTTCATTGCTTGGACACATAACGACGCACACAATGACCTGTTACAACAGATGCTTGTACCATTGTTGCTGATTGTGTAGGTGTAAGGGAGAGCTTGAGTTGAAGACTACCACACAACAGGAGACAGACCACACCATCCAACAACTCACTACCGCCAGAGACAAAGTGAGTACATGGAGACTGTTACCTCTACCACTTGACACCTACGTATAGATACCGTATACTGTCGGGGAATGTGGTCTTCCTAAGCAGGTCACCCTCTATAATACAGCCAGGTTAATGGGCCCCAAAGTCTCCATAGCATGTGTTTGGACCTGTGTTAGCAGGCCACCCTCTATAATACAGGCACTGTTAGTCTGCCCAAGGGTGACCACTATAATAGTTTTTGTATTTTACACACACACACATACACACACGCACACGCACGCACGCACGCACACACACACACACACACACACACACAACACACACACACTCACACACACACACACACACACACACACACTGGTAGCTGGTTGCCGAGTGTCGTGAGCTAAGAGGAAAGCTATCAAAGCAAGCAACAAGTCATGTGACCGAACCCCGAGATCATGTGACTGACGATAACGATTATGTGATATCTCAACTACGACAACAGAACTCTGACCTTCACAATGTTATCCGCCAAATGAGAGAAGAGATCGAAACAATTGCCGAACCGTCCAATCAGATCTCAACATCATACGTCCATTACATGGAGCGAGAGCTGACAGAGTTAAAATTAAAAAACAGAGAACTAGAAGTCAAAGTACAATCCAAACAAGTCTCGGCCGAAAAACCACCTCGTAGTCCATCAGTTGAGAGAGCTGGTAGGAGTCATGTGACTAGCGAGGATGCTCACAGGAGTCATGTGATTAGCGAGGAGGCTCACAGGACTCATGTGATAGCCCTCAGTGACACGATTGCAGCGATGCAGAGAGACAAGAGTGGGTTGGAATGTGAACTGGCGCAGTGTCGTATTGGAATGGGGAGACTGGAGGGACTGCTGCAGGAGCACAAGGAGAAGGTCAGAGTATATCCTATTTACAGAAACAATGACTGTAGCATATTGAGGCATGATCTTTGAGTGCCCATAACTTTTAAGAATCTCAAGAGACCTAAACATCATGTATAATTGCATTATATGCATGGCCTTGGCAATTCATGTTCAATTCTAGTGGCTTTGTAGCCCCTTCCTCTTCCTTCTATACTTGTAACCTCTTGATTTCAGACCTATGTGTGTGCCCCTCCTCATGTTCATGTTGCCCTCCCCTCCCTCCTCATGTTGCCCCTCCCCTCCCTCCTCATGTTGCCCTCCCCTCCCTCCTCATGCTGCACCTCCCCTCCCTCCTCCCTCCTCATGTTGCCCCCTCCTCCCTCCTCATGTTACCCCCTCCTCCCTCCTCATGTTGCCCTCCCCTCCCTCCTCATGTTACCCCTCCCCTCCCTTCTCATGTTACCCTCCCCTTCTCCCTCCTCATGTTGCCCTCCCCTCCCTCCTCATGTTGCCCTCCCCTCCCTCCTCATGTTGCCCTCCCCTCCCTCCTCATGTTGCCCTCCCCTCCCTTCTCATGTTGCCCTCCCCTCCCTCCTCATGTTGCCCTCCCCTCCCTCCTCATGTTGCCCTCCCCTCCTCCCTTCTCATGTTGCCCTCCCCTCCCTCCTCATGTTGCCCCTCCCCTCCCTCCTCATGTTGCCCTCCCCTCCATCCTCATGTTGCACCTCCCCTCCCTCCTCATGTTTCCCTCCCCTCCCTCCTCATGTTGCACCTCCCCTCCCTCCTCATGTTTCCCCTCCCCTCCCTTCTCATGTTGCCCTCCCCTCCTCATGTTGCCCCTCCCCTCCCTCCTCATGTTGCCCTCCCCTCCATCCTCATGTTGCACCTCCCCTCCCTCCTCATGTTGCACCTCCCCTCCCTCCTCATGTTTCCCTCCCCTCCATCCTCATGTTGCACCTCCCCTCCCTCCTCATGTTTCCCCTCCCCTCCCTTCTCATGTTGCCCTCCCCTCCTCATGTTGCCCCCCCTCCCTCCTCATGTTGCCCCCCCCCTCCCTCCTCATGTTGCCCTCCCCTCCTCATGTTGCCCCCCCCCTCCCTCCTCATGTTGCCCTCCCCTCCCTCCTCATGTTGCCCCTCCCCTCCCTCCTCATGTTGCCCTCCCCTCCATCCTCATGTTGCACCTCCCCTCCCTCCTCATGTTGCCCCTCCCCTCCCTTCTCATGTTGCCCTCCCCTCCTCATGTTGCCCCCCCTCCCTCCTCATGTTGCCCTCCCCTCCTCATGTTGCCCCCCTCCCTTCTCATGTTGCCCTCCCCTCCCTCCTCATGTTGCCCTCCCCTCCCTCCTCATGTTTCCCTCCCCTCCATCCTCATGTTGCACCTCCCCTCCCTCCTCATGTTTCCCCTCCCCTCCCTTCTCATGTTGCCCTCCCCTCCTCATGTTGCCCCCCCTCCCTCCTCATGTTGCCCCCCCCTCCCTCCTCATGTTGCCCTCCCCTCCTCATGTTGCCCCCTCCTCCCTCCTCATGTTGCCCCTCCCCTCCCTCCTCATGTTGCCCCTCCCCTCCCTTCTCATGTTGCCCTCCCCTCCTCATGTTGCCCCCCCCTCCCTCCTCATGTTGCCCTCCCCTCCTCATGTTGCCCCCCCTCCCTTCTCATGTTGCCCTCCCCTCCCTCCTCATGTTGCCCCCCCCTCCCTCCTCATGTTGCCCCCCCCCTCCCTCCTCATGTTGCCCCCCCCCTCCCTCCTCATGTTGCCCTCCCCTCCCTCCTCATGTTACCCTCCCCTCCCTCCTCTAGCTCTACTCCCTCAAGAGTTGTCAAGTGCCTCAGAGCAAGGTACATGCTAAACTGGTCCATGCTACACACGTTATCATCGCCTTACTGAGAGAGAAAGAACAGCTGACTCAGCAAATTAAAGTACAACCCTCCTCTTCCCTTGTACAAAAGAGGGACACACAATCGCAAACTGAAACATTTGAAGTAGTTACTGAACAAGTTGTCCAATCGAAACCGTCCACTGTTGATGAAGAGGTTGCTAGCCCGAGGGAACTTCCCTCATCTTACAAGGGACTTTCCCCTACTGTTGGGGAATTTCCCCTATTGTCTGGGGAATTCCCCCCTCTAAGATTCACTGACTCATCGCCGGGATCATTGGACAGTGTACTAGGAATGGTTGAGCAAGAGTTGACTGATAGTGGGAGCCCCCAACACACCTCAACCCCTGCAGAACCACACCCACAAATGGACGCTGTATTAGAGCTCGTTGGTCACCAAGTTCATGGGAGCATACGTCCAGGTTCAAAGTTTAAAGGTCATCAACAGAGGAGGCCTCTATTAAAGAAAAACAAAAAACTTGTTCGAAACTACAATATTAGAGACTAATAACTGAATTTTAGTAAATTTCATCAAAAATTGTATATATAATAATAATAATCATTTCACATAATTTCACAATTCCACTAAACCATAATTAGAAGTAAAAATTCTAGAGCCACTAGCTATTTAGTTGTAGGTGATAGTCAAGTCATGAATTAGAAACTGGAACAGGAATAGGGCCTTTTTCTTGGAGCTGGTGGTTGACCTCCGACCCCTGGCCTTCCTCTCCTTTAGAGGTGCCCTCAGGAGTACCTCACCAAACAGCTCAGCTGTGTGGGCGGTGGTGTGGGCGTGTGTGTGGGTGGGGGTAATACTTGAGGTAATGCAGTAGGTCAGAAGAGCTATAGTACACTATAATTATATACAATGCCCCTGATCATAATATGCCTGACTGTATAAGATGACGTGACGCCTCTCCACAAAGTATAACTAGAGAGATACTCTCCTTACCTAATACTTTAGGCTCCAGCCCGTTAGAGAATGAGTGGTCGAGTAGTTTCTTCATGAAGGTGATGAGGAACACGAAGGTGTGTCTGTGGACTGGAGGCATCTGGGGCAAGATCTGAGGAGAGCAAAACAGTGCATCATAGTCGACTGGAAACAAACCAACCATAAAATATACAGACACGTATCTGGCAAAACAATTAACGCAACATTGATCAATTAAATGAGGCAATCCCAATTCTGTAGTAGCTTGGATTCTTTACAGTGGTGACTGTACTTAAAAACCCTTCCCTCCATCTAGACCCCACCCTCCTCCCTATAGACTCCACCCACCTGTCTACAGAGTATCGGGTTGTTGGCAGCCTCTATACACTTGCCATGGAGCTGTACTGGGACCACTGGTTCAGCCAGTGAAGATAGGAAGAAGATGAGAGCAGCAGCCACTGAGAACACAGTGCCAGGCATCTCAGGTCCACCAGTGTCTAGCATCTCTCTGATGGTTGTTACCTCACTGCGTCTACCGCCATCCGTGAACAGGGACTCCTGGGTCATGTGACATTGTCATGTGATATAGTTATAAGTACGTGATAGGGGGAGGGTACAATAACTAACTTTTGAAGCGGTGCATGGCTATTTTCAATCTTCAATCACACAACTGTCTTTTTGTGCAGTAAACTAGACCTGTTAGTTATTTGCCTAGAGGTGACTAGTGCCACCACCGATTAATATAGTGTAAGCACATCCATGTATAATTATACCGTATAGAGCTAAATTTTCAAGGCACTTAATTTTGTGGAATGGCCTCTAAAAGCATTTCGTTGAATTAGGTTCGTGGTATTTAGTCAATGACGTTGTGTCTTGTTAGCTAAGCATTTCGTGGACCAAATTTTCGAGGATTGCTAATCCATGAAAACAGGGAAAATTAAGCCCCTCAAAAATGTCACGCTATATAAGTAACTAAACGGTCACTACACACTCCACACTCCACACTCTACACAACACACACACTATAGTGACATGACCTCACCGTAGATAGTCCATGCTTCCTGATATGGTCAACAAGTGCAAACAGTTCCTTTGGAATATCGAGGGGAGGTGGGGTCAATGAGATGAGATGAGACTCCTCCCCATTCTCAGTGATTACCTGATCTATAGAGCAATCCTCCCACGATGATGTCTACAGGGTCAAAGGACCAAGGTCAAAGTACACACACACATACACAGAGGGACCAACATACCAGGTCTACCAATTGTGCGACGGGCACCTCTCGTATATACGTGTGCAGCTGCACAAGCGTCTCTAGGGATGACCCAAAACAAGATGGCTGATAGTTTCCAGAGACAGTGATGAAGAAGTCCTTTCCCTTGCCTAGGTGCAGGACTAGGATGTCCTCTAGTAGATCTTTCCCGCTGTTTAGGAGGGAGGCGGAGTCCTCGTCAATGTTCACAGTGAGCAGGATCACAGCATCCTCCACTAGTGCGTGTGTGGTGTGTGTGTGTGGGTGGTGTGTGGTGTGGGTGGGGAGGGACTTAGTTAGAACAAAGCAGCTCCGTAGACTATGAGGTAAATTGTAAATACTAATCTTTCAAGGAACAGGACAGTTACAGGGATACAAATTTTGGAATTGGTATTGAGGAAAACCACTCCCACACAGACTCACGGGGATGCATAACAGTTGAGAGTGGCTTCACGTCCAGCCACGGCTTGCAGACCACTGTGTCGTCCAGTTTGGGTATGAAGGAGATATGAACAGGCCGATTGCCAGTATTGGTCACCACTAGTCGTTTGGTATGGGGCTCCATGAATCCAATATCAGGGAACTTGAACTGGAGGTAGGGTACAGTATGGAATAGAGGTAGGGCGTGGTATGGAATGAAGACATTGCATGGTATGGAATGGAGCTACTAACAGTGTATAGAGGCTTACCTCAAGGGAGGAGAGGTCCACTTGTGGTAGTGTGTCGTTCTCTAGTTTGTCCAGTCTCCAGGTCACCTGTTCCAATACCTCCTTCTCTTTGGACGGCACCACCACACGCATCTACAGGGGGAGGGGCTACCAGATAACCTATACACTGCATACATAGTCACTAACAAACTGTGAAAGCTATCAAGAGCTAAATCAAGTGGAGGGAGGGCCTCTACAAAACAAGTACTACATATAAGAATGCCGTACAGTATAACTACACTACAGTCATGCAAGAGTAGAATAGCTTCAAACAATGCCTTGCAAAAGGGAACACGATAAATGACAACAAAGAGGTCTTCTTACGGTGGTCTCAAAGAGAGCTGAGACTGGTTTGTGGTCAGAGATATTGAGGCTGGGGTGGGAGGAGTAGCTGAACTGAGTGATGCCTTTACCAGAGTACAGGATACGATCACACCAGGCCGGGGCTCGACCCTTCTCACTGGAGGGGGGAGGGGTCACAACATAGTCAATTTTCATGATGTATAAAAAAAAATTTCAAAACCAATGTCCGCTATTGTACAAAAGAAATCTTGAGGCTTACTGCGTTTTTGAGTAACACAATTAATATGCTAGCTAGCTAAAACTAAAAACTACAGCTGTAACACTGCCTACGCTAGCTGGTTGCCATGGATATACTCACCTAGAGTCCCAGTCGTCAGTGTTGGGGTCGTACTTGTAGGAGGGCTTGAAGTCGATGGGTGCTTCAGTGAACGAGAGGAATGCATTATTATGCTTCATCTCCAGGAGCAGCTGGTCGTGTTTGAGCAGGGTAGAGAGTTGATAGGCATCAGCATTGTACTTGATGAGCTCCACTGTGAGTGCAGGGGAGCTTTGGATACGATAGTTGAGATCTCCCAACCAAAATATCATGCTGTGTGTGTGTGTGGGGGGGGGGGGGGCTTTAGTCGTGGGCTCAAACCTAATGTATTGTACAGCTCCTAAACATGTACATGTACGGACATAGGCTACATGAAGCACATGTCAACAGGTGGTGTGTGGGCGGTGTGTGTGCTTACTCATGATGCTCAATGTCGTAGGTGAAGTCATGAGTGAACATCATCTTGTTCATGATCGATGCATACTCCTGCAAACACACACACAGTAATAATGGGAACTTGCATAGTGTATACACAGTGCACACACACACACAGTGCACACACACACACAGTCTATCCACTGAACAAAGCTATCCACAGCACATGAACTCCTGCCAGCACCTAACACAAATGTACCTGATTCCTCTTCTCCACTTCGTCCATGTGAGCAGAGAGGTGAGAGTTCACGAAACAGAGGGACGTATGGTAGAGGTTAAAGTGCACACCTACTCCTCCTTTGTTGCCCTACACCAAGCAGAAATTGGATAACTACAGAGCGACCCTTGAAGAGCAACCACACTCACCATGATTCCACCAGCCCCAGTCTTAACAGTGTCCACCTCAACGTCAGTAGTGTGACTCCAGTAGCTCTCTTTGATGTATACTAGTAGCATGATCCCTACCAGTCGCACACAGCACAACTGCAGGAATACAACACACACTGTATAAAGTGGGCACGCACATCTCTCAGTTCTGCTGTACATGTACATGTATAATTAAGGTCATACTACACGTTGGTTAGCTGTAGCATCTTTGAATGGCCATAACTTCAGTTAAGATGGTCCTGATTACATTTTTCTGAAAGCTTAAAGATAGCTCAATAAGAGGCTGTGTGTTAAGTCATTTTCAGGCCTATTTTTAATAAAAAAAGCGTTGGCATCTGAAAGCTATAGTGATTGTGATTTTCATAAAATCCTAAAATCGTTGAAATTGGATCAGTCAAACAAAACTTGTGGCCAATCAAAAGTAGAAATTGACATATGTGTACAATGTCATGCTTGTGTGGCCTGACCTTGATGTAATTCATCTTGGTCTTGCGGAGAGTGGCCTCCACCACGGACACCCAGAGATCCTCCTTCTCACTCTCACTGTTGAGCAAGAGTGTCTGTGTTGTCAGGTCCAACTCCTGAAACCTGTGGGCCATTACATCACTGATCTCATTGGTCAAAGGACATGTACATTAGTATATGTATGGTCACAGTCAATACCAGCCGGTATGTAAGAGTGTTACTGTATACCGTATTACTAGAACATTTTGCGGATGAACCAAATCAGCAGAACAATTGACCATTTGCGATCTAAGCGATTGCGTTCTGGCAAGGTTTTGCAATTTTATTTTTGCGAATTGATCAACCATCGCAAAGTTCGTTTGATGTTATGTTTGATGCTCGCAAAATATTCTAGTAATATGGTAGTTTAATAGTTAGACTATGATACACACATAGCAACAAGTTCAACCACAATAAATTCATGGTTGCAGTGTACCATATAAAGTTACATGGGACTACAGAGCTTAAGTACGGGGGGGGGAGGCTACAGCCATGAGCACACACACACACAAACACACACACACTCCCTCACCCTATGGCATAGATGTCAGGGGGAAGCTCCTTATCATTAAACGATATCAGTAGATCATCTAGCGTTCCCTTGGGATCACGACCGTTGACATTCCAGGTGACACACAAGACACGGATGTCCATAGGATCACAGAACTCTTTCTCCTTCTGTCTCAGCTCTGCCTGCATGAGGCTCTCTCGTGAACTTTCACCTGGTATCGAAACTGGTACCCCGGGGCGATAGCGACTGACCCACCCCTTAGTGGCATACCGAGCAGGGGCGTGGCTCTGGGTGCGGGAACGAGAAGTCCCCTTTGACTTCTGCGGAGGACTCACCTTTGACCTCTGCGGAGAACTGCAATGAAAAATGCAAAGATTACAATTACAGCATTGTCAATCCGACTAGAAAAGCATTTGCAGTGTGAAAAGTTGCTAAGATTGGCCGGGGGAAACACCAAAAAGCATGGAAACAAGAAATCGGCGAGAACATTACTCAAATCCGTTACAACTTCATTCACATGTTTTTCCACGCTATTTGGCAATCCTAGCCACGCACGCACGCACGCACGCACGCACGCACGCACGCACGCACACAGTGTACTACAGTGTGTTCAACACACACACAGACACTTCATTGAGACATGAACACATGCATGCACACACACAAACGTTACCTTCGCCTCTTTCTTACGGAGCCTGTAGTCTCGGGTACCTCCATTGAGGCTTGACTAGGCATGGCTTTGCTGGTGGAGGGGCCATTAAACTCCAGCTGTGTCTTGTTAGACTCCCTCCCATTGCTACGTCTCTCTAAAGTTGGGGAGTTATCAATGCTGCGAGTCACACGTCTGTTCTTATAGTCTAGAGGGTCCTCATTTTCCTCAGGCACTATGCAGTGTCGAACCTCCGAGCCTAGATCCATCAGGTTGTCCTGGGAACGGGACACATGGAGTTCAGACGAACGTGACGTACTCTCTAGTTTCAGACGAGTCAGATTTGTTTCAGAGATGCAATGTCGAATATCCTTAGTCTGAGGGGAAGCTTGAGCAGATAAGGTCTGGTCTTGGAATGGGTTACCGATTTCCGTGGATAGTCGGAATGGGTTTGAGGATCTGTTGAGAGTTGGACTTGAGGTTGTTATTTCGAGAGTGGCGAGTGGGGCTTTCACTTGAACATTGGTCTGGGGGGCTTCAATGTTGGTTGTTGTTTGTCGGAGGGGATCAAAATCGTCCAGTAAACTCTCACAAGCTGTAGAGTGTGTGTATACATGCAGTGGGGGGAGTAAGGGCAACACTAACATATGCTGCAATGTGCTCAACCAGCTTTAAAGATAACCTTGAAAGCATAAACCAATAAAGTATACATTACACAGGAAGGATGGACTGTATACTGACTGTACTACCAACAAACAACTCTCCTAGTCTTCAGTAGTGTATATACAGGAAGTTCATATCTCCCCTGGTAGTCTTTTAAAGGCTACAGTGGACACTGCTAGTGTTCTAGAAGCCACAGTAGTGCATGTAGGTACCTCAATAATACTGCATATTTAAAAACAGGCCTGAGCTAGATTGGACAATCCCCTCCCATTAGCTCACGTGCTATCTCCGTACTCCCGTCCAGATTAGGCGTGATGATGTGACTCCACGGCCAACTCTCGGGAAATCCAGAGGCAGGGTCAAAGTTCACTTGAGAGCTTATATGAGGTTTGCTGAATCTGTCCCAACCCGTTCGACACTGTTCGTATCCTAGCAACCAGTGGAAGGCCACGGGGGAATTAGCAGAGCTGGAGGAATCTATATATAGGAGGTGTGATGTCATATGATGTCACACTGTAATGCTATTACTCTTTATATGCGAGCATCAACTATTGTGATTTGGCTAATTATAAGACTACGAAACGTCATGTGATTTTAGAGATTAACTAAACGCCCGATTTCAATGAGGATCAGGCCTCGAATAAAGGCCGTGCGATACAAATTTATGCGATATGATATAAATAGCATTAGTTTGTATCAATGCATGCATTTCTAGCACTATGGTACTAGACAAGGTCCCCCATGCTATAAATGCAGTCGACAAGTAGTGGTGCATATGCAGTGTACATACATGTACAGCCCTCTTCGCCTCGAAATGCATCTGTAATAGATAAGTCAACCCCACTAGCCACAGTGTACACAGTGAGACCACACCAATCTACATACACAGAGACCACACTAATCTACATACAGTACTTTTCAAGTAGGTTGAATATCATTCCAAGTTGAATGTTGAAGTGAGTACTCGCACCACTAAACCACAAAGCTGATACAACTGTAGGTGGCTGTCACAGCCTGTCAGTGTGATGATGCCCATGCATGATAATACACAGCACTGGCTACATGTGTGGGTGTTCATCTAGATGCATATTCAAATGACTTGAGGTGCATAGTGTTGCTACACTACTTAAGCAAACCAAGTAAGAGAATCAATGTACATCAGCAAAAGCACTGTAAAAGAATAGAGCATTTGTTCGGGAGAAGTGGAGATGTCGAGCCAAAGTAGCAAAGCATGCATGGTCCTCATCCTATGTTGAATCCGTAACAGTGCTACAGATACTCTTTGAAAATCTAGGCACTTACTTAGGAGAAGTTCAAGCAAAGATACACATACATTTCTACAAGCTTGTGGGTAGATCATAATCATAATCAGCTTTGTTTTGTGGTTTAGTGGTGTGAGTACTCACTTCAACATTCAACTTTAAATGATTCAACCTACTTGAAAAGTACTGTACACACTGGGGCTGTGTAATGGTGACTCACTGAACTGGTGCAGAGCATTGTTGAGTTGGCTGATGAAGAGTGCTGTTCGTCCATTACTAGGCAGGTCTAACTCGAGGGAGGAGCCCTGTCCATTGTGGAGCAGTACTTGACACCGTGTGTTCAGGGAGGTGGCTGTAGAGGGGGGGTGATATGTGTGGGGGGTGTGATATGTGTGGGGTGATATGTGTGGAGGGTGTGTGATATGTGTGTGTGGTATGTGTGGGGGTAGGGAATTGTGTGTACAAGAGATCCCTAAGCATAGGTATGTGGACTGACACCAGGAGGTACAGTATGTATTGTACATTTGACATTTGTACTATCAAACAATATATAATTAAGGAGTAATTCCAATGTAAGAGACAGACTAGGAATTGAACACTCTCTACACATGTAGTCAAGATCAGTTACCAAGTGGTACAATGTTATTAATGTGCAGACCTTTCATCTGAGCTGAGAAGGCTCCCCTGATGGGATAGTAGGCCTCCAACTTGACAGTGGGAGGGGTCTCAAATTGGTCCTCCTCGAACATGAACATCCTACGCCAGAGGAAGGGGGAGGGGTTAGGACAACTGTACTAGGGAGCTAAATACAGCAATGTTCACACACATCACAATGTAGCTAACATGTGTGTGATTACGCATCTACTGCTACATCACCACACACACACAGCCAGCTGCTGTAGTGTACACGCATAGAACTAAAAAACGCCACTAAAAAATAGATTACTATGGCAAGACTATAATTACAGCCTGGAAGATATTGGTGTTAAAAAAAGTGGCACACTCTTGTACATGTATTTAAGTGGTGCTACACTCTATGGCATCACCACCAGAAATACGATATGAGGAAGCTATCTTAACACAACATACCCACGCCCACACTTACGCACACACTACACACATTTACACCACACTCACGCATGTTCCTTTGTTCCCTCGTGCCCACACCCACACTACACACCCACTCACGCATGTTCCTCTGTTCCCTTGTGCCCACACCCACTCACGCATGTTCCTTTGTTCCCTCGTGCCCACACACCCACACCCACTCACGCATGTTCCTCTGTTCCCTCGTGCTTGATGACGGCCACTAGTCTGTGTCCAGAAGAAGGAACTCCTAATAAATAACCCTCGACAACCTGGCACCAAAGGGTTAAGATCCATATACAATATTAATAGTGGCGACTAGTACATGCTCAAGTGGGTGTGGTTAGGATACGAATAAACAAGTGTCGGTGGGTCGAAGCAGATTCTGGATTCCCATGGAAACATCCATTCCAGTTCCGTGGTGATCAACAAATCTTTAGCTCACACACTCTGACTCCTACAGCTAGGAGCGGGTTATAACACTGCCCTAGCCAATGTGCAGGCTTACCTTAGCTATGAGCAGCACACGTACGTCTCAGCTCCAGCTTTACTTTATCTTTATCTTCTCTCTGTAAATTGAAATGCAGTGGGAGGAGCTAGGTTGGGTTAATTAGCTTATTGTTTTGGTGAGCATCAATTAGAAAATCCACTCACCCACGTGGCTGGCCGACTTTATATTTAGAAGAATCACTTGAGTTCGAGTGTTTATCAATATGGGGGGAGGCAGAGCCATCGAGAGGATCTCTCCAAGAGGCGCCAACCCGGAGGAGGCCATCCTGTGCCCGTGGTTCAATTCTAGTGAGTGGGAGCAAGTCTACGAGTGGTTGTACTCCAGTGACCCTCAACTAGTCGAGAGAGGGATAGCGCGTGTGGCAGCTTGGAAGGCGCGGGCTCCTAGAAAACTGCCTCTAGTTGTGGAGACGACAGCAGATCTGGCAGAGTGTACACTAAATGAAAGATTGTCTAAAATGTGTGTAGCACACGGTACCTGCCTCAGCTACTCGATGGCAATCACAAGGTGTGTGGGTGTGTGGTGGGTGGGTGTGCATGTGGTGGGTGCTATATGAATGTTGGTACATTGCTTATACTGCAATGTGTGCTACAGGTTTGTGAATGGTATTAACGACACGGCTTGGTGCTATGGTGTGGGACGGGATTGCATTAGAGACACCGTATATCAGGTGAGTTACATTGTACCAGGACCATAAATAATCATCTATACCTGTGCTAGTACGGCAGCTTGTACATTAACAAAAGCTTAATAATACTATAATATTATACTACTATAAGGCCTTGGCTCACTGTAACTAAGTACGCCACGAAGAAACCCCTAGCTAGTAGAGTAGCTTGTACTTTGAATGATCCCTAGTAGCTGAAGAGCTTGCATGTACAGTAATCATTGCACCTCTCTGATTGCAGTATGGTATTCCATCATGGTTGGTTGAGATGCGTCACCGTGGCACCCACCATTTCCTGCCCTCCATTGGTCAGGCCCGTACAGCCGCACAATTTGCCCTCAACTGGTTACGCTCAAATTATTGGAGACCTCAGAGGAAGTTGATCAGAGAGCACAGGGGGAAATCCCCAACAGCCATGCCCACTGTTTCCACTCCACCCGACAACGTGGTGGTGACAGAGAGGAAGCCGTCTATTGGACCAATGGACTCTGCTGTCGCTAAGCTGACCTTTGGACTCTGTCGTAACAGATTAGAGCTGGTGAACCTCCTATCGACCTCTACTCACAAGTAAGTAATGGCCTATAAAACTAGCAAATGTCCGCAAAAATGCTTACATCTATTATTAAATAAGCAGAACCTAATAGTTGCTTATCATTGTAGTGAGCTGGCTGACTACATTCAGAGAAGGCAGCTCCTCTGTTTCCCATCGTCCGTCAATATCACTGTCGACGGTGTGTGCTGCATATATACATGTGTTGTATTCACCACAGCTGATGATATACTGTGGCAACTGTCCTCATAGCTACCCCCCACCCCTTATAGGTCCTGCTGTATCGGACGTCCGGAACCTGCCCTCAATAAAGGGTGATCTTGCTATGTGGAGGAAGCACCTTCTCAGAGCAGCAGACAAAGAAAGCTCTTTCAAACACAAGCTAGCCTCCGCTCTCATTATGACAGCACACTCCACAGGTGAGTAGTTCATAGCCCCATTCTGGTGACTCTATTTCAATGAGCTTCCCAAATTTCAGCGGGTTTAGTAGCTATGTTTGAGAGCCCGTAATTATTTTATGTTCAATTTTAAAACTAGTTGATACTCTGTAGCTCTTAGAATGACCTATCCAATGAGTATATATGTAGATACAAGTTCTGTGATTAGTCAAAAATTGCTGACAAAAAGCAACGGCTGTTGAATCTGTTGTTGCTGCCTTGTTAATCATCTGATACAGTCATTTTGACCAACTTAGGATGTAAAATCAGGCTAAAGTTACTGTACCAGACGTTCTACTCTATGTCAACCTTGTCTGATGTATGGTTCACAGTGACTCCCCCTCTTCCCAGATAATGCTGTCCAACGTGACTACTCAGCCTCGTGGTTAGGCCTGCTACTGGTGGGACATTATGAGGTGGACTCTGCCAAGCCTTCTAGCATTGCCATAGTTACAAGTGAGTATAATTATCTTGCTGGCTAAAATTATATATACCATCACACTATTGGCAGTTGTTGCTGATGATGACCAGTTCATCCCTGGCTCTTTAGACTGGCTCCAGTTGTTGCGTGTGGTCAAAGATCATCCCGGCTATTACACTCACGCCATGAGCACTCTGTAAGCCACACCCACACACATATGTGACACCATCCTTTCTCGTATACAGTACAGTTGTCCCCCCACCCCCACACACAGTATTTTTCGCCCCTGTACTCAATTTCCCCCACACACACATACAGTATTGACGGCCACCTTCGCTCCTCATTGCCTGTCTCTGTTCGTGAGAAGATCCTCTATCTGTCTCGTCTTGTCACCATCTCTGAGAGGATGGGCCCTCCATCTTTACCCGGGACTTTGGAGGGATCCTACACAGCACACCTTAAAGCCACTCTCAAGACATATAAAAGAAAATCAGAGCCTTCAATTTCCGAGCCACCTAGGAAACAATCTCGACTCAGCGTGCAGCCGAGATGGGGGGTAGTGGAGAACATGTTGCCGTGGGTAACCGTGCCATTGGGGGCGTGTCCTGGTCAGGTGATGACTGCCTCGTGTCTGGATCTACCCTCTTCTGTAAATATACAGCGAGAGAGAGTTAAGAAACGTAAGGCTAACTAATATTGTATCTTTGTGTTCATAAAGTGTGTGTCCATTGCAGAGAGGAAACTGGATATAAGGAGTGAGAGTCAGGTGATTAAGGAAGAGGGGCAACCCACCATTAAACTGTTACATGCTAGAGATACTGTTAGACTATTTTAAACCTCATAATTATATTTAATTTCTTCATTAGACAATGCACTCTTAATAATTATGATGCTTGTTTTATGTTTGTTACTGGCAAGATTTCCATTTTCGAGCAGTTCTTCAACCAACAAATTGTTCGCATTGTACAAAAATATTATGTTGACCAACCACCTTGTTGTCACATGTATCTATGGGGAACAATAACTGCCATTGTGGAGAACTAATTGTATTATGATTTATCAGAGTCTCGTCCACTAGACCCTAACCCTCACACGCTCACAGGAACGTCTATGTGTGTGGTGTGGGGGGGGGAATAACAGGTCACGTTACACTATTAGTAATATAGGGTAGTGCATTACGTGGCACAATTATACTCAGAAGGGGGTGGACAGGGGGATTCCCCTACTAGGGGATAGAAGATGTGAATAACTCCACAACTGCACACAAGGACGACACCTGGAACAAGGCAGTTCATCTTCACCCCAAGCGCTCATTCACAAGCCGCCCTCTAGAAATACACGGAGTAAGGGAGGGGTCTAACTCACAAGCACAAACAAAAGAAGTCCAAGAAAATGTACATACACGATGCTGTCAGGGCTGGTGACTTGAGTGCTTTACAAGATGCCATCAGGAGGGGAGATGATGTCAACAGTGTGGATAAGGTAAGCTGGTTTGTGGGTATGTAGAGCTGAAGCTGTGAAAGTCTGTTTTTGCTAGACTAACAACGTTAATATACGCATGTACGATGTCGTTTGAATCTGTTAAGATTTTGTTTAACACCACATACGTGTGTGTTAATTATATTCATTGCAAAATAATGAATAATGACAAAAGCCCCGGGGCCGCCCGCATGCAATTACAGACACTTCCTGACCTGACCAGAAACCAGTCACTTAGAGTGGCCTTAGTCTTGTCCCCAAATATTGTCTGTCTACCTCTCATTTGAGAGGAGGTCGTCGGTCGCCATACAGCCGTATTTCAGGCTACATAAAATATTATCAGTAATGAGGGAGTTGAACCATTCTGTGGTGATAGATAGTTGATGCATGTGCTCTGTCACTGGAATAACTGTGGACATGGAAAATTGAATTGGGGACTATTATTTTTGTTCATGTGTGGATTTTAATCTGCTGTCGCTCAACTACGAGCTCACTTGCTGAAAGGTTAGAGTTAGTGTTATGTACTTTCGTGCGTGGGTGGATGATGTCAGATGCAAACATTACACAGATGTGTTGTCAAAACCCTCTCACTCTTGTAGATCGGGAGCACTCTCCTCTTATTGGCAGCCAGTAGAGGTCACACTGATTGTGTTAGAGAGCTGCTCTCCTCAGGAGCCGTGGTGGACCTGGCTGACAAGGTGTGTATACCATACTAAACTGATGTGTCTATATATAGGCAACATGGACATCACAACAATAGGAATTATTTACATGTACCGTGCTCACTCAAAAATACTCAAATTTATGCCACCCCCTAGCCAAAGCAGGAAATGAATGTATTTGCAGATATAATATTCTATCTCAATAATATGCCTCCTAACCCCATCTAATTTTGATAGCTTCAATAATAACTCCTGTTAGACCTAAACGTAGTTTTATATAGTAGCTGGACGAGCAAAAGATAACTATACCGACAGTAGTGTTCCAACTCTACATGTACTGTAGGTTGCAGAAGAGACTGAACAAACTATCTAGCTAGCTATAGAGATCTACATGTAGATCTATGCCTTAGAGTTAGTGTTCCAGTATTTCCTTTGAAGATGTGTTTTGTACACTTATGTCATAATTATGCCTCGGTGTGCGCATGCGCAAGCGAGGTATACGGTTTTTGTGTGTGTGTGTGTGTATGTGTGTGTGTGTGTGTGTGTGTGCGTGTGCGTGTGTGTGTGTGTGTGTGCGTGTGTGTGTGCGTGTTACAACTGTTCAAGGATCAATGAAGTGCAAGTAAGAGTTTCTATAGGCTTCTAAAGTCTATAGAAATCGTCAACTATCGTTGAGTTCGACCCCGGAAGTTATGTAGTCAATTATGGCTTCATTTATGCTTTATGTGGTGGACAAGTATGCCTAGGACTTCTACATGGAAAATGCTAACTTTTAGCTGGTTGGAGCTTACCAACTCTACAGTATATAGATAGAAGCGCTTTTTAACCAGGAATCCATGCAATGGTATATGAAACTCTGAATTTCAGTAAAGTATGACAAAGTTATGACAACTTCATGAAGGTCAAACTCAACACAAATAGACATTAGTCATGTTTTCTTGGTGATTTGCAAAAGAGTGCTTTGTTCTCGAGTTATGCCTAGTTTTGCTTTCTTGTCTTGGAATGCCTTTTCAGAATAGTGCGTAGCAAAACTTGTCCACCGAGTGTTACTACTCTACTTAGTAGTTAGCTCTGCACTAGAGCGCCAGCTATTGGTAGCTGCAAGAGTAAGAAAATATCTGCAAAGCTGCACTTAGCTGTTTCATGCAGCCATTAAATGCACTTTGTACTTTGGGGCATCTTTTCGAAACAGCTAGTATTTAAATTATGATAGTGCGCATCACGAATGTCATGCTCATTGCCAATCCCGTTCCTTTACATTGTTTATGGTCTATCACACGATGTGTTGTCAAAATTTACTGTATGCTCTCACTCTTGTAGCGTGGGTGGACTCCACTCTATGTGGCAGCCTGTTCAGGTCACCCTGACTGTGTTAGAGAGCTGCTCTCCTCAGGAGCCGTGGTGGACCTGGCTAACAAGGTGTGTATACCTGATACTAAACTGATGTGTCTATAGGCAACATATTCATGACCATCACATCATTTGCTAGTGATGGTTGTGGATGGTCCCTATGAGATCCTTATAAGGCACTAACATTGACATGATTTACTAGCGTGATCGCCGTGATGTACCGCATGTCCTTCTTTTGTACATGTATGGTACAGTCATTGATTTGGCCGGAATTTTACACTGAGCACCAATGCACCAGCTTTATAGGAACTACATACATGTACAGTTGTCTGAACATTATATTCCCCTGTGCATTTTACTGACTCACTGATCCAGACTGGGTGTATGTCTGTTCAAGAGAAAGGGATTGGCAACTGAAGTATAACTCACGTGATCGTTTACATTTGGTTATACGTAGATAGTATAAAATATAGAGCGCAATCCACTTTGTTTGTGTCCCTTTTAAGAAACTCTGCAGTAGCCATAATTATCATGTTTTACTTATTTATGTCTCTTATTTGTGAGTTGCATAAACTTCCTTTGATCATCATTTTTTAGTTAAATGGAGGCTGTAAAGGATGAAATAAAGTTATACATTCTAGTAACATGCGCATCACGTATATTTTTTGCTCATTGCCAATCTCGTTCCTTTACTTCATTTATGGTCTATCGCACAGATGTGTTGTCAAAAGTTACTCTCACTTTTGTAGGCTAGGTGGACTCCACTCATGGTGGCAGCCTTGGGAGGTCACACTGACTGTGTTAAAGAGCTGCTCTCCTCAGGAGCCGTGGTGGACCTGGCTAACAAGGTGAGTATCTGATACTAAACTGATGTGTCGATAGGCAGCATGTTGTGACCATCTCATCATTAATTTTGGTTGGATGTGTACCGTATATGCTGGATCAGTATTATTAATTTTAAGTACGTATAATTATGTGCTGGCAATTTCCCTGTGGATTTTAGCTTTAAATTGACGTCCAGCTGGTTTATATAATGATATGTACTGTACTAGCTTATGTACAGTACTGTACTAGCTGGCTTAATACGTATGACTGTTGTGTGTTCTCAACTCAATATTGTTCAATGTACATTCATATTGTGTTGTCACTGTCTCCACTCTTGCAGGATGGGGACACTCCACTCATGGAGGCAGCCTACTGGGGACAGGAAGATACTGTAAGAGAGCTTCTCTCATCAGGGGCTTCCATTCTCTGCACTAAATGTACTTTATAGAGTACATAGTTGCGTAGTTGTACAGCTTCACATGTACTGTACACCTATACCTCTTACAGTAGTTAATGACTGAATTAACAGAGCTGTCATTTGTACCTAATCAACCTCTTAATTACAGAAATATAAATATCCTCTTAATATTACCGTTACTCCTTCAGCAAAGTGCATGTCATACGCAGTCACTTTACCTCTTACAGTGTACGTCTCATCCCTTCCAGCTTGGAGAAACTGCTCTGATTGTGGCCATGCAAGGGATCACCTTGCTCTAACCTTTCAACAATAAAGCTGTTGGAAGAAGCTGCTGAATCACATGTGAGTCAATAAT
Source organism: Halichondria panicea (assembly GCF_963675165.1). Classification (NCBI taxonomy): domain Eukaryota; kingdom Metazoa; phylum Porifera; class Demospongiae; order Suberitida; family Halichondriidae; genus Halichondria; species Halichondria panicea. The sequence goes on along the minus strand of NC_087392.1, from coordinate 5,171,494 downwards.
GTAGTTTTGTTGCGCTGACAATGTACGTACATGAACATTGATCAATGATGAATAATAACTTTTACTATTTATGATTATTTTCACTGATAAGCTCATACTTTTCTATGGGAAACAAACTATACTGTTAGTGATGTGTGATGTATTTAAGTGGTCTAATCTGTATGGAGTGCAAACTATATTACACGCACCCAAACAAGCATGAATACCATTATATGTTCCCCCCCCACACACACACACACACACACACACACACACACACACACACACCCAGTCACGTGTTCCAGTGCCCACAGAGGTCCCTGCTGGGACAGCATTAGCTGGAACAGTCACTTGCACTCCATTGTCAAAGTCAGCATGGCCACCACAGGAGGTGAACTTTTTCTCTTGAGACACGTCATAGAAAGTGACATCAGGGTGTGCGGAGGTTTGGTACAGGGGATCTACACAGGAGGTGTTTGTGATGCCTGAGGGCATTCAGTCTGCCAGTCCGTCCTACTTGATCTCTGGTGAAGGTCTAAACAGAGAGGTGACCCTGAGCATGGAGCATCATGTACGAGTGTCCACCCAACAAGAAGCTGATGACCTCCTCTTTCTACAAGCTGACTCGTCTCCCAAGAGATCTGGTTCAAAGAGTATCTATGAGTACCAGGAGATACCAGAGGGAAGGTCAGAGTTCAGTCTTGGACGGAATACCGGGAGATTGACCAGACGTTTGTCAAAGAAGAAGTTTGTTAAGGTTGGTTTTCGAGCTCGAATAAAGAAATGGTTTAGAGGTGAGTGTATAAGGAATGTGTTTGTAGTGTGAATGACATGCTTTTGCTGCAGGTTCATCCCGACGTGCTGCCAGCCAGCCTGATGACCCCCTAGAGCCTGAGAGTCCACCCCCTGTCTCTAACCTCTACACTGTCAGAGTCTACCGGTCTCCTCCACACAAAACTAGGGACAGGCTAGCCATCATTGCAGTCAGTCTCTTTGGGAGCTTATACGCTAAGGTATGGATATATCTATAGTGTGTATTCTGTTCTCATGGCTATAATGCGAATGATATTCTAGCAGATGGATGAAGTGGTGATCCCACGAGACTATCCCAATGCGTCGAGAAAAGTAGCTGACAGGACGACTCAAGGATCACTGACGTTTTTTGATATGTGTACCACTCTCAACATTCACCCAGTGCAGGGATGGTATGTGGAACCAGACAAGAAATTGGTATAATGTGAAGTTGGACATGCACGCTTTTAATTCTCTTCATTTCTCAGATCTCACGTAGTGAAGTGGATCTGCCTGATATGGAGAAAATCAGACCTGAGGATCTCCATGACTACCCTCCCAGGATAATTTGCAGGTTCTTCCCTGAGGAGAATATTCCCAAGAGAACCACCTGTACCATCTCCTTGTCTGGACTACTGCCACTGGTTGAGTTTTACGTATCATTGACAGCACCTACCCCCAAAGTTGCTGTGGATACTACTAAACTACAGGTATTCACGTTTGTACACAGTGAAGCCTCTTGAAATGGTGTAGTGGGTACCTTTGGCAAGCTGAATTTTTCCCCTTAGATGGATTTGTACTCTTGTTGATTCCCTAGCTACATTAACTGTTACAAATTAATGCCCACACAATTTGTGTGTAGTAGATTGTAGTTAAGTCTCATTCCAATTTGTTTAGGAGGCCACTGATGAGTTGAGAAGGTCTGCCCTGGCAGTGAGTGACACACAACTTGGCTCTACTGTGAAGAGTGTAGTGTCTCTGATGGAGAGAATGACTGCTGCTCTGAGGTACCACTCATGGTCAGTAGAAGTCGTCTGCATTATCACTTTTTCTAAAGGTCATCTTCTTTGAGTGAGCTGACAGGCCACACTGACTCCATACGGACAGAGATAGCGTCTGTCCTTGTAGTGACCAGGAGGGTTGTCGAGGAGTGCACAGTACAGAGCATCAGTGAGAACATGGGAGCCAGTCTCTCTAAGATGGAGACTTTATCTCACCAGCTTTGTCAGGTGGCCAAGGTCAAACTCAGATACTGTCTAGGTGAGAACGTGTGTTTATGATATCAAGTGTTAGCTCTCATTCTCAATGGTACAGACCAGTCAGATGAGACAGCTGCTCTTGTTGACCTGGTGGAGAATGGAGCTAATCTGTTAAGAGCTGTGGACTGTCTACTCAGGGACATCCACACACTCAGTGGAGTCAGTGGTGAGTGTACGTCATGCTGTGTATGAGTATTAAAAGGCACCTACCTATTACGGTATGTGCACAGTGTTATCCACTACCAGCCATATACAGTGTATTGTACATGTACTGAGTCTATTTGTTCACATTACATGTACTTAGGTCTCCAGTGTGTGGGCGTATCATGCTCTAACTATTTCCTCTCTCCTGCAGGTAACGCTGGCTACAGTGTGCTGGTGAGCTGCAGTGAGAAGATAGTCCAGTCACTCTCTGAGGACCCAAAGGCCTTGGCCCTCCACCTCCTGTCAGCTGGGCTCATCACTATGTCCATTCTTGAGAAAACCAATGAGTTGAATGAGACCAAGAGAGAGAAGGCCACCAGACTGTACACTGCCCTGCTGGGTGTGGTCAAACACCACCCCCACAAGTACCACGAGTTTGTCTCCACTCTCAGACTCAACCCACTACACACTGACTTGGTCACACTATTAGATAGCAAGTACACGTAGTTTGTCTACACGTACGTCTATGATTGTTTGTACATTTTTTTTGTTTGATAAAATAATTTTGTGTCTTAATTGTTTTCGTGTCTTAAATAAGTCATTGTTTTGCTGCAGAAAATCATGCGGCACCAATCAGATTGCAGAGTACTAAGCACCAATCTAGCCTCGAGACCAGGCCGATTATTTAATCGGTCTGCATGATTCGAGGCTAGCTCCAAACCGTAGTCCTTACGTAATGCATTTGTTGGCTTCCCATGGCCAGCTCCTCCCCCTTTAACTATAGGGCTGGGGACAGGTCAGCCCATCTACGGGTATTAAATGGTAACAAATTCTGCGGGATAAGAACACAAAGCATGGCTCTCTCCTCTAAAGAACTCTCGTCTCTCTTATCGTGAGTGTAACATGATGATGTGGTGTTGTTTGTAGCATAGAACTCTGAGCTGATACATGTGCAGCACCGGCCCCTCACCACACACGCACACACACACACACACACTGCTAACACGTACACTCCCGCCCCTCCCCCACACTCACACACGCGCTAACACGCACGTACCCCTCCCCACACACACGTACACACTGCTAACACGTACCCTCCACCCCACACACCACACACACACACTGCTAACACGTACCCTCCACCCCACACCACACACACACACACTGCTAACACATACACCCCCCCCACACCACACACTCTAGACTGTTATCGGAGGAGACACTGGGATCGTCTAGTCTTGAGACGCTGACCTCAACCTTCAATCGTCAGTTCTCTAAACAAGACTCATTCAGAGTACTGAATGCATTAGTAGTGCTCATTCAAATGAGGGACCTCCTCCCAGCCCCCCCACAAAGATTAGCGGCCATTTTCCTACTCTATGAGGCGTACAGAAACGACCTTTCTCCCAATCCATTCTCGTACTTTTTTGCCGAGTTGTTACAGCCGAGAGAGAGGGAGGAGCAGCCGACTAGTGGGCTGAGCCTCTCCCTCGTGGAGGAGTGGTTTCTGGGGCAGCTCCTGGCCACCACCACACCCAGAGATGTACGTGATGGGCTGCACTTTGTTTTGATACCTCTCACCCCCACACATGTCTCACACACCCCCACACACGTCTCACACACACACACACACGTACACACACATCTCCCCCCCCACACACACACTACCTCCCACACTCTACCTTCCCCACACACACACACATACCCCGCACTCCACACACACACACACCTCCCACACTCCACACACACACACACAGCTGTACAAGAAGACGCCTGTGTCCATAGCGACTGTAGACCCATCATCCCTGCCCCCTGTGGACAAGTCGACTCTCCTGTCCCTCCTACCCCTGGCTGATGTGCCTCCCTCCTCCCTCATCGGAATGTCCTGTGTTATGGCTGACCCAGCTCTGCCAAGGTGGGACTGGTGTAATTACATCATGTACTTGTTTGATCGGGGATACCTTATTTTGAGTGGCCTTTTGTAATAAAAGGGATTGATCTTTTGATTGGTCCCACATTTATACACACTTACATGTTTGATCGGGTATACTTGAATGCGGATAACTTTGTGTGGCCATAGAATTATCTAATAAAACGATATAATATTAGTTCTTAGATTAAACTGGCTGTTTCTATGAACACTTCCATTTTCAGTTAGTATGATGTCATGATGTTGTGTTCTCCTTTGTGTAGGCGTCGTGTTCCGGCTGATGCTGGTCGTGTCGCTGAGACTATCATGTGTGGAGCTGACCAGATCATAGAGGTGCCCTTTGAACCCTCATTTGAACGTCCCCTACCCCCTCTCTACACGTGCGAAAATGAGGTACAACAGTTAGTTGATGAAGTCTTAGTTTGAAAAGTGTGTTCTTTTTGAGTACCTGTAACTTTAATTTAGACGGTCCAATTTCAATGATACAAACATTTCCTAGTAGCTAAAAGTAAGTTCAGGACATGTTTAACTTAAAACTTTGATTTGGCCCAAATTTCCCAGCTAGACCACCAAGACTGTAATAGCCTTTGCTTGTGTACTGACCACAGTGTTGAGAGTGTCTGTTTCACGTTGCTACCCCCCCCCCCCCTCCTCAGGTGACGTGGCTCAACCCGATTGAGAGCAACCACTCTATCCAGTGGGACTCCCTCATGTGTGCCAGTGGCTCTGAGACAAAGACCCTGTTTGAGAAGGCCTGTAAAGATGCCCTCTCCCCTCCCGAGCAGAGCTTCCTCTCTCAAGCCTTTGACAGTGACCAGAGACTCGTGCATAGTATCGGACTCACTCCTGCCAAGGTAGCTGTGACAGCAGTTATACTACCAGCTAGTCTGCTGTGTGCACATAGTTAGCTATTGTAAGTAAACGTGTACTTCCTAATCCAACTAATAAGCATACGCTCTGCTGGGTTCATGTGTATCTAGGTAGTATCAGTGTTAGCCTGGCCTAGTTTGTGTCTGTATTAGCAAACCTGTTATCTCTGTTGCAGTTATCTCAACTTGTCGAGAAGAACCCGACCATTGCTATCGAAGCTCTCCTCAAGCTAATAAACTCCACCCAGATGGAAGAGTAAGCCACACCCATCCCAGCCACACCCACTCTGTATCTACCCCACCCACTCGCACAGGTACCTGGCTGCACTGCTCAATATGGAGATGTCTCTGCACTCGATGGAAGTTGTCAATAGACTGACCACGGTAGGTACTGGATTACTGCAACCCTTTTTACCTAAACAAAAAAGCAGCACTATCTCAAGTGTGTATGGCAGCTGAAAGAGTCCCCAAACCATTGATTAAACGAAGGGGGGGGGGATTGTACATCTTTCAACAGCCATAACTTAGGATCCATTTTCTGAAAGCTTATAGAAAGAGGCCTTTCAAATGACGTGTTTCAATCTGTTGAGGTAATTTTTCTGCCTTGGACCATCCATGGTATTGGGCCAAAATTTGCAAAATAATTAGAGAAACATTAATGATTGAACCATTTGAAAGGTTCCTTTCTAAGGTTTCAGAAAATCATAAAAATCGTTTAATTTGAATGCATAGAATTCAAGTAATGTGCCTGTAGTGTATTCCCACTGTATACACTGTATATAGCTATTGGTTGACTTATATTATATTCAAGTGAGGTGACAAGTATACTGGAGGCATAATGTCACCTGCCCCCCCCCCCCCCCCCCACAGGCTGTCGACCTTCCACCAGAGTTCCTCCACCTCTATATCAGTAACTGTATCAGGCGGTGTAGAGAGAGCACTGACAAGTCCATCCAGAACAGACTGGTCAGACTGGTAAGACCACAACGATAGCTATAGTATAGCATGTGTTATGCTTTATTATGTGTCTAATAGTAGCAATCTTAGCCTGAATATCATAATTATGCAGTGGCTCTTAATATTAATTAGCAGACAAGGAAAAACCATCCTATTAATTAAGCGTGCATGCATGCAAAAGTGTTTACACAAAATAATACGACTATATACGTACACAGCTGTCAATATCTGCACTTTTTGTTTATTACTGACAACTGATTGCTCTATGTTTCATGTTCATCATCATGTTCATGTTGATGCAGGTTTGTGTGTTCCTACAATCTCTCATCAGGAACAAGATTATTAATGTTCAGGTAAACAAACACAAGCACATTCAGCACACAAATTAATGATTATCAACAATGTTCAGTAACAACATGTCAGCAATAATAATCAGCAAATAATAATAGTTTGTGTTTGTTCCTCTAGGATGAGAGCGTGGAGATACAGGACTTTTGTGTGGAGTATGCACGTATCAAAGAAGCTGCTGCCCTTTACCGACTCCTCAAGGCACTGGACAATGAACAAAGTGCAGGGAAATAGTTATTGCATTGTTGATTGGTTGTGATCAATTGTTTGTACTCACCTATCCAAAGATGATCATGACTTTTGCTGCTCACTTGTTCATACCTAAGAATGGTATCATGCATTGTCAAAACATTTGATTGTGAATAATAGTACATAGTGGGGGGAGGCACGCATTGCATTCTTGCTTGGTTGAATGTAAAACAGTGCAAAGCAGCAAATATTCAGCTTGTAACAATATTAGTAAAATAATCTATTACCATAATCTTAAGGTAGTATATTCACTTAATTCTAACAAATCGAGGCCATCTTTACCTAACGTACTTAAAAATACTGACTCTTTTTAATGCAGGACAATCTAGTCAATAGGTGAAATGCTATGCAACAGCAACTTACACTGCCTTACCAGAAGTACAGAGTACAGGTCACACGCACGTCGACTCAGACTATCTCATAGACTTCCAAACACATAACTCATAACGTAAATTGACACGTAAAGCCTCCCCCTTATTCTTCACCCAGGCTGCAATGCATTATTATTGTAAAGACAGTTCTTCCTCAGCCACTGAAGCTGACTAATGCTCAGAGACAAAACAACTAAACCCTCTAATTATTACTATATTATGAGTGTATCAACCTTGCTACCACACTATTACACTAGCGCACTAAAGTGCGGAACCCTCAATGTTAGTCAGGGTTGTATAATTAGTAATTAAAGTAGATAACATGCAAGTCGAAAACAGTTCATACAAAATATTATTGTGTGCTGAGTGCATCACCTCCACATCTAACGACATTGTCATAATAGAACAATTCACAATAAAATCTTGTGTATTTTGAATATCTTTAAACCAAACCAGTCTTCACATGAAGATGCGTAGGACTACAATGTAGACATAGTTTTGATGTCTCAAATCAAAGCCGTAGATAGTACTAGCATTTGCTCATCGTGGCCCTTAGACCAAACTTCTTCAATCTTGCTAGCACTTCTTCCAGATTTTGCAGGTGCTCTGGTAGCCGCCAACAGAAAAGTTCTTTTGTTCACTTTTATTCGACAACGAAGTTTTTTTGAGAAAATCTGCTGCAATTTAAACTAACAACTTGTTATGTTGAGTCTATCGATGCTGTACATACACCACATTAAACATATTCAGAATCACAAACAAACAAGCTAGAAATTCTCTGCTGTTTTTGTTGATGAATAACACTATGTTCAGCATGCAAAGAAGCCTTCCAAGACAACAATTTGCAATCACATTTCTACTTTAGTGACCCTTTTCCATTGTTCCTGGTACGGGATCACTTCAGCTGCAAATAAGTGCCTCGAATAAGGCCACATGTGTAGCTAGCTAGTGCAGCCAACGTGCACAGCTTTTGTGCTCGCATTCGACAGCAAAGCTTTAGAATAAACATCTGAAGGCTAGACAAACAAACAAACCAACGGACTACTACAACCCGTGGCGCCGGGCACGCCTCGAGTTAATTATACTACTATAAATACTAAAGCCAGTATAATCAGCATACTTTCAGTTCTCCATGCAAAAAACAACCACACTTCACAGAGTTGAGAGGAAGACCTATGTAAGACAATTACAGTGCATAGAATGTCATGAGATAAATACGATAACAATAATTATACTAATAACATAATTATTTTTACTCTTATCAATTCCGGAGGTTCGAACACAAGCAGGCCAATTAAGTGGTAACAATACAAGCTTAACACAGCGGTTATACGTAGTACGAAAAATAGTTAGTCAGTTTTTAGTAGCTTGAGAACATCGCTAGTCTTCGACGTCAACGGAATTTCTCAAAACCATGCTGGAAAAGACACAGAGTGCTTAGTCAGCAATCACAGCACAAGCTGGCCACACACACACACAGAGACAGTGTACAGCAGGCAACAAGGATGAAGACAATAGCAACACACAATATTCAGGCGATCACAATGGGACAGGCTTCACTTAACAATTATATACTGTAAAGCAGGTAATTTTCAAGGGCTAATTTTTTTTGTGGATTTCGCGGTTTTATCAAGCTGCGAAAATGTTTATTCAATATACAAGTCTGCTAAAACGCGAAATTCACAAAAATTGCTAATTCCCGAAAAATTATACCCTCAAAAATTACCCGCTATACGGTTAGACCCACCAGCACAGTTTGATCTTTCTACAATCAGACATTTCTACTAATGCGCATGCATCAAAAGCACCAACTTTAAAAGAGGTAGAATAATTATGACATAATTATACCGTATAGCGCGAAATTTTTTCCTCTAGCTTTAGCCGGCATGGCATAAACGTCAAAAAATCACTGTGCACGCTGTAGATACCAGCACATGCGCATTGAGCTGCTCTTTCACGTGGTATTTTATATATCCTGTCTGAGTTACAGTATAGTCGAAAGAAAAGAACCATTTGATATGCTACAAGATCTTCGTAGAATAACCTCTGCAAGGTTCTAGAGCAGCTAGACAGTGAGAATAACAATGCTTATGGCCTCCTTGTTGAGTCAGAGGACAGTGACTGGGATCATAGCTAGACAGGAAGCTACCTTTCAGAGTTCAAGCTAGAAGTTAAGAGTATGAAGAGCCAAAGGAAGAAGCTCTTGAGATGGACCAAATTCCAGAACCTGGTAAGTAACAAGAGTATATCATTCGTAGTCTTGATAGCCACAGTAAAGGTTTGCTTGGGCTAGTTAGTACGGCAGTGAACATCATGAGCCACCATTGAACTTGTAAAAAACATTTCCCGGGAAAAGGATGTCTGCCGATAGGACCGCACAGACAAGGACCCTGATTGAACCATGTCACTGTGAGAACATTGGGAACACTTTATATTATAAGTATGTCTTTATTGCCTTCATACAGTGCATAATTGTAAACAATTGTTAATTAGTTGGGGGTGGTCAGTTGCTAGGTTACGATGATAGTGTCATAATACCCCTAGGGTCGAGGCTACCTAAGAAATAGTTACAGTTTATGGTTGGATTTTTAAGAAGCTGGGAAAGGGTCAATTTTCCCTGTTTTTGAGGGTTAGCAATCCTCCACAAAAATTAGGTCCATGAAATGCTAACGGAAGACACAACATCATTGACCAAATAGCGCGAATTTAAAATGTTTTTAGAGGCACTTCCACGAAAATGTCCCACTATACGGTAGAGACCAAGAGTATAATTATGATAGAGTACACACGTAGGTACATTTTGTAGGTACAAGCCTCAAAGTTGACCACATAACAGCACAAGCACCTTCAGAATGCTCTCTCTGCATAATGCCATATCTACAATGTAAATGCTCTGACACCAGACCTCCACTAAGCTAATCAGACCGGTACACTAGAACCCTCACCTGTCCCATTAGAGGCTGAGGGAACAGACCACCTCCATTGGAGCCATGGCCTCCCAGACCAGGGATTGTAATAGCGCCGGGATCAGGGACACCCTACAACATACACCATCATGTGTCGAGTATGGTACATGTACAGTGTAGTACTGTACAGATGCAGCAAATGGTGCTGCTATCAAGTTATCATGACATAATTATATATACCGTATAGCGGGTAATTTTCGTTGGTGCAAATTTTCGTGCAAACGACCCATTTATATTTTCGTACAGCTCAGGATAGTGACGTTGATTCTATTGCAGTAGAATATAATTTCTTAGTTTTATTTTTGTATGATGCTCTTCAACACGAAATCTACAAAAATTTCCAAATTTTACGAAAAAATAACCCGCTATACGGTAAGTGGAGTATTGTAGGAGACATAGCAATTACATGTATACTTGAACCTTGAAACGCTTCTAGTCATGACGACAAGTGCTCACATGTAGCCAACAGAACACAGACAGCAAGTGCATACATACGGGTATATATAGATGTAAGGAGTAACCACACATACCTCTTGCCTATCTCCTGGGAAGAGTGGTGGTGGTAGTCCAGAGGGCATGGGGGGCATCAAACCACCACCTTCACGCTCACTCAGCTGCTGTAGTAGCCTCATCTGTTGTTGCTGATGATGTACTAACTCTTGTCGCAACATCTCAGTCTTGTGTTGCTCGTGGACATTAGACAATGCATCTCGAACAGCCGCTCTGTTGTCTTTGATACGAGCTTCCAGTTCAGCTCTCTGTGCTTTCTCATCGTCAAACACAACCTTCCAGCGATTGGCTATAATGAACTCTACATCTCCATGGTTGGCAAACCTCGGGCCAATATCGCACTCACTGCAAGTGAACAGTAAGTATAGCAATAAAGTTAACCTACGTACATGAAAGGGACAGTTTTCAGGTAAAAAGTACTTGGCCCAATTAAACGTTTGAGTTAAGCATTCGTGTGCTAGCGCTAACTTTTAGCTACTCATTTGTTTTATTGAAATCGGGCAATCCCAATTAAAGTTTTGGCATTGGGCACTCAACTTTCTAAGGCACAGTTCTTGGTAGGAAAACACATACGGTATATGCTTGATCAGAAGCCGCAGCAACTAAATGTTTCATTTTGCTGACAAAGGAGGCTACTATTTGAGAGCGGCCTCTGATCAAGCATATACGGTACTCACTTGTGGAAGACTTGATTCTTGGTTATGTTCTTGATTGATTGCCCCTCCTCTTCATTATCTCTCTCGTACTCTGACACGACCACCGGGATTGGACTCCTGGGGGGGGGGGGGTCTGGTACATCACACACTAGTACAAGTACATTATGATCAGCTAGCAGTAAATACTTACACCACTGCTGTGATAATCGCAATGATAGGCTTTAACTACAGAGAGGCCAAATGTGATATACATTGTAAAGGCCAGGAACCCAGGTCTCAAAATGAACAGCTGGTGTGTACCTCAACAAAGGCAACCTCTGTATAGTGATGAAAAGCTTTGTTCTTGTACGCAGTATACAAATCAGGGGCAATTGGACAAGTCATTACAACACACACCCACACGCCCACACATCCACCCCCCACACACACCCACCTTGTGAGGAGGAACGGTGCGTTCCTGCACTGTGATATAGCGTTCATTGCTGACTGCTTGCGTGCAAACTCGACAATCCCACATCCCTTTGACTTGCCCCTATCATCTGTCACCACAACGGCCTCCTCAACCTCTCCAAACTGAGCAAAGGCATCACTAAGCAGTTCATTGGAGACCAATGGATGAATGTTTTCTACTTTGACTAGACTGCTGCTAACGGCAAATCGGACTTTGAGGTCACGCCCCTTGACAACCATGCCATTGAGGGCAGCAATAGCACTCTCTGCCTCACTCTTGTATGCCTAGTACGTGTGTGGAGAAGAATAATAAATGGGCATTTATTCAAAATACGGTAAGTATTGTATAGTAGGAAGCACACACCGCGAAGATAAGGTTATCAAATCATGATCGATCTTTACAGATGTCCTTACCATTCGACAGAATGCAAAGCTTTTCTCTTTCTGAATAAATATCTCCTGAACTTCACCGTACGGTCGAAACAGCTCCCTCAACTCAGTCTCCGACATTTCCCTAGGGAGGTTAGCGATGAAGACTCGAGCTTTGTTCGAGAATTTCTTGATTTCTTTAGGTCTTGTTTCGACTGGCGACTGCTCAGTCTTGATTGTCTGATTAGCGCCCTCTCTACTCGAACTCGGGGTTGAAGGAAGAGCCACATTCACTGGTCCTGTGTCGATATTATCCTGCTGGTGTCTTGGCTTGTCCTTCCAATATGGCGACCCAGAGGAGCGTCCCCTCTGTCTGAATGCCATGTTGCCTCTTGTGTAGCCACCACCGCCTCTGTGAGCCATTGTTGACTAGAAATGAGCAAAAAAAGGAGAGATAAAACTCTAAAAACACGGATTCGAACCTTCAACTCTCACCTGGCCTGTATCACGTGATTCCTTGCTACCCACGTGGCACACAATATGTCTACTGCAGGGGAGGAGGTGCAGCAGTTACCTTGTAGAGAGTTCTCTGAATTCAAGGTAAAGAGATTATGGGTCTGATGTGATGTGTTACTTTGTCCTTGGTCTCACAGGAAGCTCTGCAACTACTGAGAGCCGACGATGACAAGATTATTTACAAACTAAACACGAGTCTACCAACGACCTCCTTCTCAGAGCAGGGCAGTGCCACAGAGCACTGTAAGGACCTCTACCAACAGGTGCGATGACTGGTGTATGAGATGTCTGTCCTATTTATCTAATAAGATTGTGCTGAGCGACCATTAGACCCTTCACTAAATTATTATTATAGACTTTAGTTATTAATTTAATTAATGCGTACCCGGCCAATGATTAAAAAATTATAAAGTTATCATAGATTCAGTTACTCTGTTTAGAGTTTTGGTCCATTATTGACTTATTTCTACTCATTCCTTTAGCTCCAGTCACTGTATAAAAGTCGCTCGAGTGCTATTCAGAAGTGTGTGGATGAAACGACCAATCAGGTCGCAATGTTCAGGGAGCAACGAGACAATGAGCGAGATAGCAATGTAATATTAAAACAACTGAGAAAAGAGCAAACTAAGGTACGACAATCTGTTATACAATCTGTTGATTCATAAAGATATGTACTGTTTAGAAAACTTTGCTTATTATTCATGTATAGTGTTGCGCCGCGTGTGTGTGTGTGTGTGTTGATCTTATGACTAGTGTCTGATAGATACAGTCATTTTGGGGAAATTTTAGCCTCATTAATCAATCAAGAATAACTTTAACTCATGATACCACACCTGTACCGATTTTGATGGGTACCCTTTGAAATTAAGATGGCCCAAGATTAATTGAGCGTGCACTATAACATATTGTAGACAAATTGCTAGCATGTGATTTATTGAATGTCCTATTAAAGAGATTGTGATTGTCTTATATAAACAGCTTCGACTAATGAAGAGTGAGCTGGGTGTGGAGGAGGTGGTCAAGGAGAGAAGCATGAAGGTTTGTACATATGTCCAACTCTATTGTTATTTCCACTGATTCTAATAGTCCTAGCTTCAAATAAGTTTGTTACCAGACCTTAAAGGTTGTTTACTTGAATGTAGATTACATAATTGTTCAATACAGGCACCATTGTACTAGGCATCCTAATTTGATTCCTCCCATTGTTAAACATTTCTTTCCCCATGCACAGGTATTTCGTGAAAGGTGCTGGAAATCATATAAGCCTCCAGACTTTTAGCACACAAGTCTATAGTATCAGTTTGCCGTTAATTATCATGTGATTAGTATTATTTTTTGCTGGTTGACAAAATAGTGAAAGAATTAACAAAAAGTGACATTGGTGATTACTTTGAAGTGACTTTTTCTTCAGTACTGGCTAGTCTCAACAGTTTAATACGAGCATAGTTATCATTTGTCAGACCAACTTTCACATAGAGATAAAAATTGTCTCCAGCGTGTATCTGTACAGAATAATCAATAATTGCACTGAAATGCATTGCTGATTATCGGAGTAGATTGATGCTTACCCGTAGATAGTAATATCCTGTGTACTGCCCATGAGATCTCATTGTGTACTTGTACCCCTTGAGGTCGAGTGTTGTGACAGGTGGATGTAGTGTACGTCGGTTCTCTTGAATCTTCTCGTGCAACTAGTGTAGTGCATAAATTGCGATAATGGGCGTGTGTACGTGTGCTCTAGATATTGACATGTATTACTATTATTGCAGTCTACACATAGAGTACCTCTAGAAAAATGTGGTGTGCATGTATTGAATGATCTGGATCGCTGTCATCGGGATAATCAGTCCATCCGTCTTGTATGCAGCAATCGTCTCTCCTCAGGACAAAGTGGGATACGTGCATGAGTGCTAGTTTGAACATCCCTGGAGACTTTGGGGTAGCCATGTCTTCTGGTGGAGTGTGCTGGCTCCTGGAGTCACTTATGACGACATAGTCCTTTAGGGTAGCCTCTAGGGAACACAAGCATGGAGTGCTCATTACTGCATTACTGCAACTATGTAGCTAGTTATTTGTCGAGTCATCGCTCATTTGGTGGGCAGGGCTGGATTACATGTGGGGAATTTCCCTTGCTGTAAGTGCTTAGCAAGTCGGTTCATTTAAACAGCATACATAATCACAAATTAATACACTATTGAGAAAATAAGATAATGAATAAGTTTAATAATGCGTTGTTTAATGCGTTGTTTAATCGCATGTGACTCTGTCTATTTTGCTTGAGAGTCTGAGCAATTTAGCTGGTGTATACTCTTGCTTCGTAACACCAACTTTCACATATAGGTAGAAATTGTCTCCAGCATGTATCTACAAGCAATACAATAATGAAGAAATTTATTCAATAATTATCAGGGGCTTACCCTTAGAAAGTAGAAACTGTGGAATGTGTCATCAGAAGTGGATGCCAGTTGGTATTTGTACCCTGTGAGATCAAGCTTAGTAACTCGAGGTGCTGGAGGGGGTACAGCCGCTCGATTCTCTTGAATCTTCTCATGTATCTGTATGATTATAGAAATCCGACATAATACCTAGCTACTATAGTTTTGTCAATCCAGTTATTGACTCACATTCAGAAAGATGCTGTGTGCCCTGTTAGAGTGGTCATCTCCATCATGATTGGGGAAGTCCCTCCAGTTACACTCAGTGCAGCAATCATTAGTCCTCAGGACAAGGTTGCTCTGACCATTGGATACAAACAGGGCAGTAAATTTACTATTAGGAGCAGTTGTAGTAGACTCCTGCTGGTTGATCACAACGTAGTCTTCAATTGACTCCATGGTACAGAAACATGGGACAGCCATTGATGATTTGTGGAAAGAGATGTAATAATACTCTCAGAAATGTCTACAGCTTTTTATCTGTGTGTACAACGGGAAGTGGATGGATGGGGCTTCCCAAAATGTGACCAAAATCTCATTCAGCAGATCTAATCAATATTGACCAAAATCATAAGGCCAAAATGCTATTTTCCCCTTAATTAAATCACATGGCAATGAATACCATTAGATCTATACATAATATTAACGATAAGCAATTTTTAGACAATTAAAACATGATGACAGATGTCAGCGATTTCTTTGGGAACCACCACTTGAAGCTCAAAATAACTTCTGTAATGCATGGCAACCGTTAGTCCTCTGACCATTGCCTACAAACAGAATAGCAGAAGCTGTTGTAGTCTCGACTCCAGTGTGTCATGCATTGCATTGCTGCGACAGGGTGACCACCACATCAATAGACTCCATTGGTACAGAAACCTGGGACAGCCAAATATGCTGGTCCTAAGCACATTCACATATTTAGCACTGCACAATGCAAGATGGGGTCAACATGACCAAATTTAGCAGAATCATATGTTTCCATCAATGAATGCAACTTGTAATCGTTTACTATGAAAGCAATTTATTAGCACAGAAAAAGAAAAGATGAAATATCAATTAAAAAGGGTAAAAATTAAAAATAGTTGTCATAAATTAAAAAGCCAGTGAAAAAAAGGTAAAATATCTACGTCTTATACACATCAGCTTCAATGTTGGACACTTTCATTAGGTCCGGGGAGCAATGATCTGTTCTAGTGAGACCAACTCCGGCATACAGATAGGAATCATCGCTAAAACGTATCTGCAAAAGGCAACAGTCACAATGACCATAATGAATAATGGCATGCATACAATAACTTACTCGGAGGAAGAAGAATCCAATGTATGCATTGTCAGTTCTCAAGTCATCATACTTATATGCACTGAGACCACCAAGAGACAAATCCTTAGTCGGGGGTGGACCCTGCCTTCTCCATTTTGTTTGTATATCCTCCTTAAGCTGCACAAAAGAGTATCATAAAAAATTTAGACACCTTTATATTATAAACTTACCGATACGTAAATGTTGTTAGCCCAATCGGAGTTATGGATTTCTTCGGGATCATGAGTAGGGTACTGTTTCCAACCACCGATCTTCCAGGTTGGGTCAGCACTACTGGAGGTAGCACCTAGTAACTGCCTCTGAGTGTTCTGGCGTCCCCTTCGGCCCATGAGAGTCCGTGTGCTTGGCCAGTGCATGTCTGCAGAGGTAGCCATTGCGATATCACAGAGAAAACGATGAGTAGATACTAGGACAATCTCTAGTGATCATTGTAGGACGGAGTAAGAGTAGACACTTGCAGTAGTCACAGTGAGTGTCTGCATTTATAATTACTTTGTTTACACTCAATTAACTCCATGATTAAATTATAGTCACATGCCTTCTTCACAATCAGGAGGTGGGGAAAGTCCCCGGGAATTTTCTGATGAAATCGGTGACCAATTAGCCCCACCCACTTTATTGGTGGAATTCCCTAAAAGATGGGCGGAGCTAGATCTGCAAGATAGCTGCTTAGCAGCTATGCAACCATATCCACAGCATGCACAGCTATCTAGCTAGCTGGCCAATATCAATGCAATGGAGAAGGTGGTCTTACAGTGGCTGTATCAGTGCAGAGCAGTGACTGACATTGTGAGGCAGTGTGAAATACTAAAGGACACAGACAAGGTGTGTGTGTGTGTGTTGAATATTATCATGAATTATTCATTGTACAGTGTATCTGCAAGCTGGTGGTCCACTTTGATGCATGTGAGCTGCTGCAATACAATGGTAAGCTGCTAGTTAGTTAGTTATGGACATAGCTAACTTCCCCCCCACACACACACACAGCTGAACTAGGGGACGCTCTGCTGCACAGTCCCGGGACCATCTGGCCACTATTCATAGAGGTGGTGTATGCACTTGTCTCGGTGCTACACCCACTGCCATTCCTCACATCATCGTCACAACTACTGCTACTCATGAGACTGCACACTCTACCCACTCTGAGACTGTGAGTGGGTTATGGACAATTGTTAGCAGTGATGGTCGTTGGATATGTTGTAGCTACCGTAAGATCTCGATTTAAAGCGATACTTTTTAATAATTACGAAGCCAGAGGTCGGATCTTTTGGAGGTTGAAAAATTATATTGAAGTCCTGGTGTCGCATATTTAGAGGGTCGCATCTAATTGGTCTACTTGCCTCGATTTCAGGCCGCTTAAAAACACTGATTTTCCAGTGGGCTACAATCGAGGCTAGGGAGTGGCTACATTTACCTCTATTTAGAACGTGACATTAAAAAATAATTGTCAACGCAGCTGTCGCTACTTTTAGAGGTCAGAAAATTGCTGAAGCTCCTGGGTGTCGCATATTTGGAGGGTCGCCTTAAATCGAGGTCTTACGGTACATATACGCAATCAATGTTGACCTGTCTGCAGGTACAGGATTGATCATGTGAGTGACCTCTCTCCCTTGAGGACAGAGCCAAGGTTCTACAGTTTTGTTGGAGTGGTCACTGCCCTGTCTGTTAAAGAGACATTCACGTGAGACTGTACATTGTAGTGAATTTGATCAAGTTTTAAGAAGTGCTTAACGTGAGATTGCAGTGTACATTACTGCTCTCTCTGACTAATATACGTACGTACTAGTGTGATCCCCCATTACCTTGATGTGCCATTGCCATGTACTATAACTATATGATTACCTCTATCAGACTACCCCTCCTCTTCCCTATAGTGAGGCTGCCTGTTTCCGCTGTCAGAGAGACAGTTGCCCTGAGAATCAGCGCTACATTCGACTGCACACAGCCGGTGCAACTGAGGCCATGACCATGGCAGAGAGTGGCTGTCACCTCTGTGGACACAAGCTCACTGAAGAGCTATCACAGAGGGTACTCACTGGTAAGAGAGATTCTTAGTACTAACCATCCTTGCAAATTGACGGGGCCGAAAGAACTGCTGTGCAAATATATACCCCTTTAATAGGGTATACATTTGCACAGAATTGGTGTGAGGATAGGCCTTTAGAATTAGTGATGGTATAACTTTTACCCACATTTGAAGCATTTTGGTTTTGTGTATATATATAGTGTCGTAATTTTTTGCTTACTTCTAGCAAATGCAAGCAATTATGTTTGTTGCCTTGTTACGTATCTGTGTATGTGTCCCTGCAGACAAGGTGTACATGACTCTGGTCCCCCGCCGTGCACTGAGCATGTGCAGTAGAGCGTGTGAGCGTTATCAAGGCCTCCAGTTTGTATTGCGGAGTGACCTCTGTGACCTTGTGAGAGTGGGGTGCGAGTGTGAGGTGATTGGAGTACCCACACACAGTCTGGGGGGAAGTGACCAACACTCTGCTGTGAGGACACAAGTGGAGGTAAACATGCAGTACACGTATTTTGGATGCTATTTGAGTTAGAATTGTTCAAGTTCACAAGTGAAGGTCCATTTTTTATCCCTTTGAAAGGTCTATGTGGTCAGATCCAGTAATTGCTTTCTAGAGGAGGCAAACATTTCCAAAATTGACCTACATTTTACATATACAGCGGTTTTATGTTTCCTAGACACCCTTCCTTTGGTCCATACTATATCCTAATTAACTCTTGCCAATACTGACAGAGTCTCTCTCCCCAGGTGAACAATGTTCTCCCAGTACTGTTTCCACTACCCACCATCACCCTCTCTACTCCACTCACAGATCTCCTGCAAGGTAACTCAGTCAATCGTTATTACTGTATGATAAAAATGCTACAGAATTTTAGTGTGTGCGTAATTTGGTTTGAAAATCTTCTATTCAGGTGCTCAGTCTCCGTGGACTCTGTCATCTCTCCTAGCCTACAGCTTTGCAGGTACAGCACATGTTGTGTGATGACGTTACATTATCGCAGTGTGTGTGCAGGTCACCTCTGCCCCGCTGGCTCCTACCATCGTCTAAAGATGGCTATCCTTCTCTCTCTGGCTAGTTTGGGCACTTCTGACAAGACAAGGTAGGTTCTGTGTGTGATTGCATGGAAACTTTCGTGCCCTAATTTGATTTGATTGCCCTTAAACGTGCATTCTATAAGCTCTAGAGGAGTTCTATCCAAGGTTGTATTTAAATTGTAAATCTCAAAATTTGTTGAATTAAAGGCAAATTGTCCCCCGTCCCCTCCAGGGCACTGCACTTGGTAGCCATGGGAACGGATACTCCTCTGTTGACTGAGCTGTTGCGTTATGGTGGCTCTCTGTCTAAACGATCAACTGTCCACTCCACAACCTTTGACCTCTATGGAGGAGCTCGCAAAGAAGGATCCAATATCTTCATAGATGGTATATGAACTCCCCTCAGAATCACTGCATTTTGCGGTGTCAGCATACACCAATATTAATTGTGCGTATTGCAAGCTACTGACTTCACACATGTGTGTGTGTGTGTGTGTGTGTGTGTGTGTGTGTGTGTGTGTGTGTGTGTGTGTGTGTGTGTGTGTGTGTGTGTGTGTGTGTGTGTGTGTGTGTGTGTGTTGACTGTGTGTGTGTGTGTGTGTGTGTGTGTGTGTGTGTGTGTGTGTGTGTGTGTGTGTGTGTGTGTGTGTGTGGTGTGTGTGTGTGTGTGTGTGTGTGTGTGTGTGTGTGTGTGTGTGTGTGTGTGTTGACTGTGTGTAGGTGGAGCCTTGTCGCTGGCTGGGGGCGGTGTGTGTCTGGTGGGTAGTCTGGGAGCAATGAAGAGAGACCTTAAAGACAAACTGGAGAGAAGTAAGAGCTAGAGCATTTCTAAACAGCCCTGCACGTACAGATGTAATTAATACATGGCTATGAAGGCAAGCAGTTTACTACAGTGCCATGCTGATTCCCACATAATGCACGAGTACTTTGTTGCAGACAGTTTTTTAAATGCAATAATGAGTGTACAATGTATCTTTCCATTAGTATTATAGCATTGTGACCCCCCCATAAATGTATGTATTTTATGTAATTATCCCTCCCCTGCCATTCCACAGGTTTGGAGAGTGGTTACGTTGAAGTGAGTGTGCCCAAGAGACTCGGAGTGTCCGAGTTACAAGCCATCTCCCTGCCCTTCAGCTGTGCCCTCTGGGGGATCACCAGACACACTGTGAGTATACATACTTGGTATACAATTTAATAAGGGTGGTAGTGATGGAGATTGGAGTACAAAATACACGTGTTTCTGAGTCTTGTCTAGACTACACTTGTTTGTCTCAGCATAGATAGTAGAGGAGAGGGATTGGAAACGCATGCGTGGGACTCAGTACAATTTCGGCCCATCCGTGTCTCGCCTACGCCCACGCAATGCTGTAGCGATAACTGAAGCAAGGCATCTTTTTAGAAGGACAGAGAAGTGCCTTGGCCTCAGGGATATTGCACAGGGCTATGCCAGTTAGTACTATGCTCTTAGTACCTAGTATAGTTGTAACCTTAACCTAGAAGTGTCTACTAAAGGAGTTTCATGAGTTTTTTTAAGCTTTCCTTGACTGGCTGAGGATTGTGGGATTTTTTTATCTCTCCAAAAAGAAGTACAGCCTGTTTGAGATTGAAGACAAGTACAGTGGTATGTTAAGTGTTTTTTAAATGTAGCAACTTTGTGATTGACTCTCCATGGTAGTATTTGCTGACAAATTTATTATCACACTCATGACTTTCACTTGTGGGATTTTGTGGAAGTGTAGGTGTTGAAGTAGCAAATGTATATAGGCTAGAAGTGACCCTTTAATGTTACTACATGCTATTGTACACTTTATTTGTAGTCATACGAATGGATCGGCAAGTTTTTTGGGGAAGAGTTATGAGAGAATAAACGATGGAAGTGTCAGTTGTGGAAGACCCAAGGTAACTGTTATCTCAAACTGATACTGTTTTTAATCTCAGATTGTGTGCATCTGATGATGCTTCTTCAGAGTTTACATCGGCAGACTGTAGCACGTTCACTGAACCACTACCAAAGAGGACGTTCAAGAAAATTGCATCATTATTTCTGTCTTTACATCACGAGTAGACATACAATAATTATGTTAAATTGTTTGTATAATGAATTGTTTATGATCTAGATCTATAAAAGAGAAGTTAACATGTTCTTGAACTTCTATTAACACTGTGTCTGATCCCACTGTAAACTATTTCATACAATGGCGAAAACTCCTCTAATACTAACTTCTGAAACACGAATGGAAGCTAGTAGCCTAACTTGATCCTAGTAGCCTTCCTGCCTGTCTCATGTCTCTTTCTGGCTAGTCAGTAGTAGCCTTCCTGCCTGTCTTTTGGCTGTTAAAGATTAAAATACTAAAATTATCATAGGACAAAGGTCAATTTCTAGTGACGGAGGCAGGAAAGGAAGAAATTTAACCGTGACACGCATGGGCCGGGCATTTACGTATGCGTTTCCAATCCCTCTCCTCTACTATCTATGGTCTCAGCCATACAACTAACTATAGCTATAATTATGTCCGTAGCTGGTAGCCTTTTGCTCCAAGATGAGGTCCAAAATGAAGGCTTTGTTCCTCCAAACTTTGTAGGTGTATTAGTACATGCTCTGAGAGTGCAGGTTTTGGGTACTTTAAGGGTTCCTTCATTAACTTAGCGTTAGCAGCACTATTGTACAGACTGATCATGACACAGCAGCTTTTCTGTAATATAATTAATCTTGAGAAAGTAAATCTTGCAAGTAGGATATCTACAGTCCACTTTGACTGGACGAGATGTTGCAAGGTGTATATGCAAGTCACAGCTCTGCATGTTTTCCTTCTGAATAATGTATAAACATCGCTTGCAATGCAGTACTGGCCTTGTTTATTCTTGGTGACCTAGCTTAGTAGCTTCATGTTATGTAGCTTTGGCACCTCCACTGAGGCATCAGCACCCGCGGTGCTTTCATTCATAAATCATTCGTCAATCCTTGACTTCAGCTCATTTTCTATTAGTAATGCAATTCGTTCATGTCAACAATTGCAAAATGAATGCAAACATTAATTTATTACCTCTTCTATAATCGACTCTAATGCTTTTTGAGCATGCAAAGCAGGCATTAGCACAGTGGAGCTTGCAATATTCATTTGTATTTGCAGTTAGATGAGTTTTTTAGAGGAGTTTTTGTGTATAATTAAGCCATGCACTGCTGATTTTGGGAAAATAGAATCGATCACTGTTTCAATTTCTTGATGGGGTCCAATAGGGCGTATGCATTACTACGATTTGTATCATTAGAACTTCCGGTCGAGGGGACTAGAGTAGGAAATGAATAGAGCTAAGTTATTAATGAATTCATATAGATGAAGTTGTAGTAACTTTATACCAGAAAAAGGCACTCTAGCCCAGTTGAAGTCCTGGCTTATTGAGAGAGGAGCTCCTATGAAAGGAAATAAGAGTGATCTAGTCAGTCGGTAAGTAAGTAAATACGCAGCTCTATAGAGTGCAATTATCAGACTAGATCTATCTAACTTTACAAATACTTTTCGCTTCACTGATTCATAGAGTAAACACTTGTATAGTATGGATGGACAAATGCTTCTACTAAAGAACCAGAAGTTACTGATCCTCCTGCACAGAAAAATGCCGATAGAGGCTGGATTCCTATTCTTCCTTTCTTCTCTCGAGATAAGGATTTAGACTACATTACATCATCTGTAATTGATCTGATTGGTTAAAAACAGTAGATTACATGGAAGCACAATCTACAAGAAGGTACTTATTCTACAGGAAATGGGCGCATATTCTACAGGAAGTGGACACATATTCTACAGGAAATGGACGCATATTTTACAGGAAGTGACAAATAATTTGCAGGAAGTTCTCAAAAGTTGGAATGAAATTTTTAGTGAAAGTGACAAGAAGATGACAAAAACATTACAAAAAACACAGAATGCAATAGTTTGTTCAGTCAATATCCATTTTTTCCATGTCCACTGTTGCTTTGTATTGCTTTTTCCAGTTGGGCATGGGCAAGGGGGGCCAGGAAGCATCAAAAACACTTTAGCAGTCGCTTGACACTTTCTATTGAGTTTTTTAAGGTTCCATGCCGGTCCAGTCTGCTCTATACCCCCCTCCACTCCACCACAGAGCTTCATTCTTCTTCTTGTAGTGTTGCAGTCAGTTCTAGCATAGTTCTAGGTTCTTTTTACTTGTCTGTTCTTTCCAGTATCTTCAAGAAGCGTTTCACAAGCTTTACTAAGTTTTACTGTAGTTTTTCATTGTTTTGAAGCTGTCTTCTTGTCTTTTTCTGTCAACTGGTGTCTCTCACAGCTCTCCAGCTCGTCCAGCTCGCACAAATTCAATTTCTGTTGCTACGCACCAAACCTGGCTTTTTATAACCACGCCTCGCGCATGCGCACTGAAGTCCAAGTTAGATAGACCACACCCACTCGTAGAATATGCGTCTTAGTAACCGCCTTGGTTACGGTTAGATTCCCTCGGCTTTGCGCCTCGGGCTAACCGCAACCGCGGAGGTTACATAGACGCATGATCTACTCTTAGGTGTAGTCTATCCTATACTTAGATGATCATGGATCTTCAACGGATCCACGGTTCACTATGAGCACAATCATGTCGTATTTTGTGACACGTTGTCTAAAGGACTCTCTACCAGCTGGAGACTTTAGTAAGTCAGCGGAGAATTTATTTAGATGTGGACACGTTCAAGACATTGAAGTAGCTACTATAGCTGACAAAGTGTATCTAAAATCAAAGTGTTTACCTGAGATGAGGAAGGATCGACTGTATTGTGTTTGTATGTGCTTAAATAGGAACAACTATGACATGTTGAGTGCTGAGTGTGGTTGTCCTGCTGGTTGTGGACCTTGTGGAAGCTGTAAGCATATTGGGGCACTCTCGTACGCACTGGCCGATTTTTTCAGAATTAAAGATGCACCTGAAAGTCTTACCTGTACAGACCAACTACAGCAGTGGCTTGTGGTCGAAAAGTGCATCCAATTCCTGTCGAAAAGTTAGGTGATCGTCGGCGTGAACTGTTACCTTCAAAGATTCGTGGAAAGGGTTCACAAATGGTTTATGATCCACGACCACAACACACTCGTGAAGTTGATAAGGTGGCACTGAAAGCTCTTCGTTGTGAGTTGCTATGCATCAACAAACCATGTGCTCTTCTAAATTTACTTGTTCCATCGTTTGACAAAATTGCTAATGACCACACGTACTGTTTGAAGTCTGGTTCTGTGAGATTGTGTGATGATAGTGTCACATTTTGTGATTCTGCTGATGTTCCAAAAGTGTTTGTCATTGAGAGAGTAACCGCAGAAGACATTTTAGACAAGCTCTCTGTTAGTAAGAAACAGCAGGAAGATTTAGAAATGAAAACTAGAGATCAAAGTTCTAGCACTTTATGGATTGCCGAAAGACAGAGCCGAATAACCGGGTCTAAATGTGGACGCATCCTTCAACAAGTAAAAAAAGACACCAGCACTTCTTCAGTGTACGATTTACTACAAGCCCTTCGTGCACATTCCGAAAGCGATTCGGTGGGGAACAGATCACGAGGAAAACGCTCACATTGAGTATGAGAATACATGCGAAGTAATGACCATGTAGGCTTACACACGAAGAAAGCAGGGTTTGTTGTTGATAGTGACAAATGTTGGCTAGGTGCGTCCCCTGATGCTTGGGTTTTTGATCTGTCAATTGATTGTACTCCTACTGGTATTGCGGAATTCAAATGTCCCTACAGTATGGCAGATAAAACGATTGGAAATGTGTAAAGAGAAGCGGTTTTACTTACAATTTGTGAATGGTATACCATCTCTTAAAAGGAATCACTCGTACTAACCACCAAGTCCAGCTACAGCTCTATGTTACACGATATATATACTGCCCAGTGGTGTGACTTTTGTGTTTATACCTCAAAAGGTGTTGTTGTTGAACGGATATCACCTGATGAGCATTGGCAAGAGGAATTTATTCCAAAGTTAGACACATACTTTTTTGATCATATTCTACCAGAATTAATTGACTCACAACATAAACCTAGTTATTACTTATGATCAATGCTGTTGCGACTATAATTAGTGTACATGCAGTACATCTAATTTTGTTTCTGTTTCTTATTCTACTTTCCATCAATGTTTAATACCGTGCATGTTTTAAACAGTGTAATGAAAATTAATGATCAAATCATTTTTTTAAGTAAAGGTGGCTGAAAATTAGATAGAGCACAACACACACAAAAATTCTATTTGCAATGTCAGTTAAAGATACAGGTAAACTCTTGTCAAAAATGTGAAAATTCTTGATTCTCTCCATGGCACGTTCCACATGAATTCTCAAAGATGCTATGCGTCAAGTAACTACTAGTTCTTTCTCTGAAAGTTGCTTTTTTCCTCTAAGAAATGGTGGAATGTTAAGACGTACACCCCTCAACAGAAGGTCTTCCTTGATCTACCATTACTGAATCTCCACTATCTAACAAGTCCAATATTCCACTCTCCCTCGTTAATGCCTTATCAGAAATACTTCCAGGAAACAAAGGCGAGACAAAAGTAATTGCTCCGTCAGGAGAGATCTCAACTAAAACCTTAAACATGTTATCATTCTTGTAATTAAAGAAAGTCATCTGTTGCAGTTCAGGTAGGTGAGGTTGTTCGATATATATTTTAGTAGCATCAATGATTAGTCGTGTTGTAGGGTACTGTTCTTTAAATTGTTTTGGCATATTTGCTCTCACAAGGTTTCTGAGGTTGTTCGATATATATTTCAGTAGCATCAATGATTACTCGTGTTGTAGGGTACTGTTCTTTAAATTGTTTTGGCATATTTGCTCTCACAAGGTTTCTTGAAGGCCACATAGGAATTTGTTTTAGTTTCAAGTAGAGGAAATTGATCCATGTGCAAGTAATTCTACTAACAGTAGATTAAGATACACTGAAGCGATCAGCAAGATCTTGCTCTAGCAGTCCAAGGCGAAGACGAACTAATGTCAAAAACATCTCTTCTATGGGTGGTAATGATCTTGGACGATAGCGCTTAGTTTCTTCTCCTGTTCGAACATGATTTTCTTCTTGTTTCTTAGAATAGATTAAGTCACTAGCTGCTAGTTCAAGAAACTGAAAGAATGCTTTAAGACATGAAGACGTATAGGAAACCCAGTATAGAACGCTACCTTCACATCATCATCTTTGATCGAAGAAAACCGAAATAGTTGCCGATTCATTTTTGTATCTAGTTCATGTACTTTGGCTTCCAGCTTAGCAACCATTTTTTTTCATTCTTAACAGCTCACCAGGTACTTCAACGTCAACCTCTTCCGTTTGTGTTGACACATTTTTTTCTTCCAATTCCAATTCATCTAAGCCTTCTTTTTGTAGGAGTAAACTGCGCTCTCTTGGTTCCTTTCTAGCCTTCTGAGCCCTTACAATTACTGGTAGAAGCAAACTGGGGACCTCATCTGAGTAGAGACGCCTGCCATGTGCGTTGACAAAGTGTTCACTGCAGACTTTGGTGTTGCTGTTGATCAACAGATTCTTTCGACAAACAACGTGAATCCACTTCTTGAGTAAAGACTTATTCTTTAGAGGTAGTCCAAAATAGGAAAGGTGAGACTCTCTATCAGACCTATTAGAGCAGTTTGTAACACAGCAAAAACGAACCATTTACATTAGATTTGTTACAAAAATGTGTTCTAGTTAACGCCCTGTCCCTTCGACCGGAAGTCTAATAATAGGAATTGTAGTAATGCATACGCCCTATTGTATAAGCAATAATTTACAGTTAGTGTAGTCTCTTATATAAGTCACTGCTGATTTGGGGAAATGTATAGTATTATATAGTAATGTACAAACTAATTAAGTTTATAGTTTATCAAACACATGCACGTACAACCCCAATTCATAACGTTTATTTTTCAAAAATTAATACTAACAATACAATCACTACACATGTTTCTGAGTTTTGATCTAGGCTACCTATAATTACTGTTTGTCTCAGCTCTCTAACAACTAGCTGCATGTAGTTATAATTGTCTGTATAGCTGTCCCATCACTCCTCCATGAGAGCCATAATAAGGTCCAAAAATGAAGGCGTTGATCTTCCAAAGCCCAAGGGTACATTGGTACATGTACTGAGAATGCTAGTGCAGGATGGGTGCACTTGAAGGGGGTCCCCACCACCAAACTTAATGCTAGAAGTGCGATACATGCCGACACAGCAGCTTAACTGTGGGATTAATTGTGCACTTTATAAATAATCTTGCATGCATGTATACAAAAAAGCGTGCTATATGCGACGGTTTTAGTGTGTCCACCGCACTTTTTTTCAATCATTTTTTACAGTGTACCAATGAAACACATCACCTTTTTCCAAGCATTGTTGCAAGTAGGATCTTCTCTACAGTCTTTGTTTTCACAAGTCTTCAGAAGTGGCCTAATTTCCTCAGAAAGTTTCATAGAAACATCTCTTAAATAGCAGTACTGGCCTTGCTCATTCTTGGTGCAAACTGTGTGTTAGTTTAAGGTTAACAATAGTTAATTATACATATATATATCCTACTATCTTTGAGAAGGGAGTAACCACATTGGGCAGTCAGGTAGCTGTCAACTTTCCGAGCACATTCTTCAGCCTTGCACATTCTCTTTAGATACTCATCACTGCCAAACTGTAGGGTTGTCATGTGATGCATTACTTGACATGTCTTGTAACCACATACAATGCATAGTAGTAGCTTACGTTCATCTTAAATACTCTAGCTGTCTCAACGAAACAAATTGGATCTGTCTTGATGAAATCTTTAGCTGCAGAATTATAGCACTCCATAATTGGTGAAAGCTTTGGTGGCTGACCAACAGCAGCAGCCACACACAAGAGGAGGGATAATCCAACAACTAGTTTCATCTTGTTTGTATTGTAGTAACTTCTTGATGGGGGTCCAATGTATATAAGCATTACAGGCAGTCTCTTATATAAGCCACTGCTGATTTTGGGAAATGTATATAGCATGATTGATATATTGTAAACTTGAAACTAATAATTGTTATTAGTTTATTCAACACACTCTCAATTCACTTTTCTGTTACAAAATGCTAAAAATATACAATCACTACTGTTTCTGAGTTTCTGATCTACACTATATGATTACCGTTTGTCTCAGTTCTCTAACTGAACAACTAACTCGCTATATTGTCCGTAGCTGCCCTTTTATCTATGAGAGACATAATGAGGTCCAATATATAGGGAAGGTTTTGCTCCTCCAAACTGTGTAGGTGTATTGGTACATGCTTTGAGAGTGTAGGTTGTGAGTACTTTAAATACCAATTCCTTCGCTCCCATCTTAGCGGTAGCACTGTTGTACACGCTGATACAGCAGCTTACACTGTAAAAACAAGTGGGTTGTTTCAACACTGACACGCGTGTCATTTGATTGTCCCTCCAAATGACATGCTACACGTATGTCAAATTGAAGGTGTGTCGATTTGACCCACTTCTAGCGGGTCATTTTGGCATGTGTTATTAATCATTCCAATTAACGCCATTTCAATAATAAACAATAATGACGAGTCTATAGTAACTGAAAATGAAACAGAAGTGTTTGCAAAACTTGCATGCATGCATCCATTCCATTATAAGTGTTTACTATACAGTCCTTTAGTCCTTTGAACTTGTACTAGTACTTCACACCTAAAATAATGGTGAAAAAAATATTATAAGTTGTGAACGCATTGTATGAAATTACATACCTATTTCGGACCAGTATTAAGATTCAGACAGCTAGCTCACTTGGAGGGTGGTTAGGAAGGCCTATACCTGCAGAAGAATAATTATGCTGATAAGCTACAATAATAGTACTCAAATTTGTGTAAATGCCTTGACAACGGCTAGAAAAAAGAAACAGACCGCAAAAATTAATGTTAGAGCAGTTTGAGGATAGTTAAGAGGGCCTACATGTAGAATAATAGTATACAAATCCAATGTGTGTATGTGTTGTGGTGGTAAAACTTGTATGTATTAATAGCTCAGTATAACAAATTAAAATTGATAGGAAACGTACCTTTGAGCCCTCTGTTTCGTACACTATCACAATCGAAGGAGTCTGCCATTGTTGAGAAAGGAGAATTACTGACTCATCAGCCAAAAAAACAAGTAGAGTCTATCAATTCTGCAATAATTACATATTAATAGTCTTTTTAATAGAGAATATAAACCTACCACTGAAAAACTGGGTAGTTTCAGAGTTGAGGGTGGTTCCAGCAGTTCAATTCTTTGAAGTGAACAGTTGTCTCGACTGTACTGTACTATACTTGGTTGAACTAACTAGCTAGCTACCATTTAAACAGTCTCACTCGTTGCTATGTCACATTTGTTGCCAGGGACATATGAAGTATGATTTTTACAAGTGATTGTGTTATCACTTGTAACAATCATGTTTATATGTAATGTACATAAGAAACGACACATGTGTAATGGGTCGTTTCATTCAATGGGTCAAAATGACATACTTTTAACTGTGATAAACCTTTCTAGAGGGTAAATAACACACTTTAAGCAGTTTGGCACATGTGTAACACGCTACACGCGTGCTATAATGGCACATCTCTTTTTACAGTGTAACTGTGGGATTTTATCTTGTACCGATGTTGTTTACTTTTCTCTCTATTGTAGGAGGCAAGCACAATAAGCAAGTCATTGTTTGAGTAAGTCAACTGTTGTTATCGCATGAATACCTAATCCATGCACCCAATATACATGCATATACAGTCGCCTTGGTCTAGTGTTATCATGTGACCCCACCCCTTGTTACGAGGACAGCCTCTCTGCTACCATCACCAGACACGTACTCGACACAGCTATGGGATACACTGCCCTACCACTCTTATCATCCGACATCATCACCGAGCTGGTTTCCAGGGCGACCACAATGGAGCCGATGCTAGAGGAGAGTGCAGAGTCCCTTCTCGAGAGTTTCTATGTTGGCAGTCGGAGAGTTCGAGGGTCAGATATGCCCAACACAGCACTGGATACTATGTGAGATGATTGCATGTGGTTGCTATATATTGTACGACCCTTTCACCCGCTTTAATTTAAGCAGAAATGCTATTCTAAATTTACCTTAAGTGTGCAGACTGGTGTACAGGTTGACTATGCATTTCAAGTGAGGTGAAAAGGGGATTATAATATCTCTTTTGTTGCTCTCTCTGTGTACAGGAAGGCTATGGCACTGTCCCATGCTAAGCTGAGACTTAGAAAAACGGTAAGCTACCTATATTAGAACCTATACAGTTATAATAGAGTAAATTACGATTTCCCCATGTGCAGGCTACACAAGACGATGCTCTGTTGGCTGTACTGTTTTATGAGGAGTGCTTGGTGGGCCGTTTCGGTGAGATATGTTATACGCTGTAGTTGCAGTTGAATACATGGCATTTAAGTTATGGCTTAAACAGGGGGGGGTAGTGGGTGTAGTTTCAACAGCCAATGTTAGTATGATATTGGGAAATACGTACCTTTCAAATGATGTGTTTAAAGGTGGGGTCCTTTTTCGGCCTAGGACCAATGGGCTATAAGATCTGTTAGGCCAAAATTGTTGATTTCATCTCCCAAATGTGAATTTTGATGACACCATTATATAGCTTTTTAAGTAAATCAATGAACGGAATGCAAGTTATGGCAGTTGAAAGAGTCTCCAAGTCATTGTATCAAAAAGTCAAAATAAACGTTAGATACTCGTTACAAGAACATGGTCATTTCTATATAGTATAGCTCTCTAGTTTGAGCTCTGTATAGAAGGTTAAGGAAGGGTACGCTGTTATTGATTATTAACCCGAGGCGCGTGGGCGGCCACGGGTTATAGTAGTCGTTTGGTTTGTTTGTTTGTTTGTGACAGGTGAATCTACTCACCTGGATGCCACAGCACTGCGTTTACAGCATGGATAGCCTTCATACAACAAGTTATTAATTTTAATAGTGACAGAATTTCATGTTAATTAATTAAACCTTCGTTGTCAAATAAAAACGAGCAAAAGCTAAGAAGCTTGTGACTGGGTCTGCTTACCTGGATGCTCTAGCACTGCGTTTACAGCATGGGTAGCCTCCACACAACAAGTCAGTACTTCTAATAGTGGCAGCTTTCGGTGTTAAAGCTTCGTTGTCTAATAAAAGCGAGCAAAATGTAGCTTCAACAGAACTTGCACATGCGTTACTTATAACTGAAGTGATCCTGTACCCGGTCCAGAAACAATGGAACAGGGTCACTAAAGTAGAAAGCTGTATATATCAGGAAGAATGGAACAGGGTCCCCAAAGTAGAAAGCTTGCTTTAGCTGACTGGGATCCATGCAGGACCTGGAGCCATACTTCTCTGAGACTCCAGGCTTCTTTGCTGTGATCCTAATCCACAGTGCATATATCTATAGTACTACTACCTGTTCTCAAATGTTTCAGCATGCCTCCAGTCTGGTTTAGTTTTATTGCTCCTGAGTTGCTGTGCAAGTCATGCATGATGATAACAACATCACTATATGCAGTCTTCTGGTTTCTTTATAATCATGTCACCAGCCGAGGGTTTGCACTTTAGTGCTCTAGTTGCTATATTTTGCGTACAGGTTACTCTGTGTTGAACGTGAGCCCCTCCCCTCACCTGATGGACTCTGGGGACAGTGGCTCCATTGGGGCAGAGGTGAACACTATACTTATACATGTGTACCTAGAAAGAATTATTATAGAATTGTGGTCGGTTTGTATTATTGTGACTTCAGTACTATAGTGTTAGCAAACAAGTAGAGCCCAAGCCAAGAAGTTATTATAATTTGTTTTTCCCATGACAGTTTGCTGGCTTCATGCGTGGACTACTGAAGAGAGTTGTGGAGTTTTGCAAGTGCTCTAACCCAACCGCCCTGCTAAGAGAAGAATGAATGTCTATCACTCTATTTCATCAAATCAATCATTATTACTAGTGTAATACCGTGTCCTTGTTAACATGCAGTCAATCCATCCATCTATACATGTATTGATCATCCATCAGCTAGATTTTTTAATCATGTTTTCATTGATGCGTTTTTAAGTACTGTCATCTCATTTGACTTTGAGTGCCCATAATTATACTGAAGCCAATTTTATTTTGTATGTATTTTGTAGCTCTATGAAAGGCCTATTTGTCATTTGGCATGCAAGCAAAAAAGCAAATAGAATTCGATCTAGATCTAGCAGAACTAATGCTACTCTATAATTGACCTCAAGAGACTGGGGTTTGGGTTGGTTAACCCAATCTTAAGGGCAAGGCTTGGGTATAGCGTAAGGCCTGAGGAGATATTGTGCTATGTATATAATTATAATGGAGGTAAGCTAGCTTAACACACAAACACACTCCGTATACCTCGCTTGCGCATGCGCACCGAGGCATAATAATATAGAAAGAGCATGCATGCAGCATGCATGCACTACCTCAAATAAGCAGTGTACGGCTGAAAGAGTCCCTATAGCTGAATCATCGATTATACAAAAAGGGTGTAAATCCATTTTTATTATACTTTTTGTATACTTGATTTTTACCACTAATTTTTTCAAGGCAAGGAATCACATATCTATAATTATCCCTTGAATTTTGACACTCTAAATGGAAGGAATTAGTTCTTTATGTAAAATACGCGTATGAAGTCTGTAGTCCAATCTATTATTATTATACAGGAACAGATGAAGTGCCATCCACCGACTGAAGCACATGATATCTTAGTCGATTTCCTCGATCATTCTTCTTCTTTATCCACAGGTATACCGCAATGCATGTGACCACTATACACACTAGGACAAGCAGTCCAACCAGCCCCATTGAAGTACCAACAGCAGTAGCAACTAAAGAATTCGATGATACTGTTTTGGTGCTATTGCAGTACGATCCCCTGTATACAAGTGTATTATTTGGGCAAGTAGTGACACATTCAAGCGTAGATACAATACGAAAATCTTTGCACACATCACACGCATTGGGACCATCTCCATAGCAACCTCTAGCACATGCTTTGTCACACACCTGAGGAATATTTGCTACAGCTTGAGGTGTACTGGACGTGCCATAAAGTGCAAAGTCCATATCAGACACACTAACATAACCACTGGAAGACTTGAACGTAACAGTCATTGTCCAAGTTCCGACCGGATTCTCCCCCCAATAGTGAACAGACATGAAGGGCCAAAGGTGGTAAGCATATCCTTCATCGTCAGAATTGACAAAATCATAATTTCTGTATGGAAGAAGAGTTGAAGTTGTTCCCTGTGGTGAAGTGAGTTCAATCATGATGTCCCCCCTGCGAGGATGAGGGTCTAGTAACCAGCGTTTCACCGAAGATCCATCTGTGGCTTCATACTTAATGAATGTAGAATAGTCCGCGATTGTGTATCTTCGTACATATTCTATTCTTAATGAAGCCGTCAAAACCACGTGCTCCAGGAAGTGAACACCTGAGGCCATGTTCAGTACCGTAAATTGCATCGTAAGAGGTTGTCCAAAGCGAGCACTTCTATATAAATGTGAAAATGCATAAAATAGTTATAATCTTGCGGCACACTTATCAGCCCCCCAAAACTGGTATACTATAGGTACGTACTTACCCATAGGTTTGGTGGCTTGTCAAGGTCTGGGAAATCTGTGGAGGAACAGTAATCCAATGTCTGGCTCGAGTTACAAATGCCTCAGCGTCAATAGCTCCAAAGCCAAACTTGTGACTGATTTTACGCCCTGCCCCGTTCATCGTCCATTCCCCATCAGTGAGAGGGTCAGTGTTGGATGTGTAAACTAGCAAGTACTGCACATCTCTCCACGTCAGTTCATGGCTACAAAATCATGCATTTGAACACTAGAGCCTGATAAATATAGCATGCATGTGTGTTTTCTATATCAAGCCAATTATCAGCCATAGCCGTATTTTCTATCAATATTCCATGCATGCATGCAAAGGAGTAGTAAGGTAACACACTTTGCCTGCAGTGCCAGAGTGATGACTCCTGATACTAGAGGTGCAGAAGCACTAGTGCCAGTAAAGTCGTCTGTACATTCCCCATTCAGAGTCGTGGTGTACTGCATAATTATATGTTACAGTTACGCACTTGTAATTATGTTATTATTACTCACAATTTGGTCGAAAGGGTCATAAGAGCCATCGTCTGAGAATGTTCTTGAGTTGAATGAATAAGTGACGGCCATCTTTCCAGCACACTGTTCATCATAGCCTGCTTGACCAGCGGTTTGATCTGCTGACCCCACTGCAATAGTGTAGATGCTGGAAGAATAGCCATCAGCAGCACAAGAATCATAGTTCCATCCACCATTCCCAGCAGCCCACACAAAAATGGAGCCCTTCC
This sequence comes from Halichondria panicea, assembly GCF_963675165.1. Classification (NCBI taxonomy): domain Eukaryota; kingdom Metazoa; phylum Porifera; class Demospongiae; order Suberitida; family Halichondriidae; genus Halichondria; species Halichondria panicea. The sequence goes on along the minus strand of NC_087392.1, from coordinate 5,136,956 downwards.
CATCACGACCCTATAGACAGAGTCAGACATTCTATACACATTATTTGGTGTGTAAGTGCTAAATAAATTACCCTTTTGACTGCATTTTTTAATGCATTTTCAAGCAGTATTCCTGGTTTTTCTACAATGAAACCCTTGTCATTTGGTCCCCAACTGTTGCTGTAAACTTGGATATAGTTGTTTTTATAGCCAAGAGAACTTGCTTCAATGGAGTCTGTCATGCTAGTAAAGTCAACCTTGAGACCTGTGTATAGACAAGAGAGAGAGAGAGAGAGAGAGAGAGACCAATTAATTTTGTGAAGCGTGCAAACTGTGTGCATGTACGTATATTGTCTTATTCAATCAGCATGACTTCTGTGGGAGGCCGGGGTTGCTCATTGAAAGTGCATGGCCTGCCCAAGTGGATCAATATGTCAGAACAAAGTAAAAATATTTACAATAGAGTAAGATTGGCGTTACTTTAGGGTTTAGTGTGGCTATAGCCTAAAGTCAAAGCCACGTGTTACATCTAGGCCCAACAGGTTCAATTACGCTTCTGAGCTTCTTACTTGCTTTTTAATCGAAGCTTTAACTGCCAAATTTAAAACTACTATCGTGTTGTGTTGAGGCTGTCCATGGTAGAAACACAGCACTATCGCACCCAGGTGAACAGACTCAAAATACACAGAACGACAGACAGACTGATCGACTACTATAACCCATACATGCCGCGCCTCGGGCTAATAATTACTAGGGGAATGCTGAGAGCATTGTGTGGGGCGAGCCTCCCTTAGAGAAGAGAAGTTGTAGTGAGTAGTAATCACTTGCTGTTTCCTAAAGGTCTCTCTAACTGCAATTCTCTCTTCCCTTTAATTCGAACCTTTTGACGACAGACGAGCTTCTGTCTCATTAGCTCCTACTTGTTGTCAAACTTCCCTTAGCCTTGCTAGCACATAGGAAACGCCATTGCCTGGCCCTCATTGCCTTATTTGCTGAGCTGTATCAGTTTCATCCAAGAATATTAATGCCTTGCTCATGTAATTGCTTGTAATACAAATGATCGTTAGCAATCGTCACGCTAAAATACAGCAATCGTCATGCTAAAAACTTAAACTGAGAGACAGACATGCAGACATGCAGACACCAGACAGATATCCGGTCGCTGAGCTCTCCTGCAGTATCGTCGCTACTATGCATGGGACGAACCTCAGGGCTCGCCCCAATAATACTGTAAAACAACTTTCAGTAATCTTAAAATACATGCACTCATGCATACTGTATAGGGACAGTTGCATGATTAAGAATGCATGGGTAACAATACTTACAGCCAAGATTGGAGTTATAGGCCACCCCCACTCCACACTGATTGTTATCTTTTGCCATGGCAATCTCTCCTCCACAGCTGGTTCCATGTCTGTCTGGCTCATCACCATAGTATGTGGTAGGAGTGGGGTCACTATCACCTTGTGCAAAGTCCCAACTAGCAGTGGAATCCTGAAAACAAAAATTAGACGTAGACGTTATTTTAGTATGCTTTCAAATTATTATTAGAATGGCCAAATAAACACCACCTGATTTAAGGATTGCCAAATGAATGTGTATTTTACTGAATAGCAACCATTGTTTTAAAAACCACAATATTCCCACGCGGCATTTCTTACGTAGTTCGGAGAAATGTCAGGGTGTGTTATCTCCAATCCTGCATGTGAGAGAAAACTTAATATCACTGGCTGGCAATGAGACTACTACAGCACAAACATGACAGCATTCTAGGCCTTGCCCAATTTATGCTAGCATAATTTTGAGACTAATAGGTGCGTGGAGCATTGAGCATTATGCCAGCCTAATAGTTAGCCTATTTTACCAAATTTTGGTAGAAAGTATTTATAGAAGCACTAAGCCTCAATAGCATGAGTAATGCTAATAGTTGACCTTTACACTTCTGAGCACATGGTCCACGTGCAGAGGAGGTACGACAGGCGTGCAGCTCAAGCAATTAGCCTTTGGCAATAATTATCTAAGATTTCTTTCACCAATATATAGTTCCTTAAAAGATTATGTTGATGTTGCAGTATAATTCTCGTTGATGATTTTTATTGAGACTCAATAAAATTAGGTAATAAATTAAAGAAATTAGGTAAAAACTAATTGGTACAATGCATGAGACTTGGAGACTTGACTAATAGGCAACATTTTGAGCATAATTGGGCAAGACCTAGTTGTGAGAGCTCCTATTTCACTATCCACATCAGTTCACTTGTGTAAACAGTTGTATGCCTGAGCTAACAGGACATCCTGCCATGGGGAATTCTAGCAATACCTAATAATTATAGATGTTCCAGGAATCTGCAATTCAACCTACATCGTGCAGAATACCTATTAGATATAATTACCCAAAAGCCTTAGGCACACTGAACTACGCAAGCTAAACGGAACCACAGTATAATTATGCAGACTGCTTTGTAGTAGACAATGCAGGCAGCGCACCTTGTACAATGTATAGTATAAATGATCAAGGCCCTTGACCACAATCTACTACCACGCCAATAATTATTTAGTTGATAAGATCTGATTCATGAGACTAGGGAACTACATGGAAACAGTGTCTTACTGTCATAAACCCCTCTACACTGTACATTAACTAATACATAACCATGTAATAACATCATACATGTTGGTATTATTGCACTCAAGAATCAGTCGCGCGCCTGGTATACTTCTTAAATAATACATGTATATATATAAGCGGTTCAAACTCGTATATCATGCATTGCCACATTTTCCTGACCTTGGGTTGTTAGAGCCTATATATTACTATCCCCAGATGCTATCAACCCACCATCATCCATGATAGACACGACCACACCACTCCCAGTGATTCCTTGCAGCCAGACAGGCTCCACGTTAATATCCAGCCCCTTTCTACCGCTAGTTTGACCACGGTTGACCTGGGAGTGTTATATAGGAGTGTATGGGGTTGACCACCTGGGTGTATTAGGAATGCATGAATAATCCCCCAAAGCCCTTAAGTATACACACCCCAATCTCTGTAGAATAATAAGGTCTATGGACACTATGTACAATTAAGCGTACTATAATTATTATCGGCATAATTAAACTGATCAGTCTGCTCACTGCATGTATACTATTAATTGTATTGAGTGTGTGCATGCATGTGATCTATATATATGCTAACATCTCACCAAAGACCATTGTTTGCTGAAATTTGGATCGCTTGGATAACTGTAGTCTTTCTTGAATCTTTTTCTTGCTATTTGCTGCTGTACAGAGCCCACCTAAATCAAGGAAGACAAAATAATGAATAACCATACATAATACATGAGTGACTAGACATTAGTTGTTGTTTTTTACGTTTGGCTCATTTGAAAGTGCTTGTGAAATGTGATTTTTCTGACCAGTACCAGTCAAGTGTAGATTTCCCCTTTGATCGGTTTCAGGTAACTTGAATGCGAAGTAGTCATCAAGGTTGCCTACCTACAGTGTAAAGAGAACAGGAACACTTTAAAGGTATCTATCTGGTGCACCTTTTTGGATACAATCTAGCTAGACAGGAAGTGAGGTTAACCATTAAATAAACACTGTGCGAAATACAAGGGAGCTCAATGGAGTACATAAATATATGACTTGTAGCTTACAGAATATTCATTGCTGCATGCATGTAACACAACAATTATCTTTTAATAGACACACTGTGTGAACAATGGAGTAACATAACTTGTAGCTTAGCAATGCATGGTACAGAATATTTATTCCTGCATGTAATCAGTATATGTAACAACACATGCCACTCAGTATTACAAGAATGCAAAAAACTAATTATTCCGCACAAAGGATACGGTATATAAAGTTGTCTGTTCCACCTGTAACTGCTCAACGGTTGTATGCACCAAAAACTACCAGCTTCTTTCTAGCCACGTTCTCTTATTTTGATTTGTGGATTTGCTAACTAAGCTTTGTTGTCCATAATGGCTAGTGTGAAGGCTGTTGCAGTCTCTTCAGAACCGTTCCTAGCATCATCTGCTCGCACAAGTTTCTATTTAAGTTGTGAGTTAGCCTTACACTAAAGCGTTGCCTGTATCATTTGTTAGCTACGAGAGTCAGAAAAGAGCTGCAAGCTGTGCTGCCAGAAGCTGCAGCAGCCATTGCGAACTTTAACCTTTTGCAGACGCACCCCTTTTTCTGCGCATGCGCATTCAAGCCCAGGCCCCTTTTTAACATTCCGTCCTTTTTATGCTCCCCTTCTATAACTGTGACTCTTGATTAATGTGTGGAAGTTCAATTTATTTCGTAACATAACATTGTAACAATCTATACTTTTTGAGCGAAGCAAACATGCCGAGAGGCATTAGCACAAGGGAACCTGCTCATTTACCCAGTTTTAAAAACTTCAGGTGTCACAAAGTCAATGCAGTTGTCATGCTACATCCCCCTACTTTGCATGAGGGGTCGCCTAAAATCGAATACTTAAAGTACACCCCGGCTGAGTGTGCTGTGTAATAAATCTAGCAATAAGTGGACACTCATAAGTGCATATACATTGTACACTCCGATAGCAAATAGATCTACTCCACGTACCTGTCCCTGGTTGATAAGACCATGTTTTGCTGCAAGTGTGTGAGCTTCAAGTGTGAGCTGTGATTGCGGTAGCAGCAGCTGTACCACCCAGGTGTCAGTGTATTGCTCAGTGGGAACAGACTCGTCAAACAGTGCTGTCCTGCTCCTGGTTGATGCTGATGTGACTGAAACTATAGCAGCCCATGTCAGCACATGTTTCATTCTTTGCAGAAAATCAAACGGCATGCCTGGGGTTGTTCAGATCATTCACACTCGTAGCTACTCATTTGCAGCAGAACTGTACTGGGCCCATGGCCCAGGTGATGAATTCATTAACATTCTTTCAGACAACTGCACGGGGAACTTTTAGAAGCCGTGAATGTACTCTAAATTGACCTCTCTGAGGAGGTCCGACAGGCGCGGTGCAGCTCAAGCAATTAGCCTCTGATCTCAGAGTCTCAGCAAACATATGACATGGGCGGTGCGTGGGCGGATAATTACTGAGCTGCACCGCGCCTGTACGTAGACTACCTCCTCTGAGTATAGTTTATAGTATGGTGTACCATGATGTGCTCTGACACTAAGGAATATCCATTGAAACTCTCAGGATACTCCAGGGTACAATCCATGCATGTACCCTGCTAGGGTGCGTACATTGGCTGTAGTCATGCAGGGTTAGCTTTTTTATAGATCACTACTGTGACACTAGGATCACATTGTGAAGATTATTCTTCAGTATCCAATCAAAACTACCGGACCACATTGGAACTGGGTTGTGTGAAGTTGTAGATGTGGTTTGTTAAGTGCAAGCACACCCACACAAAATGTGTGCATGGCAGGATCAAAGAGTGTTTACTACTACTACTCAGTTGTAAATGGGTTGGATAACAGCAATACTTGTTGCCCAGTGAGTGGGCAGATCAAAGCAATCCAGTGCTCAGTATATGGCATGATGCATCACAACCCATGGTACAACTATTACTTGTACAGTTATACGTTGTTATACATGCAGTATGGTTTATTTATGTGCATTTCAAGTGAGAGGAAAGTTTTAATAATCCCTTTTCTTGATCTCTCTGTGTATACTACAGGAAGGCTATGGCACTGTCCCATGCTAAGCTGAGACTTAGTAAGCTACCTATACAGTACTGTTATATTACATGTAGATATGATTTTCCCCATGTGCAGGCTATACAAGACGATGCTCTGTTGGCTGTACTGTTTTATGAGGAGTGCTTGGTGGGCCGTTTCAGTGAGACTTTATACGCTGTATTGTAGATCAGTTGAATACAGAATACATGCATGGGATTTAAGTTATGGTTTAAACACACAGGAGGGTGTAGTTTTAACAGCCATAACTTTAGTATTAAAATATTGATACTATTTCAAAATCTTAAAATACTTACCTTTCATGATACGTGTTTAAATCCAAAATTTGGTGGGGGTTATAATTAATTTTGTCATTTTTCGGCCTTGGACCATGGGCTATAAGATCTAGATCTATCAGGCCAATATTAGTAATCCCAAATGTGAACTTTGTTTGACACCATTTAAAAGGTCTCTTTATTAAGTTATGGCAACTGAAAGAGTCCCCGAACCATTGATTACAAGCGTCAGGAGTGCATTCCTGAAAACGTCCATGCATAATTATAAATGTTGATATACTCATTACAAAAAAATGGTCATTTCTATAGTATATATATAAAGCTCTCTAGTTTGAGCTCTGTGGAAGGAAGGGTATATTACGCTATTTTGATACAGGTTACTCTGTGTTGAACGTGAGCCCCTTCCCTCACCTGATGGACTCCGGGGACAGTGGCTTCATTGGGGCAGAGGTGTATATATACTCATAATCTAGAAAGCATTATAGAACTGTGGTCGACTTGTATAATTGCATAAAGACTCCAACTATATTATAGTGTTAGCAAACCGGTAAAACCCATGCAAGCCAAGAATTATATTTATTTCCATGATGGTTTGCTGGCTTCATGCGTGGACTACTGAAGAGAGTTGTGGAGTTATGCAAGTGCTCTAACCCAACCGCCCTGCTCAGAGAAGAATAATTATCTTGTGACTTATTATCTACGTGTAACACTCTATTTTCATAGATCAAATCAATCACAATTATACCTGTATACCATACATGCTGTCAGTCCAATTATAAGTTGATCAGCTAGATTTTTTATTTTCGTTTTTATTGATGCGTTTTTGAGTACTGCGTGTCATCTCAATCGATTTTTGATATAACTGAAGCCAATTTTATTTTGTAGCTCTTTTAAAAGCCTATTAATTTTGTCCTGGCATACAATTTTAAAAGCAAAAACCAAAAAGCAGAAATAACGCTACTCTAATTGACCTCAAGTGTATATAGAATTAAACCAAAGAGCACCTCAATTAAGTTGAGTACATGACTGCATGAAAGACTGATTCCCTGGTTATAAACGAATGGGGGAGGGGTTTAGTTCCATTTTTATACTTTGTGTCACTTTAATAATTATATACTTTTGACCATTAATTTTTCTTCAAGGAATGCTTTGAATTTGGACACTCTAATCTAAATCATAAATGGAAGCTAGGTTTATAGTTCTGCGTAGAGTCTGTACATTTTATTACGGTGGCCCTGAGTGCTACTCCAGTTGGTAGTTGGCAGTTGGCAGTTGGGAGTTCGCAGTTGGCAGTTGGTAGTTGGCAGTTGGCAGTTGGTAGTTGGTAGTTGGCAGTTGGCAGTTGGTAGTTGGTAGTTCGCAGTTGGGAGTTGGCAGTTGTAGTTCGCAGTTGGCAGTTGGTAGTTGGTAGTTGGCAGTTGGCAGTTGGTAGTTGGTAGTTCGCAGTTGGGAGTTGGCAGTTGTAGTTCGCAGTTGGCAGTTGGTAGTTGGTAGTTGGCAGTTGGCAGTTGGTAGTTGGTAGTTCGCAGTTGGGAGTTGGCAGTTGGTATATAGCTCGTGACCTTTAAACTTTGCAGTTAGCAAATGTTGTACATAGATATATCTTTGCACTGCCTCTAATCTTTTAACCATAACTTTAAATAGCCTCAATAGAATCTAAAAGTGCCATGCAAAACCTGTTTCTATAATTCCCCCCTCCCTGCTGGGATCTGGTACATGAGGATTAGACTTGAAATGATCTCCCTACCTAGATGTGTACATATAAGATTTAATATTGCTGTCTTAGGCCAGCTAGATATCTGTGCCAGTATCATAATTTAAAAGCAGGCTAATTATTGTTGCAAAGTTTAAAGGTTACGAACTGCCAACTTCCAACTCCCAACTACCAACTACCAACTCCCAACTGCCAACTCCCAACTGCCAACTGCCAACTCCCAACTGCCAACTGCCAACTACGTGTTTGAACTATCAAGTAGCAACTGCGAACTACCAACTACGCATTTGAACTATCAAGTAGCAACTGCGAACTACCAACTACGCATTTGAACTATCAAGTATGAACTACCAACTAGAGTAGCGCTCAGGGCCACCATATTTTATAGTCCTATTATACAGGAAAAGATGAAGTGTCATCCACCGACTGAAGCACGTGATATCTTAGTCGAATTCATCGTTCATTCTTTTTCTTTCTCCACTTGTATACCACAATGCATGTGACCACTATACACACAATTAGGGCAAGCAGTCCAAGCAGTCTCATTGAAGTGCCGATAGCTTGATTCCGATGCTGTTATGTCGTCACCCATTAAAGTAGTACCAATAGCATTAGTAACTACAGAATCTGTTTTGGTATACCATTGCAGTACGATCCCCTGTATACAAACATATTAAGTAGTGACACATTCCAGCGTAGATACAATACGAAATCTTTGCACACATCACACGCATTGGGACCGTCTCCATAGCAACCTCTAGCACATGCTTTGTCACACCTGAGGAATATTTGCTACAGCTTGAGGTGTACTGCATGGACGTGAGTGCAAGGTCCACATTAAACACACTAATATAACCACTGGAAGACTTGAACGTAACAGTCATTGTCCAGGTTCCGACCGGATTCTCCCCCCAATAGTGAACAGACATGAAGGGCCAAAGGTGGTAAGCATATCCTTCATCGTCAGAATTGACAAAATCATATGGAAGAAGAGTTGAAGTTGTTCCCTGTGGTGAAATGAGCTCAATCATGATGTCCCCCCTGCGAAGGTGAGGGTCTTGTAACCAGCGTTTCACTGAAGCTCCATCTGTGGCTTCATACCTAATGAACCTATAATAGTCCGTGATTGTGTATCTTCGTACATATTCTGAAGCCGTAAAAACCACATGCTCCAGGAACTGAATGCCTGAGGTCGTGTTCGATACTATAAATTGCATTGTAAGAGGTTGTCCAAAGCGAGCACTACTTCTAAATGTGAAAGTGAATAAAATAGTGAGTATAATCATTGCTTTATTGCTGCACACTTATCAGCCCACAAAAATCGGGTACGTATAGGCTTACCCGTAGGTTTGGCGGCTTGTCAAGGTCTGGGAAATCTGTGGAGGAACAGTGATCCAATTTCTGGCAATGGAACCCTTGTCACCTGGTCCCAAACTGCTGCTGTGTATTAAACTTGGATACAGTTGTTTTTATAGCTATATTGTAAAAAATGAAGTGTGCTAAGCACACTAAAATATCGTGTATTGCATGCATGCACACTTTTAGTTGACAGTGTAAGAGAACTTGCTTCAATGGAGTCTGTCACGCTAGCAAGGTCAACCTTAAGACCTGTGTATACAAAAGAGAGAGAGACCAATTAATTGAGCATGCATGCATGCAAAAGACCCTGCAGTCTAGCACGAGCCAACATGTGTGCATGTATATATATACATAGTCTTATGAATTTTGTGGGAGGCCAGATTGCTCATTGAAAGTGCATGGCCTGCCCAAGTGGATCAACGTCAGTTTATGTTGACCATAATTATATAGTAAAAATAGTGTTTAAACGTACTTTTAGTGTATATAGCGGTAATTTTCGTGGGGAAAATATTCGTGGTATTCGTGGTTGAAGGTCTGACCACGAATATTTTACCCACAAATGAAGCGACCTTGCCTACCTTTACCTACATTGCAAGCAGCAACCACGAAAATATTACCCACGAAATGTCTCAATATTGCTGAACCACGAATATTTTGTCCCCCGAAAATTACCCGCTATACGGTACATGCACTCATGCATGCATGTCTATACTGTACAGTCAAATTTAGGGACAGTTGAATCAATTTTAAGGATGGGTACAATACTTACAGCCAAGATTGGAGTTATATAGGCCACCCCCACTCCACACTGATTGTTATCTTTTGCCATGGCAATCTCTCCTCGAGGGTGCATGTATATAAATCCATTTTATACTTTGTACTTTAATTTGACCATTAATTTTTTTCTTCTCAACATGTTCTTTTTAAAATTAGGCACGAAATCACATATCTATCTTGAATTTAGGTACTCTAAATCATATAAATGCATGGAAGGATTATACATTAATTAGTTCTACACGTATAAAGTCTGTAAAATGTTTAGTCCAATCTTATACAGGAACAGATGAAGTGTCATCCTTCGATTGAAGCACATGATATCTTAGTCGATTTCCCTGTTCATTCTTCTTCTTTCTCCACATGTATACCGCAATGCATGTGACCACCATACACACTAGGACAAGAAGTCCGACCAGCCCCATTGAAGTACCAACAGCAATAGCAACATTTACTAAAGAATTTGAAGATACCGTTATGTTTTTAGAAGTAATAGCAACTAAAGGTAATACTGTTTTGGTACCATTGCAGTACGATCCCCTGTATACAAGCATATTATTCGGGCAAGTAGTGACACATTCCAGCGTAGATACAATACGAAAATCTTTGCACACATCGCACGCATTGGGACCGTCTCCATAGCAACCTCTAGCACATGCTTCGTCACACACCATCGGAATATTTGCTACAGCTTGAGGTGTACTGGACGTGCCATAAAGTGCAAGGTCCACATCAGACACGCTAACATAACCACTGGAAGACTTGAACGTAACAGTCATTGTCCAGGTTCCGACTGGATTCTCCCCCCAATAGTGAACAGACATGAAGGGCCAAAGGTGGTAAGCATATCCTTCATCGTCAGAATTGACAAAATCATAATTTCTGTATGGAAGAAGAGTTGAAGTTGTTCCCTGTGGTGAAGTGAGTTCAATCATGATGTCCCCCCTGCGAGGATGAGGGTCTAGCAACCAGCGTTTCACTGAAGCGTCATCTATGGCTTCATACGTAATGAACGTATAATAGTCCGTGATTGTGTATCTTCGTACATATTCTATTCTTAATGAAGCCGTCAAAACCACGTGCTCCAGGAAGTGAACACCTGAGGCCGTGTTCGGTACTGTAAATTGCATTGTAAAAGGTTGTCCAAAGCGAGCACTTCTAAATGTGAAAGTGCATAAAACAGTTATAATAATTATTGCTTGCTGCACACTTATCAGCCCACAAAAATGGTATACTTTAGATCATGTTTGCCATAAATACTGTAATTTGATTGGCTAAAGGAAGTGTTCTATCCAACTTAGAAAATCATGTACTTCACTTAGAAAATCATGTAGCAAAGATTAGATAAGAACATTCAAATCTGATTGGCTAAATACTCATGGTTGCTATGATCTAAAATGCTTAGACACTGTTTAGGAAGTTTCCACATGATTTAGAAGTCCTCAGGGCTAGTAGAACCTTCACTGCGTTCGGGATACTAAAACCAGCCCTTTGGGCTTCTAAATCATGTAGAAACTTCCTAAACAGTGTCTAACTATTATATAGGTATGTAGGCTTACCCATAGGTTTGGTGGCTTGTCAAGGTCTGGGAAATCTGTGGAGGAACAGTAATCCAATTTCTGGATCGAGTTACAAATGCCTCAGCGTCAATAGCTCCAAAGCCAAACTTGTGACTGATTTTACGCCCTGCCCCGTTCATCGTCCATTCCCCATCAGTGAGAGGGTCAGTGTTGGATGTGTAAACTAGCAAGTACTGCACATCTCTCCACGTCAGTTCATGGCTACAAAATCATGCATTTGAACACTAGAGCATGATAAATATAGCATGCATGTGTGTTTTCTATATCAAACCAATTATCAGCCATAGCCGTATTTTCTATCAATATTTCCATGCATGCATGCATGCAAAGGAGTAGTAAGGTAACACACTTTGCCTGCAGTGCCAGAGTGATGACTCCTGATACTAGAGGTGCAGAAGCACTAGTGCCAGTAAAGCCGTCCGTACATTCCCCATTCAGAGTCGTGGTGTACTGCATAATTATATGGTACAGTTACGTACTTGTAATTATGTTATTATTACTCACAATTTGGTCGAAAGGGTCATAAGAGCCATCGTCTGAGAATGTTCTTGAGTTGAATGAATAAGTGACGGCCATCTTTCCAGCACACTGTTCATCGTAGCTTGCTTGACCAGCGGTTTGATCTGCTGACCCTACTGCAATAGTGTAGATGCTGGATGAGTAGCCATCAGCAGCACAAGAATCATAGTTCCATCCACCATTCCCAGAAGCCCACACGAAAATGGAGCCCTTCCCATCACGACCCTAGACAGAGTCAGACACTGTATACACATTTCGTGTGTGAGTGCTAAATAAATTACCCTTTTGACTGCATTTTTTAATGCATTTTCAAGCAGTATTCCTGGTTTTTCTACAATGAAACCCTTGTCACTTGGTCCCAACTGTTGCTGTAAACTTGGATATAGTTGTTTTTATAGCCAAGAGAACTTGCTTCAATGGAGTCTGTCACGCTAGCAAGGTCAACCTTGAGACCTGTGTATAGACAAGAGAGAGAGAGAGACGTGAAGCGTACAAATTGTGCATGTATAGACTATTGTCTTTTGCTCATTGAAAGTGCATGTGCATGGCCTGCCCAAGTGGATCAATGTCAGGATTTATGTTGACTATATAGTAAAAATAGTTACAATAGAGCACTGAATTCAATCCCTAAATTGACGTTAATTTGGGGTTTAGCATGGCAGCCTCGAGTCAAAGCCACGTGTACATCTAGGCCAATATGCAGGTTCAAGCTTCTGAGCTTCTTAGCTTTGCTCGCTTTTAATCGAAGCTTTTTACCATCAAACTCTTCCAAATTTAAAACTACTGGGTTGTGTTGAGGCTATCCATGGTATAAGCATACACATTCAGGTGAGTAGAACACACAGAACGAAAAACAGACAAACTTACCAACTACTAAAGTATTTACCCGTGGCGCGCCTCGGGTAAATAATTATAAATGTAAAAACAAAAACAACAACTTTCAGTAACCTTAATTCATATGCATGTCTATACACTGTATGTAGTCAAACTCAGGGACAGTTGTATAATTATATCAATTTAAGAATGGACTTACAGCCAAGATTGGAGTTAAAGGCCACCCCTACACCACACTGATTGTTATCTTTTGCCATGGCAATCTCTCCTCCACAGCTAGTTCCATGACTGTCTGGCTCATCACCAGAGTATGTGGTAGGAGTGGGGTCACTATCGCCTTGTGCAAAGTCCCAACTAGCGTTGGAATCCTTAAAATAAAAATATGTAGATGTTATTTCAGTATGCTTTCATAATGTAAACACCACCTGATTTAAGGCTTGCCAATATGTATTGTATTTCAATAGCAACCATTGTCTTAAACACCAATATTTACACAACATTCCCACACGGGCATTTCTCTGTTAGTGTAGTTTTGTTGTGACCACATGCACTACACTGACAAGAAAACTTACGTAGTTCGGAGAAATGTCAGGGTGTGTTATCTCCAATCCTGCATGTGTGAGAGAACTTAATATCACTAGCTGGCAATGAGACTACTACAGCACAAACATGCATGCATGACAGCATTCTGGCACAGTTGTGAGAGGTCCTATTTCACTATCCACATCAGTTCACTTGTGTAAACAGTTGTATGCCTGAGCTAATGGGGACTTTTTGCTAAATTATAGCAAGAGTAGATAAGACTACTATTGGTGTAAGCAATACCTAATAATTATAGATGTTCCTGGAATCTGCAATCCAACCTGCATACATGCAAAATACCTACTAGATAATAAAATTACCCGAAATTAAGTATAATGGCCTTAGGAACACTGAACTACGCAAGCTAAATGGAACCTCAGTATAATTATGCAGACTGCTTTGTAGTAGATAATGCAGGACTTGTACAATGTAGTAGAAATGATCAAGGCCCTTGACCACAATCTACTACCAGGCCAATATCTTATAGACGCACTAGTTGATAAGATCTGATTCATGAGACTAGGGAACTACATGGGAACAGTGTCTAACTATAACCATGGCATGTAATAAAAAAATGTTGGTATTATTGCACTCAAGAATCAGTCGCGCGCCTGGTAATACTTCTTACATAATACATGTATATATATAAGCGGTTCAATCGTATATCATTGCCACATTTTCCTGACCTTGGGTTGTTAGAGCCTATATAATACTATCCCCAGATGCTTCCAACTCACCATCATCCATGATAGACACAATCACACCACTCCCAGTGATTCCTTGCAGCCAGACAGGCTCCACGTTAATGTCCAGCCCCTTTCTACCGCTAGTTTGACCACGGTTGACCTAGGAGTATTATATAGGAATGTATGGGGTCGACCTCCTGGGTGTATTAGGAATGTATGGATAATCCCCCGTATACACACCCAACTCTCCGTATACTGTATAGCGCGAAATTGTCACTGTTTCGTGGGTTAGCAATCCTACACGAAAAATAATCCGCGAAAATGCAAACGAATGCATTTAGAACCATTCCACGAAACATAAGTGCCTCGAAAATTTCGCGCTATACAAGATTTGGAATGTATGGGGTTGACCTCCTATGGGAGTATTAGAATAATCCCCCGAAGCCGTTAAGTATACACACCTCAATCTCTGTAAAATAATAAGGTCTATGGACAATATGTACAATTAAGCAATTAAGAGTACTATATTATCAGCATAATTAAACTGATCAGTCTGCTCACTGCGTATACTATTGTATTGAGTGTGTGCATGTGCATACATGTGTATATATGCAAACATCTCACCAAAGACCATTGTTTGCTGAAATTTGGATCGCTTGGATAACTGTAGTCTTTCTTGAATCTTTTTCTTGCTATTTGTTGCTGTACAGAGCCCACCTAAATCAAGGAAGACAAAATAATGAACATGAGTGACTTGAACATTAGTTTATATAGTTGTTGTTTTTTTACATTTGGCTCATTCGAAAGTGCTTGTGAAATGTGATTTTTCTGACCACCAGTCAAGTGTAGATTTCCCCTTTGATCAGTTTCAGGTAACTTGAATGCGAAGTAGTCATCAAGGTTGCCTACCTACAGTGTAAAGAGAACAGGAACACTTTAAAGGTATCTGGTGCACCTTTTTGGATCAATGTAGCTAGACAGAAAAGTGAGGTTAACCATTTAATAAACACTGTGCGAAAACAAGGGAGTTCAATGGAGTACATAAATATATGACTTGTAGCTTACAGAATATTCATTGCTGCATGCATGTAACACAACAATTATCTTTTAATAGACACACTGTGCGAACAATGGAGTAACATGACTTGTAGCTTAGCAATGCATGATACAGAATATTTATTCCTGCATGTAATCAGTATATGTAACAACACATGCCACTCAGTATTACAAGAATGCAAAAAACTAATTATTCCGCACAAAGGATACGGTAAAGTTGTCTGTTCCACCTGTAACTGCTCAACGGTTGCATGCACCAAAAACTAACAGCTTCTTTCTAGCCACGTTCTCTTATTTTGATTTGTGGATTTGCTAACTAAGCTTTGTTCTCCATAATAGTTATGGCTATTTTCACTTAGTGTGAACGCTGTTGCAGTCTCTTCAGAACCGTTCCTAGCATCATCTGCTCGCACAAGTTTCTATTCAAGTTGTGAGTTAGCCTTGCACTAAAGCGTTGCCTGTATCATTTGTTAGCTATGAGAATCAGAAAAGAGCTGCAAGCTGTGCTGCCAGAAGCTGCAGCAGCCATTGCGAACTTTAACCTTTTGCAGACGCACCCCTTTTTCTGTGCATGCGCATTCAAGCCCACGCAGGCCTCTTTTTAACATTCCGTCCTTTTTATCCTTCTATAACCGTGACTCTTGATTAATGTGTGGAAGTTCAATTTATTTCGTAACATAACATTGTAACACTCTATACTTTTTGAGCGAAGCAAACATGCCGAGAGGCATTAGCACAAGGGAACTTGCTCATTTACCCAGTTTTAAAAACTTCAGATGTCACAAAGTCAATGCAGCTGTCATGCTACATCCCCCTACTTTGCATGAGGGGTCGCCTAAAATCGAATACTTAAAGTACACCCTGAGTGTGCTGTGTAATAGATCTAGCAATAAGTGGACACTCATAAGTGCATATACATTGTACACTCCGATAGCAAATAGATCTACTCCACGTACCTGTCCCTGATTGATAAGACCATGTTTTGCCGCAAGTGTGTGAGCTTCAAGTGTGAGCTGTGATTGTGGTAGCAGCAGCTGTACCACCCAGGTGTCTGTGTATTGCTCAGTGGGAACAGACTGATCAAACAGTGCTGTCCTGCTCCTGGTTGATGCTGATGTGACTGAAACTATAGCAGCCCATGTCAGCACATGTTTCATTCTTTGCAGAAGATCAAACGGCATGCTTGCAATTGGTTGTTCAAAAAAGTTGGATCATGCACACTCACTAGATCATGCTATACAAGAACAATTTTATACGATGCCCATGCATGTGATGAATCTCATTAACATTCTTTCCCACACTATTGACAACCCACTCACTGCATGGGGTTGAATGAATGTGTGCTAGGAGAAGGTGTAAGGATGGCCTGAAGACTAATGTGATGATCTATGCAAAGACTATACCAACCCACAATCTTGTTTGCGAACTTTTTGCCAACCCTACTCTTCTCCATTTTTTCACACAATGTTTTAATTTGCACTTGTTGTTCACAAAATTATTCGGAATATTTGCCTCATGCAGGCCTAGTGGAGGTACAGTATGAAGCTTGATTGAAATTAACTTTAATAAACCGCATTTTTGTGTGCTATAGGTTTGTTTTTTCACTGCTGAAATAAAACAACCCTTCCCTTGTGGATGTCATGTCGGACTGGCCAGCGAGTCTACTCATATTATGCTTTTATAACTGCGTTGATCTATTGATTATCAGGGGAAGAGTCGGTTGTCTTTACAGCAAGCTGTTTCAGCAGAAGAAATAGCACAATTCCTGCATGCAAATTTAATGTCAAACATCACAGTGATGTTGTTTTTTATTATTTCAGCAGCGAAAGAACGCATGCACTGAATACTAAGTTATTAAATTATAGGCTGATGAAGAATAGGTGAACAATTTTGCATATTAATTTTGGTAGCCCTAGCCTCCGTTTACCAGGGATATAATTATGCTGAATTGAGATTAAAGATTGAAAATAACTATTAGCTACTTAGAACTTTGAATTCTGGCCAGGATACATTATCTATATAATTATAGTCTCGCATACCCGCCTCAACCTAAAAGCTTTTAGCTTGAGGCGGGTATTCGAGACTAATATAATTATGCACTCGTCAAAGTAATGCCCCACCTCCCCCCTACGGGGATAAATGGGGATTAGATGGGGATTAGACTTGAAGTTGCTCCCCTACCTAGGGGAATTAGACAGATCACCTGATGCATGCATTGGGTCAAAGGTCAATTAAAGATCACATGATGTGTGCCACACTCTTCCTTCCAACACATGCCGGAGTACAGTGAGAGCAAAGTTTACAGTTTATTGATCCTGAGCAATCTCTGCATTCTTGACTTCACTAGCTCTATAGGAGTATAGCTGTCAATATTTATACTTCAAATAATCTGTTTATCTTCTCGCTAGAGTGTGATACAGGTCTAATCCCCACATCACCCCCATGTTGTACTAGGGCTACCAGGGGATTAGACCAAATAACATGCCCAAAGGTAGGGGTATTAGATCAGGTGATTGGTCTAATCCCCACCTATCCCCGGTATGGGGGAGGTGAGGCATTAGATTGACAAGTGTATTATGCATACAGGGAACGATTTAGGCGTGAATACCACTGGGACAAACATCGTTTGTTTGATTATTGGAATACAGTCAGTGACGAGGCTTCAGCACCCATGCATGCACGGTGCTATCAGGAGTGCATGAATATCTATAAGTCCTGCTAGTACGTACATTTTGAAAAGGAAACTTACTGTTCTATCTATGATTTTAATGACATCACTTTATATGCAACATGAAATGGAAATAATTATACAAACAAAGAATAATTGAATCTATAATTGTATAGCTGGTATGTATGTATACATGTGATAATTTAGTCATCCTCGTATTCAGAGCTTGAGACCGCGCCCCCTTCTGAGTCCGTCTCCTCGATAAGCCCCTCCTCCTCTTCGTCATCCTCCAAGTCCTTCCATTGGTCAGTGCCGCTCACTACCACCGCAGCCTCAACCACCACCTGTACAAAAGAGGGGGGAGGGGATTTAATCACTGTAGTAGAAAACACTTTACCATTTCTACCCTAAACCACAATGCGTATACATGGTAACGATTGTAATGTGCCAATGCAATTTTTGTGAACTAAACTAGCTGACTGATGCTTGTACATGTACAGAAGCATTATCAAGTTATATTTTGTGCTGTGCTGGTAGGAGAACACACACTGTTCATTACATATAAATTGAGACTCACTTTGATTTCTTGTTGGAAGGAGAGCGCAATGTATAGATCTACCCTGGTTCTCGGGGGGCAGCAAATTGAAGGTCAGTCTAGAGGTGTGTGTGTTTGAGAGATTGAAATAAAAAATAAAAGTTGGGTGTATATCTGTCCACTGAGACCTTGCTGACTCTATATTTCAAAAATTCAAATTTCTCAAACAGGAAGATGCTGATTTTCAGTTCGTAGAATATATACATATCATATGTTATTTGTAAATGTAGCGCTAACAACATTAGTTTAACTTAATTATGCTGTGTCTTTTTAATGCTGAGAAGAAATATTCGTATTATAGCTAAACACCTTAGAGCAGTAGTTAGAGTTAAACACATTGGAATAGCAACCGGGGGTAGCTAGATGTCCGACCTTGAATCGGAAACGGTGGGTTAAAGATCTTTGGAGGCGCGCCAACTCTCCCCACACGTCTAGCACATTCCCAGTTGCATATTTTAATAACAGCCACATTATAGTACATCATTGTAACTAGTTACAATGTTATGCTATTGTGACTTAAAAAGTAAAAGAACAAAAAATGAAAACTATCTATATATAGCTAATAATTATTGTCTCAGTTATATATAGAGGTTTAGAATTGTTGGAGGAATAATGTGTACAATTACTAAGTATGCTGTTTAGGCTTCAATTATACACTCTAGAATGCTAGTGGTATGCACCATATTCGTTTGCTTACTGCACAGTTGATTGTTTCTGCGCCATTTTAAGTTTTCCATGTGCTTTTTGGGATCACATGATCCTTTATTTTAGCTATTTTATTGTTGTGATGCTCTTTATCATGTGGATACTGTGTAAAACTGCAGGGGCTGGGGTGTCGTGTTCTTTGTGATTGTATTGGTAGCTGGTTGAGAGAAGCCATAAACCATGCCCACACTTTTCGACCACTAAATATTTTTTTGGTATTTTGGTCATTCGGCATTAATTTTTGTTAACAAATTTTTTTTATTTATTTTTTATTTTTTATTATTATTATTATTTTTTATAAGATAGCTAATGTGTGTGTGAATGAGTTGGTTTTCTATTGGGAAATGCAAAATATTTTGGTTCTTAGAATTATCTCCAGACATTAGTTAGATACCAATGTGTGTGTGTGTGTGTGTGTGTGTGTGTGTGTGTGTGTGTGTGTGTGTGTGTGTGTGTGTGTGTGTGTGTGTGTAGGGGGGGTTGTTAAGAAAAATCAGGACACAACTCTTTTTGGAGAGGTCAAATCATGATGCAATTCTTTTTCCTTAGGGTATTATGTGAAGAGGGTGTATCTTACTGAGAATGTTTCCTTGAGGCCTACAATCCTCTGCGGTGGACAGACTAACTCTCTCTTCTTACGATCCACTATATACGGGGCAGAGGGGTGTGTAATTATACTTTTGTGCGTGTACTTTACTTTTGACCATTATTTTGTTCATCAATTAGACAAGGAATGCAAAATTTGCTTGAATTTTGATCATAAGGTTTACCGGTACATTAAAATATGTGTATAGAGTCTGTAAAATATTTATATTATACAGATAAGTGTCATCCTCAGACTGAAGTACGTGATATTTTAGTCGAATTTCTCGTTCATTCTTCTTCTTTTCACACAAGTATTATATACCGCAATGCATGTGACCATTATACACACTAGGACAAGCATCCGATTAGCGACCCCATTGAGTGCAGTATATTGCTCATGCAAGCAGGGACGTAGCCAGGATTTTGGGTGAAGGGAGTATACAATAAATGAAAGAGGGCGCAAAGCACCCGATTTTTAGCTGCGCACCAAAATATTGTTGATTGGAAGCCACACCTCTTATTAATGACGTCATAATTAACTTGTATGCCTAATTGGGCACGGTCCAATCTTTTATTTGCATACAGCACCCCTATCACCCCCTGGCTACGCCCCTGGCAAGGCAAGTCTTCGTTCGATACTCTGGCCCTCTCTTTTATTTTGGACTCTTGTCAGTAGCTATATAGATCTAGCCAACGTTTTATGCTTGGTGATGAATGTATCATTGTATGTGGCAGTGCTGACAACGGTTCTTTGTGTTACCATGCATGCACCCTGTAACGAAGGTATTTGCACATATTATTATGGCTTCCCTACTCATGTTTCCTCAGTGACCAAGGAAAAATATTTGATAACTAAGTTACTGCAGCACTAAAAGAACAAACACACAAGCATAATTATACTGATTCTGAATTGATCAACATATAATACCATTATATAGTATTGATTTTCAACTCAACCTTCCTGATTACTGTTGCACAGGCTTAACTCTATACTGCTCAGAATAGACTCCTCTCTAAGGAGGCCCTATCACTATGAGCGCTAGTGCAATAGGACCTCCCAAATCGCTAGCGTTTTAGGGCGGGGGCCCTAAACTGGAAACCACTCGATTCCTTTCTCTTGGGGAGAAAGGGACTGGCCAGCTGCCGTGTTAAGAGTTAGAGGACATGCAGGGAAAGTACGACAGGCGCAGTACAGCTCAAACAATTAGCCTCTGATTACACTCAGCAATAACACACAGCGTGGGCGGATAATTAGTGCACTGCACGTACCTGTCGTACCCCTCCTCTGTTTAGAGGAGGTTGGTCACGATTGTTAATTAGTCTTCTAATTTTCTTTTTAACCTCCAATTCCTACAGTAAATGCTCATTCTTGCATTATTGAGCGTTTATCTCTCTTGTATTACGTCTCCTGAGTTGTAAATGTTAGTCTATGAATCATATACTGGTAATAGTTTAGAACGATCATTACTATAACTGCTACATTAGCCCTTTCCTTGCCATTCGTGAAATCTGGAACAGGAGCGTCTTTAGGTCGATCAATTAGTGTGGATCCGGTGTCATAAAATTTTAGGCCCCCCATGAGATTGGGCCCCCCCCGGGCCTAGAATTTTAACATTTTAGGCCCCCCATTAACAGCGCAACAGCGGTAACATTATGTGACAGTGCATTCTCAAAATACACCAATACAGTCTTCTATAGTCTTCACAGTCTATGCATGCAGTGCCAGTTACTGAATTCAGCTCTCCTCACACACACACATTTCATGCATGTACAGTAGTACCACTGGTCTCACAGCCATCACACTGCACCATGTCATATGCAGCACGAAGCACATAGGTGCCAACTGTCCCGAATTTGTCAGGACTGTCCAAGATTACCCTTGTCCCGAAAGGAAACTGCTATTCACCTCAGATATCCCGGATTTTAAGGTTGCTGCTTCTGAGCTGGGTTACTAAGCTCCAAAAGGCTTATCAAGCCTGACACTACTGCATGCTATAATCTTCAAACAATGAACAAAAACAGCTTTACACAAGAAACTTAGTTTATATAGCAAGGGCATATGAGAGAAGCGCCCTTGTAATAAGTGGGCGGGCTCACTTGTTTGCATGTACATGTACTGTGATTCCACTATAGATACAACAGTTTCTCTCTTGACTTCTATATCTATGATTCCACATTACTTGAGAGCTGAGCCAGTGATGCTATTGGAGCATCCCCACAACAATTTACATTTTCTATGTAGGAAAACATGGAGGAAGATATGTATTGTTGTCTTTGCACTGAAAATTGTGTGCTTTATACTTTATAATTATTGTGAATTCACAAAATTTTGCCTCCTTTGGCGACCAGCCGCTTGGGGATAACGCCGCCATGTTTTGTCTTGAAATTTGGCTGAGAAAGTAAGCACAAAAAAGTTACAAATATGGCGATAGCTATGCACAACATCGATTGTCTTACAGGCAGATCCAACATTGCAGAGCTGCATCAAAGCTCTTATAGGTATGAGTAACTCGAGGCTAGAGTAACTTGAAAGGTAAATCTTCCTTCACTTTGAATTCCATGATAGAATAATAATGCAAACAATTTTGCTACTTTGATACAGAGTCTTTGCATGCATGCAGTCTCTTTGATGCTTTGTAACTAATAGAGCTAACCTTACCATAATTCTTTGACTTCGTTCTATCATAGATAAAGATTTCTGTTCGTTTATCTATGGTTCTATCGTGCAGAAAAGAGGGGGGCCTAATCTCACAGTGGGAGGCCTAGAATTTTAACAGATTGGACCCCCTGGGGGGCCTAAAATGTTAACATTCTAGGCCCGGGGGGCCCAAAATTTTAAAATTCTAGGCCCGGGGGGGCCTAAACATGGGGGGGGCCCAAAATTTTATGACACCGGCCTCACCACGCCTCCATGTCATTCTATTAGTCTAGATCCGGCTAGCAATTCTAGCTGGGACTCCCAGTTCTAGCTCCTTTTGTTTAGTGTGTCAGAGACTGGGAGAAGATGATTGGCACTCCCTGGCTCCTTTGGATGTACAGCTGTCCAGATCCCTAGAACATACCCTCCATTCTGACAAGTTATCAGTGCATAGGGTGCTTACTAGATTCTTGCCAGCCAGTACAGTTCAAGCTACACACAGCACCGCTCAACTATTCTCTACCTCATTATCTAGCTAAATCTGGTCCAACTAGACAGCAGACACAGCTAGTTAATTCAGTAAAGCCAGGGGTAGCCCTACTTCTACGGTTGTTCAGTACCCACGGTAACAATTCCTCTGGGCTGGGCTAACTAGTTGAGCCACGCCTCCCAATTCTCAAGGCTAGGTACAGGTCTCTGTCTAGCTGCTTCTTCAGCTTCTTGCTCAGTTTTGTGGCTTAGAGAAAGGCCAGCTACTCAGGGGGAAGAGTCCAGATGAAAGTCTGGCAGCCAGGTGACGTCCAAACGGTCAGTTATTCTTTCCACCAACTTTTTAATCTAGTCTAGTCCTGCTTGCACTGCTACTACTACTACTGCTACTCTTCCTACTACTACTGCTGCTACTCTTCCTAGCTAGTCAAAGGTTTCATTTTTTTTTTTATAACTACATATGCACAAAGAGACATCAAAGCTTACATCAAAGGACACAGATTTTTAGCCTACTTGACTGATAAGGCCGTTACCTAGACTACAGTTTGTTTGTCAGGGAGGAGCTCACATACAACTTCATCTAATTCATCATAACGATTCGTTACCCATTGTTGTAATTTCTACAACAGATTGCCAAGGAAAGAGTTAGGCTAGCCTCGATCCCAGGCCGAGTTTTCGCTTTTATAACGGTAAGCAAACCTAACCGTTATAAAAGCGAAAACTCGGCCTGGGATCGAGGCTACATTAGGACAGGAGTCAAAGAAACAAAGGGAAGTGCAGCAACAACTGGAAGTGTGTGACTAAATCTTAGTTTCTGGCTCATTGCTCATGATCAGAGTAACTATGCTACTACCTTTCTAGTGTCACTGAGTTATGACCCGGCCCTGGGTGGTGATGTGGCGGTGGCGATGGCAGTATATAGCAGTAAAGGAACCACAAGAATGCAATGTGTATGATGCAATAAAAATGCAATAAACAGTTATAGTGGGTTGGGATGGATATTAAGCAGCAGCAAGACAAATCCTGACATTATCTGACCTCCTTTCTTAATGGAAAGTCGGGCCACGCCCAAATAATCGACAAGTTGTACACTAAGACCCCAAATTTGGCTTTAGATCATGTACTTGTGGTTATGGTAGAAGCAATAAGAACTGTTATAATACAATTAGTTTGTGCATGCATAACAAACACTTGAATACCATGCACTAATGCAGGTATATACCAGTTAATCACATGCATCTATTCAATACTAGATTATTGCACCATTTGTGACAAGCTAGCATCTAAGTAGATCTACACATCGATCTTAAATGACGAGGTATATAAAGTTATTCCTGGCCTTAGCTGCATCAGTGGCTACTATTACAGGTTGTGTTTTTATAAGCTTGATAAGACCACATTCGTATTAAAGAAACGAGAGAACAGTATTATTGCACTGTTTGTGACAAAGATCATGTTTATCTTCACTCGAATCTCACAACTACAATAATTCCTAATGTCCAACCTCTCGTAAAAGTATCACTCGAGGAGACCATTTCTGAAGACATGAAGAGATGCAGTTTCGCAATGGGAGTGTCACCAAATGTACTGGAGCAAAATAAACACAACATTACAAGTATCGCTAAAAAGGCTGCTCTTTTCTTGGAAACATTTTGGGAGATTGTACCAAAAGACTACCTCTCCGACTACAAGAGTACTCTAATGTTACAATAAGTGACACAGTTTTTAAGTTTCTAAAGAAAAGTTACCAGCTTACAAAAACAAAAATGGTACTATTTCTCAATCTGATATACCATGGCTACATATAAGGAGCTCTTTGAGACTCCAACACAAGGAAATCAAACACTCCAGTGTCTACCTTATTTTTTATTGCCTTGTATACCAAAGAGTGGAACGACAACCCTTCATTCAACACTGTCCCAGCATCCTCAGATAATAAAGCCGGACATCAAAGAGCCTCAATGGTGGCACAAGCTACCAGTTTCCCCACCGGCTAGCAAGAAGTATATGCATGTCATTGCTGCAAGATATCTATCAACTTTCCTGTATCCATCCTCAGAGATTAGTGGGAGAAAAGTTGGCGGTTCTCTCGTAACGTACGATGCTTCACAGGCAATGATGGTCAATCTCCATGATTCAGGCTTTCATATTAATCACGAGGACTATTGTGCTTTTCCAGCAGTGATATCCAGGGTACTACCCCAAGCAAAGATTATTGTGCTAATGCGAGATCCTGTTCCTAGAGCATATTCACATCATCTTTTCATGAATCGTGAGTGGCCTATTGATAAAAAACAGGATCCTGCACTTTATTTTGAAAAACACATTCAAAAAGCTGTAAACGAGTTTCAACAATGCGTTAGGAACAATTCAATCTATGAGTGTGTCAATAAAGTTCGGACTGACTTTAAACAATTAAGTATGTGGCTGGGCAGTGGAGTTTACCACATACACATTCAGAAGTGGATGCAATTTTGGCCAAAAGAACAATAAAAACTGAAAAAATGGCACTGCAACCTGTTTCTACACTAAAGAAGATCACAGACTTTCTTTCGCTGGATCCATTTCCAGATAAGACAAATTTAGGGACAGTTGTATCAATTTTAAGGATGAGTACAATACTTACAGCCAAGATTAGAGTTATATAGGCTACCCCCACTCCACACTGATTGTTATCTTTTGCCATGGCAATCTCTCCTCGAGGGTGCATGTATAAATCCATTTTTATGCTTTGTACTTTATTTTGACCATTAATTTTTTTTTTCAACATGTTTTTTTAAAATCAGCCACGAAATCACATATCTATCTTGAATTTGGGTACTCTAAATTATATACATGGAAGGATTATACATTAATTAGTTCTTTAAAAATACGCGTATAAAGTCTGTAAAATGTTTAGTCCAATCTTATACAGGAACAGATGAAGTGTCATCCTCCGACTGAAGCACATGATATCTTAGTCGATTTCCCCGTTCATTCTTCTTCTTTATCCACAGGTATACCGCAATGCATGTGACCACTATACACACTAGGACAAGAAGTCCGACCAGCCCCATTGAAGTACCAACAGCAATAGCAACATTTACTAAAGAATTTGATGCCGATACCGTTATGTTTTTAGAAGTACTATTAGTAATAGCAACAAAAGGTAATAATGTTTTGGTACCATTGCAGTACGATCCCTTGTATACATATGTATTATTTGGGCAAGTAGTGACACATTCCAGCGTAGATACAATACGAAAATCTTTGCACACATCGCACGCATTGGGACCATCTCCATAGCAACCTCTAGCACATGCTTCGTCACACACCATCGGAATATTTGCTACAGCTTGAGGTGTAGTGGACGTACCATAAAGTGCAAGGTCCATATTTGATACACTAACATAACCACTGGAAGACTTGAACGTAACAGTCATTGTCCAGGTTCCGACCGGATTCTCCCCCCAATAGTGAACAGACATGAAGGGCCAAAGGTAGTAAGCATATCCTTCATCATCAGAATTGACAAAATCATAATTTCTGTATGGAAGAAGAGTTGAAGTTGTTCCCTGTGGTGAAGTGAGTTCAATCATGATGTCCCCCCTGCGAGGATGAGGGTCTAGTAACCAGCGTTTCACCGAAGCTTCATCTATGGCTTCATACTTAATGAACGCATAATAGTCCGTGATTGTGTATCTTCGTACATATTCTATTCTTAATGAAGCTGTCAAAACCACGTGCTCCAGGAAGTGAACGCCTGAAGTCGTGTTCGATACTGTAAATTGCATTGTAAGAGGTTGTCCAAAGCGAGCACTTCTAAATGTGAAAGTGCATAAAACAGTGAGTATAATTATTGCTTGCGGCACACTTATCAGCCCCCTGGCATACTATAGGTACGTATAGGCTTACCCGTAGGTTTGGTGGCTTGTCAAGGTCTGGGAAATCTGTGGAGGAACAGTAGTCCAATTTCTGGCTCGAGTTACAAATGCTTCAGCGTCAATAGCTCCAAAGCCAAACTTGAGACTGATTTTACGCCCTGCTCCATTCACTGTCCATTCCCCATCAGTGAGAGGGTCAGTGTTGGATGTGTAAACTAGCAAATACTGCACATCTCTCCACGTCAGTTCATGGCTATACAAAATCATGCATTTGAAGCCACTATAGAGCATGATAAATATGTAGCATGTGCATGTGTGTTTTCAAACTACTCTATATCAAACCAATTATTGCCATAGCCGTATTTTCTTCCATGCATGCATGCAAAAGAGTAGTAAGGTAACACACTTTGCCTGTAGTGCCAGAGTGATGACTCCTGATACTAGAGGTGCAGAAGCACTAGTGCCAGTAAAGTCGTCTGTACATTCCCCATTCAGAGTCGTGGTGTACTGCATAGTTATATGGTACAGTTATGCACTTATATAGTCTATGATATCATTATTACTCACAATTTGGTCGAAAGGGTCATAAGAGCCATCGTCTGAGAATGTTCTTGAGTTGAATGAATAAGTGACGGCCATCTTTCCAGCACACTGTTCATCATAGCTTGCTTGACCAGCAGTTTGATCTGCTGACCCTACTGCAATAGTGTAGATGCTGGAAGAATAGCCATCAGCAGCACAAGAATCATAGTTCCATCCACCATTCCCAGCAGCCCACACGAAAATGGAGCCCTTCCCATCACGACCCTATAGACAGAGTCAGACACTATATACATTATTTGGTGTGTGAGTGCTAAATAAATTACCTTTTTGACTGCATTTTTTAACGCATTTTCAAGCAGTATTCCTGGTTTTTCTACCACGAAACCCTTGTCACTTGGTCCCCAACTGTTGCTGTAAACTTGGATGTAGTTGTTTTTATAGCCAAGAGAACTTGCTTCAATGGAGTCTGTCACGCTAGCAAGGTCAACCTTGAGACCTGTGTATATAAGACCAATTAATTGTGAAGCATACAAATTATGTGCATGTAGCAGGGGCGGATCCAGGAAAAACAAAAGGGGGGGCTAGCTAGAAAGGGGCGAAGCCCTGTAAGAGGGCAGCCTCGCCAGAGGCGATTTTTTTTGCAAGATTTGACCTTTGAACTTTCATATTAATGAGTAGAATACGTTGACCTCTGCACTTACTTTTAATACTATGGTGATACTGTACTGATCAGATGTACGTACGTACGTACAGCTAGCTAGCTAGCTAGGTACGTCCAGCTAGCTACCCTAGATCCTTTATACTCCTAGTAGCTGTTGTCTAGCATCTCTCAAGTGATTTCAAGTGAGTCTACAGATGCATAATTGGTGGCAAAATTGTTGTAGAGTCAGACTACAACACATGGTAGTTTTTCAAAAGGGGGGGCTTCAGCCCCTCAAAATCACCCCTGGATCTGCCCCTGTGTAGTATATATTGTCTTATGCAATCAGCATGACTTCTGTGGGAGGCCGGGGTTGCTCATTGGACCACAGTAAAAAATAGTTACAATAGAGCACTGAAGTGCAAACCCTAAATTGGTGTTAATTTGGGGTTTAGTGTAGCAGCCTCGAGTCAAAACCACAGTAAAAATTGTTACAATAGAGCACTGAAGTGCAAACCCTATAAATTGGCCTTAATTTGGGGTTTAGTGTAGCAGCCTCGAGTCAAAGCCACGTGTACATCTAGGCCAACATGCAGGTTCAAGCTTCTTAGCTTTTGCTCGCTTTTAATCGAAGTTTTTTAACCATCAAAATCTGCCACGTTTAAAACTACTACTGTGTTGTGTTGAGGCTATCCATGGTATAAGCACAGTGCTATCACATTCAGGTGAGTAGATTACACAGAACGAAAGACAGACAAACTTACCAACTACTAAAGTATTGCGCCACGGGTAAATAATCATAATTATGTACTGTATTTAACGTAAAAACAAAAACAACAACTTTCAGTAACCTTCATTTAAAGTTACTCATGCATGCATGTCTATACAGCTGCTCTTAGATATCCTTTAGTGTACACCTCGTCTAGCACGTGTACAATCATCAACACTGTATCAGGAGTATAGTTCTTAATGTACTCCTGACTCTATAATTATGTAGTCAAATTCAGGGACAGTTGTATGATCATATATATCAATTTTAAGAATAGGTACAATCAGAGGAGGTACGACATCCGCGTGTTAAAGGAAGTGTTTTAGACTCACATTCCTTAGGTCAAAGTTCAATTGCGTGTTACCGGTATACCTGCCAAACACAAGCACTGCGCTATTTTTAGCTGCCAAGAGTGTGATTCGTGCACTGTTTGATCTAGGTTATAGCTAAATTAGCTTAATCAACCATCGTTTCAGTTTCAAAATCTTCAGGGGATGCCTGGAGTTGCTATGAGCATCACTTCAGTTGATGTGCTATTGAACTTTGACCCGGATATAATAAGGAATGTGGGTCTTTAGGACACGCGGATGTCGTACCTCCTCTGGGGTACAATACTTACAGCCAAGATTGGAGTTATAGGCCACCCCCACTCCACACTGATTGTTATCTTTTGCCATGGCAATCTCTCCTCCACAGCTGGTTCCATGTCTGTCTGGCTCATCACCATAGTATTTGGTAGGCGTGGGGTCATTATCGTCGTGTGCAAAGTCCCAACTAGCATTAAAATCCTGAAAACAAAAATTATATGTATACACGTTGTTTCAGTATGCTTTCATATTATTATAATATAGCCGAATAAACACCACCTGATTTAAGGCTTGCCAAATGAATGTGTATTTTAAAACCACAACATTCCCACACGGCGTTACTCTGTCAGTGTAGTGTTGTTGTGACAATACTACACTGACAAGAAAACTTACGTAGTTCGGAGAAATGTCAGGGTGTGTTATCTCCAAACCTGCATGTGCATGTGAGAAAACTTAATATCACTGACAATGCGATTGCAGCACAAACATGACAGCATTCTGGGAGCTCCTATTTCACTATCCACCTCACTTGTGTAAACAGTATCATGCCTAAGCTAATGGGACATCCTGCCATGGGGACTTCTTGTAGTAATTATGTCTGTCAGTGTAATTAATACCTAGATGTTCCAACCTACATCGTGCAGAATACCTATTAGATATAATTACCCAAAAGCCTTAGGCACATGCACTGATCTACGCAAGCTAAACGGAACCTCAGTATAATTATGCAGACTGCTTTGTAGTAGATAATGCAGGACCTTGTACAATGTAGTAGAAATGATCTCCATGCACAATCTACTTACTATCAGGCCAATACACTACAGTTGATAAGATCTGATTCGTGAGACTGGGGAACTACATGGGAACAGTGTCCGACTATTATAATTATAGCCATGTAATAACATCATACAGAAGAAATGTTGGTATTATTGCACTAACAAACTCAAGAATGATCAGTTAATGTCGCGGCGTGCAAGCGCGCCTGGTATACTTCTTAAATAATACATATATATAATTATAAGCGGTTCAACGTGACTCGTATATCATTGACACATCTTCCTGACCCTGTTAGAGCTTATATCCCCAGATGCTTCCAACCCACCATCATCCATGATAGATACGACCACACCACTCCCAGTGATTCCTTGCAGCCAGACAGGCTCCACGTTAATATCCAGCCCCTTTCTACCGCTAGTTTGACCACGGTTGACCTGGGAGTGTTATATAGGAGTGTATGGGGTTGACCACCTGGGTGTATTAGGAATGCATGAATAATCCCCCGAAGCCCTTAAGTATACACACCCCAATCTCTGTAGAATAATAAGGTCTATGGACACTATGTACAATTAAGCGTACTATAATTATTATCGGCATAATTAAACTGATCAGTCTGCTCACTGCATGTATATTATTGTATTGAGTGTGTGCATGCATGTGATCTATATATATGCTAACATCTCACCAAAGACCATTGTTTGCTGAAATTTGGATCGCTTGGATAACTGTAGTCTTTCTTGAATCTTTTTCTTGCTATTTGCTGCTGTACAGAGCCCACCTAAATCAAGGAAGACAACATATCTATTATGAATATCGATACATAAAATTACATAATATACATGAGTGACTTGAACATTAGTTTATATATAGTTGTTGTTTTTTACGTTTGGCTCATTCGAAAGTGCTTGTGAAATGTGATTTTTCTGACCAGTACCAGTCAAGTGTAGATTTCCCCTTTGATCAGTTTCAGGTAACTTGAATGCGAAGTAGTCATCAAGGTTGCCTACCTGCAGTGTAAAGAGAACAGGAACACTTTAAAGGTATCTGGTGCACCTTTTTGGATACAATGTAGCTAGACAGCTGGAAAGTGAGGTTAACCATTTAATAAACACTGTGCGAAAACAAGGGAGTTCAATGGAGTACATAAATATATGACTTGTAGCTTACATGCAGAATATTCATTCCTGCATGCATGTAACACAACAATTATCTTTTAATAGACACACTGTGCGAACAATGGAGTAACATAACTTGTAGCTTAGCAATGCATGGTACAGAATATTTATTCCTGCATGTAATCAGTATATGTAACAACACATGCCACTCAGTATTACAAGAATGCAAAAAACTAATTATTCCGCACAAAGGATACGGTAAAGTTGTCTGTTCCACCTGTAACTGCTCAACGGTTGCATGCACCAAAAACTAACAGCTTCTTTCTAGCCACGTTCTCTTATTTTGATTTGTGGATTTGCTAACTAAGCTTTGTTCTCCATAATAGTTATGGCTATTTTCACTTAGTGTGAAGGCTGTTGCCGTCTTTTCAGAACCGTTCCTAGCATCATCTGCTCGCACAAGTTTCTATTGAATTAAGTTGTGAGTTAGCCTTGCACTAAAGCGTTGCCTGTATCATTTGTTAGCTACGAGAGTCAGAAAAGAGCTGCAAGCTGTGCTGCCAGAAGCTGCAGCAGCCATTGCGAACTTTAACCTTTTGCAGACGCACCCCTTTTTCTGCGCATGCGCATTCAAGCCCAGGCCCCTTTTTAACATTCCGTCCTTTTTATGCTCCCCTTCTATAACCGTGACTCTTGATTAATGTGTGGATGTTCAATTTATTTTGTAACATAACATTGTAACACTCTATACTTTTTGAGCGAAGCAAACATGCCGAGAGGCATTAGCACAAGGGAACTTGCTCATTTACCCAGTTTCAGATGTCACAAAGTCAATGCAGCTGTCATGCTACATCCCCCTACTTTGCATGAGGGGTCGCCTAAAATCGAATACTTAAAGTACACCCCGGCTGAGTGTGCTGTGTAATAGATCTAGCAATAAGTGGACACTCATAAGTGCATATACATTGTACACTCCGATAGCAAATAGATCTACTCCACGTACCTGTCCCTGATTGATAAGACCATGTTTTGCCGCAAGTGTGTGAGCTTCAAGTGTGAGCTGTGATTGTGGTAGCAGCAGCTGTACCACCCAGGTGTCAGTGTATTGCTCAGTGGGAACAGACTGATCAAACAGTGCTGTCCTGCTCCTGGTTGATGCTGATGTGACTGAAACTATAGCAGCCCATGTCAGCACATGTTTCATTCTTTGAAGAAGATCAAACGGCATGCTTGGGGTTGTTCAGATCATTCACACTCGTAGCTACTCATTTGCAGCAGAACTGGGCCCAGGTGATGAACTCATTAACATTCTTTCACTACTGCATGCTATTGACAACTGCACGGGGAACTTTTTGAAGCCGTGAATGTACTCTAAATTGACCTCTCTGAGGAAGTCTGACAGGCGCGGTGCAGCTCAAGCAATTAGCCTCTGAGATTAGATTACTCTCAGCAAAAACATATGACATGGGCGGTGTGTGGGAGGATAATTACTGAGCTGCACCTTGCCTGTCGTACCTCCTCGGCCTCTGAGTATAGTTTATAGTATGGTCTGTACCATGATGTGCTCTGACACTAAGGAATATCCATTGAAACTCTCAGGATACTCCAGGGTACAATCCCATGTACCCTGCTAGGGTGCGTACATAGGCTGTGGTCATGCAGGATCACATTGTGAAGATTATTCTTCAGTATCCAATCAAAACTACCGGACCACATTGGAACTGGGTTGTGTGAAGTTGTAGATGTGGTTTGTTAAGTGCAAGCACACCCACACAAAATGTGCACATGCATGCATGGCAGGGATCAAAGTGACAAAGAGTGTTTACTACTACTCAGTTGTAAATGGGTTGGATAACAGCAATACTTGTTGCCCAGTGAGTGGGCAGATCAAAGCAATCCAGTGCTCAGTATATATGGCATGATGCATGCATCACAACCCATGGTACAACTATTACTTGTACAGTTATACGTTGTTATACATGCAGTATGATTTATTTATGTGCATTTCAAGTGAGAGGAAAGTTTTAACAATCCCTTTTCTTGAGATCTCTGCGTATACTACAGGAAGGCTATGGCACTGTCCCATGCTAAGCTGAGATTTAGTAAGCTACCTATACAGTACGTACTGTTATATTACATGTAGATATGATTTTCCCCATGTGCAGGCTATACAAGACGATGCTCTGTTGGCTGTACTGTTTTATGAGGAGTGCTTGGTGGGCTGTTTCAGTGAGATTTTATACGCTGTATTGTAGATCAGTTGAATACAGAATACATGCATGGGATTTAAGTTATGGTTTAAACATGCAGGAGGGTGTAGTTTTAACAGCCATAACTTTAGTATTAAAATATTGATACTATTTCAAAATCTTAAAATACTTACCTTTCATGATACGTGTTTAAATCCAAAATTTGGTGGGGGTTATAATTAATTTTGTCATTTTTCGGCCTTGGACCATGCATGGGCTATATAAGATCTAGATCTATCAGGCCAATATTAGTAATCCCAAATGTGAACTTTGTTTGACACCATTTAAAAGGTCTCTTTCAAAAAATCATTAAGTTATGGCAACTGAAAGAGTCCCCGAACCATTGATTACAAACGTCAGGAGTGCATTCCTGAAAACATACATGCATAATTATAAATGTTAGATATACTCATTACAAAAACATGGTCATTTCTATAGTATAATTATATATAAAGCTCTCTAGTTTGAGCTCTGTGGAAGGAAGGGTATACGCTATTTTGATATACAGGTTACTCTGTGTTGAGCGTGAGCCCCTTCCCTCACCTGATGGACTCCGGGGACAGTGGCTCCATTTGGGGCAGAGGTGTATATATACTCATAATCTAGAAAGCATTAATAGAACTGTGGTCGGCTTGTATAATTGCATAAAGACTCCAACTATAATTATTATAGTGTTAGCAAACCGGTAAAGCCCATGCAAGCCAAGAATTATATTTATTCCCATGATAGTTTGCTGGTTTCATGCGTGGACTACTGAAGAGAGTTGTGGAGTTATGCAAGTGCTCTAACCCAACCGCTGCTCAGAGAAGAATAATTACGAGTTGTTCCCGTACCCAAGAGTGGTGATCCATCACTTGTCAACAACTACCGGCCAATATCAATACTACCAGTTGTAAGCTAGACCCTGGAAAAACACGTGAAAGCACTACTGGAGGAGCACATGAAATTACATTCACCAATTTCCCCAAGGCAATGGGGCTTTATGTCATCACGTTCAACTGTGTCAGCTCTCATTCAAGTGATTGATGACTGGAGCAGGGCTGTCGACGGGGGATATGAGGTCTGTATTGTATTTTTTGATGTCAAAAAAGCTTTTGACTCCGTCCCACATGTTGCTCTTTTGAAGCACCTTCAGTATATGCACGTCAATGAGTACATTATTAAGTGGATGAAAAGTTATCTACTGGACAGAGAGCAATTTGTTGGAATAGACGGATGTTCTTAGCTAGTCTACCAGTCCTTTCTGGAGTTCCTCAAGGCTCGGTCTTAGGCCCCCTACTATTCATCTCTTATATCAACCTATAGTAACAGAAGTTA
Source organism: Halichondria panicea (assembly GCF_963675165.1). NCBI lineage: Eukaryota > Metazoa > Porifera > Demospongiae > Suberitida > Halichondriidae > Halichondria > Halichondria panicea. Next base: position 5,102,373 of record NC_087392.1, on the reverse strand, counting down.
TTTCACAGGACAGCAACCTCAACATGTTTGCCGATGATATGGCCCTGTATAGAGTCATCAAGTCTAATAATGACTACATGCTACTTCAAAATGATGTAAATGCTGTTTTCGACCTTCATGAACTCTAGGCTACTTCAATTCAATGTGACAAAATGCAAGTTTATGTTCGTCTCCAAAAAGACCTCTCGCTCATTGTTGCCTCCAGCTCTACACTTAAATGGAACCTTGCTGCAACAAGTTCCAAATTACAAATATCTGGGTCTCACATTATCTGATGATCTCTCCTGGCACCCTCATATTACTACCATTTGTAACAAAACAAGAAAACTAATTGTTCTCAACCAATGCATCTCCATCCACTCTCTTAAAACTATATAAAAGCTTTGTGAGGCCACATATGGAATATGCTTCAGAAGTATGGAGTCCCCACTATAGAAGTGATATAGAAAACCTGGAAAAAGTACAGAGATTTGCCATGAGAGTGTGTCTGGGTCAGTTGGATCTAAAGCAGGAAGAACTGCTGTCAGCATCTGGCCTTACAAGTCTGGAGACAAGAAGAGTAGCTGCAAGAATGTGCCACTTGTACAAAATTTTACATGACATGATAGACTTTCCCAACCCACCGGTTGAAAGAAGAGAGATTGTCTACAATAGCCGCTCAGTTAATGGTCTCTCCTCGGTACCAATTAGATCTCGAACATCAATGTACCAATACTCATTCTTCCCACACGCTGTAACTTTATGGAATAAACTTGTTAGTAAGTACAATATAGAAGATATTGTTACTGTCAGTGTGTTTAAATATTTTCTGTTTAGGATACACTTTACATCTAGCTATACTAGCTAATTGTGTTATCCTATGCTATAAATGCTGAATTATTAAAAAAAAAAAAAAAAATTATCTTGTGACTTATTATCTAACACTCTATTTTCATAGATCAAATCAATCACAATTATACCTGTATACCATACATGCTGTCAGTCCAATTATAAGTTGATCAGCTAGATTTTTTATTTTCGTTTTTATTGATGTGTTTTTGAGTACTGCGTGTCATCTCAATCGATTTTTGATATAACTGGAGCCAATTTTATTTTAAAAGCCTATTAATTTTGTCCTGGCATGCAATTTTAAAAGCAAAAACCAAAAAGCAGAAATAACGCTACTCTAATTGACCTCAAGTGTATAGAATTAAACCAAAGAGCATCTCAATTAAGTTGTGTACATGACTGAAAGAGTCCCTGATTATAAACGAATGGAGGAGGGGTTTGCTTTTGACCATTAATTTTTCTTCAAGGAATGCTTTGAATTTGGACACTCTAATCTAAATCATAAATGGAAGCTAGGTTCATAGTTCTGCGTATATAGAGTCTGTACATTTTATAGTCCAATCTATTATTATTATACAGGAAAAGATGAAGTGTCATCCACCGACTGAAGTACACGATATCTTTGTCGATTTCCCTGTTCATTCTTCTTCTTTTCACACAAGCATACCACAATGCATGTGACCACTATACACACTAGGATAAACAGACCGACCAGCCCCATTGAAGTACCAATAGCAATAGCATTTGATTCCGATGCTGTTATGTCGTCACCCATTGAAGTAGTACCAATAGCATTAGTAACTATAGAACTTGATTCCGATACTGTTATGTCATCACCCATTGAAGTAGTACCAATAGCATTAGTAACTACAGAATCTGTTTTGGTACCATTGCAGTACGATCCCCTGTATACATATGTATTATTTGGGCAAGTAGTGACACATTCCAGCGTAGATACAATACGAAAATCTTTGCACACATCGCACGCATTGGGACCATCTCCATAGCAACCTCTAGCACATGCTTCGTCACACACCATCGGAATATTTGCTACAGCTTGAGGTGTACTGGACGTACCATAAAGTGCAAGGTCCATATCAGACACACTAACATAACCACTGGAAGACTTGAACGTAACAGTCATTGTCCAAGTTCCGACCGGATTCTCCCCCCAATAGTGAACAGACATGAAGGGCCAAAGGTGGTAAGCATATCCTTCATCGTCAGAATTGACAAAATCATAATTTCTGTATGGAAGAAGAGTTGAAGTTGTTCCCTGTGGTGAAGTGAGTTCAATCATGATGTCCCCCCTGCGAGGATGAGGGTCTTGTAACCAGCGTTTCACTGAAGCTCCATCTATGGCTTCATACTTAATGAACGTATAATAGTCCGTGACTTTGTATTTTCGTACATATTCTATTCTTAATGAAGCCGTCAAAACCACATGCTCCAGGAACTGAATGCCTGAGGTCGTGTTCGATACTATAAATTGCATTGTAAGAGGTTGTCCAAAGCGAGCATTTCTAAATGTGAAAGTGCATAAAATAATTATAGTGAGTATAATTATTTCCCTTTATTGCTGCACACTTATCAGCCCGCAAAAATCGGTTTACTATAGGTATGTACAGGCTTACCCAGAGGTTTGGCGGCTTGTCAAGGTCTGGGAAATCTGTGGAGGAACAGTGATCCAATTTCTGGCTCGAGTTACAAATGCCTCAGCGTCAATAGCTCCAAAGCCAAACTTGTGACTGATTTTACGCCCTGCCCTGTTCATCGTCCATTCCCCATCAATGAGAGGGTCAGTATTGGATGTGTAAACTAGCAAGTACTGCACATCTCTCCACGTCAGCTCATGGCTACAAAATCACATGCATTTGAAGCCACTAGTTATAGCATGATAAAATATGTAGCTAGCTAACATGTAGAACTACTCTTTTATCAAATCATGCAATTATTGACCATAATTATAGCCGTATTTTCTGAAAGGAACTTATTCCATGCAAAAGCAAACATCACAGAAGGAGCTCGCCTAGACATTGCCGCAAATGGGCTATGGGGAGGACGCTTCGAACGCACCTACTTTGACATGCGCGTCTTTAACCCCCATGCAGCCTCAAACAGACAGACCAACCCCTACAGAAAACACGAAATGGTAAAGAAATGTGCTTATGAAAGTCGAATCCAAGAAATAGAGCACTCTTCCTTCACACCACTCATGATATCATCAACAGGAGGCCTTGGCCCCGCTTCAACATCCACTTACAAGCGTCTTGCCACCCTCCTGGCCGCAAAATGGGACCAACCCTATACCTCCACAATGAATTGGCTGAGATGCCGCCTCTCGTTTTCACTCCTAATATCTTCAATCCAAGCCATCAGAGGAGCTCGTTCAACTGCAGGCAAGACCTCAAAAGCAACTTCCCTCCCAATCGATTTAGTGATCAGTGAGTCACTGATAACAGACCACTGATCCTTGAACATTGAACTAACTAGCATAATTATTACACTGTACATTGAACTATACTGAGTGTGTGTATTATTATTAAAAAAAATGGGGGGAAAAAAATGCAAAGGAGTATATACACACTTTGCCTGCAGTGCCAGAGTGATGACTCCTGATACTAGAGGTGCAGAAGCACTAGTGCCAGTAAAGTCGTCTGTACATTCCCCATTCAGAGTCGTGGTGTACTGCATATAATTATATGTTGCACTTATAGTCTAATGAATATAATAATATTACTCACAATTTGGTCGTAAGGGTCATAAGAGCCATCTTCTGAGAATGTTCTTGAGTTGAATGAATAAGTGACGACCATTTTTCCAGCACACTGTTCATCGTAGCTTGCTTGACCAGCAGTTTGATCTGCTGACCCTACTGCAATAGTGTAGATGCTGGAAGAATAGCCATCAGCAGCACAAGAATCATAGTTCCATCCACCATTCCCAGCAGCCCACACGAAAATGGAGCCCTTCCCATCACGACCCTATAAACAGAGTAGGACTATTTGGTGTGAGTGCTAAATAAATGAAAGCACCGCGGGTGCTGATGGAGGTGTCAAATCTACATAACGTAAAGCTATACTAATAGCTTTTATACGCACATTATGCCATGATGAACATTTTTGCATTAATTAATTTTGTTGCATGCAGGCGGAATCCAGAATCGCAGGGAAACTCTAAGAGTGGGTAATGATCGTCGGGTTAAAAATTTTTATACCCCAACGTCCATCCTAAAAGATCACTCAAATACGCATTACTTTGTAAGCATGCTAGAGTTACAGATATTCTTTTTTTGTAAATAGTTGTTTTCTGTGGAACTGTCTACCTAGCACTGTTGTAGGCCTATATGTAGTAGTCTCTCAACAGTTTTAATGTAGCGCTCCAGTCACACCTTAGCTGCAATGAGATTGGCTAAAGGAAGTGTTCTATCCAACTTAGAAAATCATGTACTTACTTAGAAAATCATGTACTTCACTTAGAAAAATCATGTAGCAAAGATTAGATAAGAATATTCAAATCTGATTGGCTAAATACTCATGGTTGCTATGATCTAAAATGCTTAGACACTATTTAGGACATTTCCACATGATTTAGAAGTCCTCAGCGCTAGTAAAACCCTCACTGTGTTCGGGATGCTACAACCAGCCCTTTGGGCTTCTAAATCATGTAGAAACTTCCTAAACAGTGTCTAACTATTATTTATACTTTATTGACCTCTCATTTCTAGCGAGTGTTTTTATTTTGTGTTTTTGTTTTTGTTTCGGGGAGCACCCTTAAGAGGCCTAGCAGCCTATTATGCTACCCTTTCCATTGCTCGACAAATATCATTCAACGGATTGATCAAAAGTCCAAGTCTAAAATTAATGGCTGCATCAGCAGTGCAGCTCTCTTCTCACTGTTGCAGCTACCAATAGCTAGCGTTCTAGTGCAGAGCTAACTACTAAGTAGAGACCCAACACTCCATGGACAAGATACTCTTCTAAAAAGGCTGAATAGCATTCCAAGTAAGCAAAACTAGGCATAACTTGAGAACTAAGCATTATTTTGCAAATCGACGAATTAAAATCTATAGCCTATAGAAACTCTTCCTTGCACTTCATTGATCATTGAGCAGTTGTAGTAGTCTATACAGACGCACACAGACACACCCACAAACACACTACCGTATATCTCGCTTCCGCATGTGCACCGAGGCATAATTACCTTTTTGACTGCATTTATTAATGCATTTTCAAGCAGTATTCCTGGTTTTTCTACAATGAAACCTTTGTCATTTGGTCCCCAACTGTTGCTGTAAACTTGGATATAGTTGTTTTTATAGCCAAGAGAACTTGCTTCAATGGAGTCCGTCATGCTAGCATAGTCAATCTTGAGACCTGTATACAAGTCAAGAGAAAGAGACCAATAATTGTAAAGCATGCAAAAAGACCCAATCAAAATACTCGTCTAGCAGGAGCCAACATGTCTGCATGTATATTGTCTTATGCAATCAGCATGACTTCTGTGGGAGGTCGAGATTAATGAATGGCTCCCCAAGTGCAATGTCAGGATTTACAAGTTTTTGTTGACTATATAAAAAATAGTGTATTTAAACTAAAAACAACTTTCAGCCTTAATTTAATACATGCATGTCTACAATACTTACAGCCAAGATTGGAGTTATAGGCCACCCCTACTCCACAGTGATTGTTATTTTTTGCCATGGCAATCTCTCCTCCACAGCTGGTTCCATGTCTGTCTGGCTCATCACCATGGTATGTGGTAGGAGTGGGGTCACTATCACCTTGTGCAAAGTCCCAACTAGCGTTGGAATCCTGAAAATGTGTTTACACAACAATTATACGCGGACGTTATTTCAGTATGCTTTCATAATAGCCAAATAAACAGGCTTGGCAATAATGTATCAATAGCCACAATTGTCTTAAAAAATCACAACATTCCCACACGGGCATTTCTCTGTCAGTATAGTGTTGTTGTGACAATACTACACTGACAAGAAAACTTACGTAGTTCGGAGAAATGTCAGGGTGTGTTATCTCCAATCCTGCATGTGTGAGAGAAATTAATGATATCACTAGCTGCCAATGAGACTACTACAGCACAAACATGCATGCATGACAGTATTCTGGCACAGTTGTGAGAGCTCCTATTACACTACCCACCTCACTTGTGTATGCCTGAGCTAATGGAAAATCCTGCCATGGGGAATTCTTGTGGTAATTTTGTCTATAATTATAGTCAGTGTAATTAATACCTATAATTATAGATGTTCTTGGATTCTGCAATCCCAACGCAAAATATCTAGATCTATTACCCGAAAGTATAAGGGCCTTAGGCACACTGAACTATGTAAGCTAAACGGAACCTCAGTATAATTATGCAGACTGCATTGCAGTATAGATGAAATGATCTCGGGCTTAAAAGCCCTAGCTTGACCATAATCTACTACCAGGCCAATTCATAGCCATACATGTAATAACTAATACATATACAGAAGAAATGTTGGTATTATTGCCCTAACAAACTCAAGAATCAGTTAATGTCGCGGTATGCACGCGTGCCGGGTATATGTATATTTGTACCATGATGTGCTCTTGACACTAAGGAATATCCATTGAAACTCTCAGGGTACTCTAGGGTACAAATCCCATGTACCCTGCTAGGTGCATGTACATTCATATACCCTAGGGTACATGGCTGTGGTCAGCCTAAAGCCCACCCTCCACCCTTTAAGGACCCTCTCTTTTAAGAACACTATAATAATATATAACAGATTTGAATCTTCAGTTTCAAATGTACAATACAACAAAAGAAAATTTTTTTGTTACTACATGTACTAACTACTAAATAATATTGGGCATAATGGGGTTTTTTCGACAAGCATAATAGACTGAATTTGGGGCAGTACTCAAAAGCATAATAGGCAGAAAAAAGAGCCAGGACCTAGTTGGATTAACAGCTTCTAATTGGTTCTAATCAATAGTATTCATAGTACAAGCTACCTATATCTGCGTGCATGTGTATTGTGTTTGCTAACCTCATTCGGGCTGCGCCCTCAGGCAATACATAAAACTGCCCTCGGTAGTACAAATCCAACACACCCTTGATACCATGGCACAACTATTACATATAAATTATAGTGGTTCAAACTCGTATATTATTGAAACGTACATCTTTTCCCAACTGACACTGGGTTGTTAGAGCCTATATATATCATTATCCCCAGATGCTATATACCAACAAACCCACCATTATCCATGATAGACACAACCACACCACTCCCAGTAATTCCTTGCAGCCAGACAGGCTCCACGTTAATGTCTAGCCCCTTTCTACCATCAGTTTGACCACGGTTGACCTGCATGGGGAGGAGTATTAGGAATGCATGCATGGTTAACCTGGAATGCATGAATAACCCCTCACCCGAAGCCATTAAGTATACACACCCAAATCTCTGTATATTGTCTATGGAGGTCATGTACAAGCAAAATCAATAAGAGTACTATGCATAATTAGTCTGCTTACTGCATGTATAGAGTATGTGTGTATAATTATTATGATGCAAAAGTGCCTGGCATTAGCAAAAGAACATATCTCACCAAAGACCATTGTTTGCTGAAATTTGGATCGCTTGGATAACTGTAGTCTTTCTTGTATCTTTTTCTTGCTATTTGCTGCTGTACAGAGCCCACCTAAATCAAGGAAGACAACATATCTATTACCCTATTTACATAATGCATGTATATATAGTTACTTGAACATGTATAGTATACATAATATAGTTGTTTTTTTTACGTTTGGCTCATTCGAAAGTGCTTGTGAAATGAGATTTTTCTGACCAGTACCAGTCAAGTGTAGATTTCCCCTTTGATCAGTTTCAGGTAACTTGAATGCAAAGTAGTCCTCAAGGTTGCCTACCTGCAGTGTAAAGAGAACAGGAACACTTTAAAGGTATCTGGTGCACCTTTTTAAAGTGAATAATAATACTGTATTTATTTGATTAAACGCCCGGGCGTTTATTTCGGATCGAAGTCTTTAGAGGAGGCATTTAAACGAGGAGGGCGTTTAAACGAGAAGGGCGTTTAAACGAGGAGGGCGTTTAATCCAGGAGGGCGTTTATTGTTATGTCTACTCCAAAAATCTTGCACAGCAGCAGTTATTGTGCTCTTCTTGGGCTGCTGTCTCAGCTTAAATTTAAGTCATAGGAGTGCCCTCTGTGTCGGTATCTCTCTCTCTGCCATCAATGCATCATAAAAAGTCTATGCTGCCATGCTTGCAACTGGGTTCCACGTTCTATTTCAGCTCCACCCACAGTGCCACGCCCATACATGGGCGTTTATTGACAAAGACAGAGCTTTTACCCTGGGCGTTTAAACAAGATGGGCGTTTATTCAAGGAGGGCGTTTAATCAAGTAAATACAGTAATTAATAGACACACTGTGCGAAATACAAGGGAGTTCAATGGAGTAACATATATATCACGACATATGACTTGTAGTTTAGCAATGGTATACAGAATATTCTTTCCGGGTGAGTGTAAAAGCTGGAATGCGGAATGGAATGGAATATGGAACGGAATATGGAATGATAAACTTAGTAATAAAAAGAACTAGAGAGCTGCTGATGGTGCTCTGTATTTTTTTAGTGTAGTATGACTTAAATACTTTTATGCTGTGCCCAAATTAAACAAAGTGGAGTTGAAGTGTATATAGCTATATAGGGCAAAGAAACTGCCACTGTATAACAGTGTGTGCAAGTTGTTGATCCTCTTTCAAAATAGGGTGTCATGTGATGATTTAATAATACAGCCAGCATGCTATCTTTTGGATTAATTGAGCATGTCGGATTTGCAATGGATATTCAAGTGCGAAGTGTCTTTACAGCTTAATCAAAATTAATAGAGTAGAGTTTAAGCAAAATGATACCAAGATGATCTAGCGCTTTGAAAATAATTTCTCCATGTATAAAAGATGGTCAGTGTGTCTCTTCAACATGCACAAATTGTTTTAAAGTTTCACCAAGGGTCATAATTTGCAGGCATGCAGATAGAAGAAAGGTGTAGCTTTGGAGTGTTCTACAGCTATATACACTTCACGCACAGCATAATTACTTCGCAAAGGGTAGACACGTATATGTGCAGAATTTTTTAATGTTGCTAGCTACTGAGTAGTCTAGTCCTCATAAAAATTAATTAATAGTCTTCTAAAATTAGCTGTCTATAAAAAAAGGCTTCTGTAACACTATTTAAGTCATACTACACTAAAAAATAAAAAAAATACAGAGCACCATCAGCAGCTCTCTTTTTATTACTAAATTTCTCATTCCATATTCCGTTCCATATTCCGTTTCATATTCCATTCCATTCCGCTTCCAGCTTTTACACTCACCCATTCATTCCTGCATGTAATTATATGTACAGTGCTTTTACATGTATGCACCTTTGCAACAAGCTGGTATCGCATAGTAAACCACAGGCTGCTTACAGGCAAGGAGGAATTTGTGATGTTGTCTTGTTGATGAGCTTAAAAGGATGTGTTCAATAGACATTTCAAAATCTAAGGCTTACAGTAAGGACATAAGGTGGAGGAGGAGGATGATACACCAGAGGTGTGACCTTGGGTTATTTTACAAAACAATAGCTGAAAATCTCAATGTTGACCCCTCTACTGTATATGCAAGACTGTGAGGCTTTTTTAGGAAACTAGTATACGGTTGAAGGGTACCACAAAACTACTACTAAAAGACTAAGTGCCAGAGTGAGATGAAATTGTTCTTCTTGAAGCTGTTTTAGAAACGCCTTAAGCTCAGAACACGCCCACATTCACATGGCTAATTTTGCAATCAATATTAATTTTTTGTGCTGTACATATATAGGTGTGTTCTTTTGCTGCTGAAATGGACTTAAATCCACATTTTTTTATGCTATAGGTGTGTTCTTTCGCTGCTGAAATTAAAAGTAACGACTTAAATCCCATTTTTTTATGCTATAGGTGTGTTATTTCACTGCTGTATATGTAGAATAATGAATAATAGGTGTTAATAATAGGCTGATGAAGTTGAATAATAGGCTGATGAAGCGAGAATAAATAATCTGTGAATATTTGGCACAGCCCTACGCATGAGGGATACAGTAAAGCTGACTGTGTTGTCTGTGTGCATGCATGTCTCTCTATCTATTCCAGTTGTAACTACTCGGTTGCATTGTAACAGCTTCTATATTGGCTTCTATAGCCACGTTCTCTTGAGCGCAGCTTGCTCATTTACCCAGTTTTAAGGGACACTTTTTAATGAAGCTTTGGAGGTTGAAAAATTGTGTTGAACTTCAGATGTCAATATTAATGAGAGTCAACGCAGCTGTCATGCTACATCCCCCTACTTTGCACGAGGGGTCGCCTAACATTGAATAATTAAAGTACACCCTGAGTGTGCTGTGTAACATGCAGATCTAGCAATTAATAAGTGGACACTCATAAGTAAATAAAATGCATATACACTCTTAGATCTACTCCACGTACCTGTCCCTGATTGATAAGACCGTGTTTTGCTGCAAGTGTGTGAGCTTCAAGTGTGCGCTGTGATTGCGGTAGCAGCAGCTGTACCACCCAGGTGTCAGTGTATTGCTCAGTGGGAACAGACTGGTCAAACAGTGCTGTCCTGCTCCTGGTTGATGCTGATGTGACTGAAACTATAGCAGCCAATGTCAGCACATGTTTCATTCTTTGCAGAAGATCAAACGGCATGCTTGCAATTGGTTGTTCAAAAAAGTTGGATCATGCACACTCACTAGATCATGCTATACAAGAACAATTTTATACGATGCCCATGCATGTGATGAATCTCATTAACATTCTTTCCCACACTATTGACAACCCACTCACTGCATGGGGTTGAATGAATGTGTGCTAGGAGAAGGTGTAAGGATGGCCTGAAGACTAATGATGCAAAGACTATACCAACCCACAATCTTGTTTGCGAACTTTTTGCCAACCCTACTCTTCTCCATTTTTTCACACAATGTTTTAATTTGCACTTATTGTTCACAAAATTATTCGGAATATTTGCCTCATGCAGGCCTAGTGGAGGTACAGTATGAAGCTTGATTGAAATTAACTTTAATAAGCCGCATTTTTGTGTGCTATAGGTTTGTTCTTTCACTGCTGAAATAAAACAACCCCCCTTCCCTTGTGGATGTCATGTCGGACTGGCCAGCAAGTCTACTCATATTATGCTTTTATAACTGCGTTGATCTATTGATTATCAGGGGAAGAGTCGGTTGTCTTTACAGCAAGCTGTTTCAGCAATGACTGCATGGTTTGCTTTGCAAACAATTACCGCATAGCTATAGCGGGAAATGTTCGTGGGTGCAAATGTTGGCTCGAGAGCCTCTCAGACAAAATGTCCGTGGTTCAATGTTGAGAAATAGCACAATTCCTGCATGCAAATTTAATGTCAAACATCACAGTGATGTTGTTTTTTATTATTTCAGCAGCGAAAGAACGCATGCACTGAATACTAAGTTATTAAAATATAGGCTGATGAAGAATAGGTGAATAATTTTGCATATTAATTTTGGTAGCCCTAGCCTCCGTTTACCAGGGATATAATTATGCTGAATTGAGATTGAAGATTGAAAATAACTATTAGCTACTTAGAACTTTGAATTCTGGCCAGGATACATTATCTATATAATTATAGGCTCGAATACCCGCCTCAACCTAAAAGCTTTTAGGTTGAGGCGGGTATTCGAGACTAATATAATTATGCACTCGTCAAAGTAATGCCCCACCTCCCCCCTACGGGGATAAATGGGGATTAGTTGGGGATTAGACTTGAAGTTGCTCCCCTACCTAGGGGAATTAGACAGATCACCTGATGCATGCATTGGGTCAAAGGTCAATTAAAGATCACATGATGTGTGCCACACTCTTCCTTCCAACACATGCTGGAGTACAGTGAGAGCAAAGTTTACAGTTTATTGATCCTGAGCAATCTCTGCATTCTTGACTTCACTAGCTCTATAGGAGTATAGCTGTCAATATTTATACTTCAAATAATCTGTTTATCTTCTCGCTAGAGTGTGATACAGGTCTAATCCCCACATCACCCCCATGTTGTACTAGGGCTACCAGGGGATTAACATGCCCAAAGGTAGGGGTATTAGATCAGGTGATTGGTCTAATCCCCACCTATCCCCGGTATGGGGGAGGTGAGGCATTAGATTGACAAGTGTATTATGCATACAGGGAACGATTTAGGCGTGAATACCACTGGGACAAACATCGTTTGTTTGATTATTGGAATACAGTCAGTGACGAGGCTTCAGCACCCATGCATGCACGGTGCTATCAGGAGTGCATGAATATCTATAAGTCCTGCTAGTACGTACATTTTGAAAAGGAAACTTACTGTTCTATCTATGATTTTAATGACATCACTTTATATGCAACATGAAATAGAAATAATTATACAAACAAAGAATAATTGAATCTATAATTGTATAGCTGGTATGTATGTATACATGTGATAATTTAGTCATCCTCGTATTCAGAGCTTGAGACCACGCCCCCTTCTGAGTCCGTCTCCTCGATAAGCCCCTCCTCCTCTTCGTCATCCTCCAAGTCTTTCCATTGGTCAGTGCCGCTCACTACCACCGCAGCCTCAACCACCACCTGTACAAAAGAGGGGGGAGGGGATTTAATCACTGTAGTAGAAAACACTTTACCATTTCTACCCTAAACCACAATGCGTATACATGGTAACGATTGTAATGTGCCAATGCAATTTTTGTGAACTAAACTAGCTGACTGATGCTTGTACATGTACAGAAGCATTATCAAGTTATATTTTGTGCTGTGCTGGTAGGAGAACACACACTGTTCATTACATATATGTAATGTATATATACAGTGCATCCAGCTTAGAGAGTAGATTACCACAAATTTGTGAGTAGCTGTACTTAAATGTAAATATCTTTCGATTGGAACATTTCTAAGAAATTGTGATGATACCAATGTGTAGGTGAATGACCAAGCTACAGCATACTCAAAAATGTTTCCATGGAAACATAAGGTGGTGGGTTTGTGGTGATTAATAGAACAACAACGAATTGTTATAGTGGGTAAGTGCCGAGAGGCATTAGCACAAGGGAACTTGCTCATTTACCCAGTTTTAAAAACTTCAGATGTCACAAAGTCAATGCAGCTGTCATGCTACATCCCCCTACTTTGCATGAGGGGTCGCCTAAAATCGAATACTTAGTGTACACCCCGGCTGAGTGTGCTGTGTAATAGATCTAGCAATAAGTGGACACTCATAAGTATATACATTGTACACTCCGATAGCAAATAGATCTACTCCACGTACCTGTCCCTGATTGATAAGACCGTGTTTTGCTGCAAGTGTGTGAGCTTCAAGTGTGCGCTGTGATTGTGGTAGCAGCAGCTGTACCACCCAGGTGTCAGTGTAATTATTGTTTTATTGTCTAAGCACGTTGACTAGGTAGCTCTATAGTAAAATACTAGTATAACCTGTTTGATTGTCTGGTTTGATGTCTGGTTTGATGTCTGGGTATCACATGTCAGGTGTTCATTTGTCTATAAAGTCACAATTGTTTTTATTATTTTTGTCCTGAAGATTCGCATTTAGCGATGAAAAGCTTAGACAATAAAACAATAATTATTTGAAAGTGACTCTATATAGCCTTAGCCAGCTCACAGTTATTTACCGAAAGCACGAATACTTTGTTGCAGACAGTATTTTAAATGCAACGAAAGTGAGTGTATCTTTCCACTAGTATTATACTATAATTATGACCCCCCCCCATAAATGTATGTATTTTAGACAGTATTACACAGTATTATAATTATCCCTCCCCTGCCGTTCCACAGGTTTAGAGAGTGGTTACGTTGAAGTGAGTGTGCCCAAGAGACTGGGAGTGTCCGAGTTACAAGCCATCTCCCTGCCCTTCAGCTGTGCCCTCTGGGGGATCACCAGACACACTGTAAGTATACATACTGGGTATACAATTTAATAAGGGTGGTAGTGATAAAGGTTGGAGTACAAAATACACGTGTTTCTGAGTCTTGATCTAGACTACACTATGATTATTTGTTTGTCTCAGCTATACAACTAACCATAGCTATAATTATGTCCGTAGCTGGTGGCCTTTTGCTCCAAGATGAGGTCCAAAATGAAGGCTTTGCTCCTCCAAACTTTGTAGGTGTATTAGTACATGCTCTGAGAGTGCAGGTTTTGGGTACTTTAAGGGTTTCTTCATACCTAACTTAGCGTTAGCAGCACTATTGTACAGACTGATCATGACACAGCAGCTTTTCTGTAATTTAATTAATCTTGAGAACCATTCATGATTGCAAGTAGGATATCTACAGTCCACTTTGACTGGACGAGATGTTGCAAGGTGTATATATGCAAGTCACAGCTCTGCATGTTTTCACACTTCTGAATAATGTATAAACATCGCTTGCAATGCAGTACTGGCCTTGTTTATTCTTGGTGACCTAGCTTAGTAGCTTTGTCACCTCCACCTCCACTGAGGCATCAGCACCCGCGGTGCTTTCATTCTCATAAATCATTCATCAATCCTTGACTTCAGCTCATTTTCTATTAATAATGCAATTCGTTCATGTCAACAATTGCAAAATGAATGCAAACATTAATTTATTACCTCTTCTATAACCGACTCTAATAATTTTTGAGCATGCAAAGCAGGCATTAGCACAGCGCAGCTTGCAATATTCACAGTTAGATGAGTTTTTTTTAAGAGGAGTTTTTGTATAATTAAGCCATACACTGCTGATTTTGGGAAAATAGAATCGATCACTGTTTCAATTTCTTGATGGGGTCCAATTTTTTAAGCAATCACAGTTAGTGTAGTGTAGTCTATTATATAAGTCACTGCATGATGGATTTGGGGAAATGTATAGTATTATAGTAATGTACAAACTAGTTTATCAAACACATGCACGTACAACCCCAATTCATAACGTTTATTTTTCAAAAATTAATACAATCACTACACATGTTTCTGAGTTTTACTCAATACTCTAGCTGTCTCAACAAAACAAATTGGATCTATCTTGATGAAATCTTTAGCTGCAGAATTATAGCACTCCATAATTGGTGAAAACTTTGGTGGCTGACCAACAGCCGCAGCCACACACAAGAGGAGGGATAATCCAACAACCAGTTTCATCTTGTTTGTATTGTAGTAACTTCTTGATGGGGGTCCAATGTATATAATTATAAGCATTACAGGCAGTCTCTTATATAAGCCACTGCTGATTTTGGGAAATGTATAATTATAGCATGATTGATAGTAAACTTGAAACTAATAATTGTTATTAGTTTATTCAACACACTCCCAATTCACTTTTCTGTTACAAATGCTAAAAATATACAATCACTACTGTTTCTGAGTTTCTGATCTACACTATGATTACTGTTTGTCTCAGTTCTCTAACTGAACAACTAACTCGCTATATTGTCTGTAGCTGCCCTTTTATCTATAAGAGACATAATGAGGTCCAATATAATATAGGGAAGGTTTTGCTCCTCCAAACTGTGTAGGTGTATTGGTATACATGCTTTGAGAGTGTAGGTTTTGGGTACTTTAAATACCAATTCCTTCGCTCCCCTTAGCGGTAGCACTGTTGTACACGCTGATACAGCAGCTTAACTGTGGGATTTTATCTTGTACCGATCGATGTTTACTTTTCTCTTTATTGTAGGAGGCAAGCACAATAAGCAAGTCATTGTTTGAGTAAGTCAACTGTTGTTATTCGCATGAATACCTAATCCATACACCCGATATACATGCATATACATGTACATGCAGTCGCCTTGGTCTAGTGTTATCATGTGACCCCACCCCTTGTTACGAGGACAGCCTCTCTGCTACCATCACCAGACACACACTCGACACAGCTATGGGATACTCTACCCTACCACTCTTATCACCCGACATCATCACCGAGCTGGTTTTCAGGGCGACCACGATAGAGCCAATATTAGAGGAGAGTGCAGAGTCCCTTCTCGAGAGTTTCTATGTTGGCAGTCGGAGAGTTCGAGGGTCAGATATGCCCAACACAGCACTGGATACTATGTGAGATGATTGCATGTGGTTGCTATATATTGTATGACCCTTTCACTCGCTTGAATTTAAGCAGAAATGCTATTCTAAATTTACCTTAAGTGTGCAGACTGGTGTACAGGTTGACTATGCATTTCAAGTGAGGTGAAAAGGGGATTATCTTTTGTTGCTCTCACTGTGTACAGGAAGGCTATGGCACTGTCCCATGCTAAGCTGAGACTTAGAAAAACGGTAAGCTACCTATACATAATAGTTATAGGCTGAGTCCAAGGTCTCTATGGGGTTTTAAGACCCGAAGGCCCGAGGCTGTAGCATCTCGAGCGTAGCGAGGGTGCTACTAAGGGCCTATAGCTAAGGGTCTCAAAACTCCATAGTGACGTTGGACGAGGCCTATAACTGATTTAGAATAGTGCTAAGCAAGCTAAGCTATTATTAACACAAAGAAGACTCTGTTTTCTACAAACCTCAAGCAACATTAAAGCTTTGCTCTGGCTAGTCTACATAAAAAAAACTCACACTGAAGGCAATTTGTCATGTTTCCGTCTCTTGCATAGCAAAAATGGTTAGAAACTTGCTATTCTACTTAGTAGTTAGCTCTGCACTAGAGCACTAGCTATTGGTAGCTGCAAGAGTGAGATTAAAGCTACAAAGCGGCACTGCAGAACACAAAGACTTTTAAAAATTAGTTTTTAATGATGCACTGCATCATCGTTACTATGACTTCAACATAAACTGTTCATGTGTGTACTTGTATAAAATAGATGTTGCGAAGCATTCCATGTATGATTGTATGTATCATGTAAAAAGTTAAATGCATGTAGTGAACATATAATGGACCTCCATAGAAGACCTCTGAATGACTGAGAGGTCTCTATAGCCCCGTTTACACAAGGCCTTTAATCCGGGTTGGAATCCGGATTAAACCTAACCGCGTTCGTGTAAACAGCCCTTATCCGGGTTCTAATCCGGATTAGCCAACCCACCTTTGGAGGTGGTTCAGATTGTGTCAGAAGCGGTTTAGCTATGAGTAAGCACAAAGGGCTAATTCTGAGGTGTTGTACATGTTCGTGGGTGTTTCTAGAGTAAGCCTGTAGCTTCCTATCAGTCCAATGTTTGCGCAAATGAAATTAGTGGTCATTTTACTATGCCCACTACTCAGAAAAATCTGACCCGGATTCAATCCGGATTCGACCCGGATTAGGTGTTGTTGTAAACGGGGCTTATGAGAAATAAAGGACCTCCAAGTAACCAATTGCAATCAGATTGCACCATTTGTGACAAGCATTTTCTAAAGTTATAATAGAGTAAATTACGATTTCCCCATGTACAGGCTACACAAGACGATGCTCTGTTGGCTGTACTGTTTTATGAGGAGTGCTTGGTGGGTCGTTTCGGTGAGACTTTATACGCTGTATTGTAGATCAGTTGAATACATGGCATTTAAGTTATGGCTTAAACAGGGGGGGGGGTAGTGGGTGTTGTTTCAACAGCCAATGTTAGTATGATATTGATGCAATTTCAAAATATTTAAGAAATACGTACCTTTCAACGTACCTTTCAAATGATGTGTTTAAAGGTGGAGTCCTTTTTCGGCCTAGGACCATGGGCTATAGATCTGTTAGGCCAAAATTGTTGATTTCATCTCCCAGATGTGAATTTTGATGACACCATTATTTAGCTTTTTAAGAAAATCAATGAACGGAATTCAAGTTATGGCAGTTGAAAGAGTCTCCAAGTCATTGTATCAAAAAGTCCATATGAATGTTAGATACTCGTTACAAGAACATGGTCATTTCTATATAGTATAGTATATAGCTCTCTAGTTTGAGCTCTGTAGAGAAGGGTACGCTGTATTGATTATTGATGCAGGTTACTCCGTGTTGAACGTGAGCCCCTCCCCTCACCTGATGGACTCTGGGGACAGTGGCTCCATTGGGGCAGAGGTGAACACTGTAGTACTCATTAACATCTATAGCCATTATATAGTCTATGGAACTCTTCTTCGATTGTATATAATTATATGGGGAGATAACTCCAACTATATAGTGTTAGCAAACAAGTATAGAGCCCAAGCCAAGAAGTTATTGACTATTGTTTTTTCCATGACAGTTTGCTGGCTTCGTGCGTGGACTACTGAAGAGAGTTGTGAAGTTTTGCAAGTGCTCTAATCCAACCGCCCTGCTAAGAGAAGAATGACTTTATCTAACACTCATTAATTTTCAATCATAGTACCATGTCAATCCATCTACACAATCATGTAGTTAATTGCATTGATCATCATCATCAGCTAATTATGTTTTTATTGATGCGCTTTTGAGTACTGCATCTCTGAGTGCCCATATAATTATAACTGAAGCCAATTTTATTTTGTATGTATTTTGTAGCTCTATATATGAAAGGCCTATTTGTCACTTGGCATGCAATTTTAAAAGCAAAAAAACAAATAGAATTCTAGCAGAAATAACGCTACTCTAATTGACCTCAAGAGTCGTATGTATATATAGAAAGAGCATGCATGCATGCAGCACTATACACTACCTCAAGTTGTGCATGTATGCGGCTGAAAGAGTCGCAATCCCTATAGCTGAATCATTGATTATAAACAAAGTCCGGGGTGTAAATCCATTTTTATACTTTGTGTATACTTCGATTTTTGATCATCAACTTTTTCTTCAACATGTTCTTTAAAATTAGGCAATGAATCATGCACATATCTATAATTATCTTGAATTTGGACACTCTAAATCATATAAATGGTTCTTTATGTAAAATACGCGTATAAAGTCTGTAAAATGTTTAGTCCAATCTTATACTGGAACAGATGAAGTGTCATCCTCCGACTGAAGCACATTATATCTTAGTCGATTTCCCTGTTCATTCTTCTTCTTTCTCCACAGGTATACCGCAATGCATGTGACCACTATACACACTAGGACAAGCAGTCCGACCAGCCCCATTGAAGTACCAATAGCAATAGCAACTAAAGAATTCGGTGATACTGTTTTGGTACCATTACAGTACGATCCCCTGTATACAAGTGTATTATTTGGGCAAGTAGTGACACATTCCAGCGTAGATACAATACGAAAATCTTTACACACATCACACGCATTGGGACCGTCTCCATAGCAACCTCTAGCACATGCTTTGTCACACACCTGAGGAATATTTGCTACAGCTTGAGGTGTACTGGACGTGCCATAAATTGCAAGCTCCATATCAGACACGCTAACATAACCACTGGAAGACTTGAAAGTAACAGTCATTGTCCAGGTTCCAACCGGATTCTCCCCCCAATAGTGAACAGACATGAAGGGCCAAAGGTGGTAAGCATATCCTTCATCGTCAGAATTGACAAAATCATAATTTCTGTATGGAAGAAGAGTTGAAGTTGTTCCCTGTGGTGAAGTGAGTTCAATCATGATGTCCCCCCTGCGAGGATGAGGGTCTTGTAACCAGCGTTTCACCGAAGCTTCATCTATGGCTTCATACTTAATAAACCTATAATAGTCCGTGATTATGTATCTTTGTACATATTCTATTCTTAATGAAGCCGTCAAAACCACGTGCTCCAGGAAGTGAACGCTTGAGTTCGTGTTCGATACTGTAAATTGCATCGTAAGAGGTTGTCCAAAGCGAGCACTTCTAAATGTGAAAGTGCATAAAACAGTGAGTATAATTATATTGCTTGCGGCACACTTATCAGCGTACAAAACCGGTATACTATATATAGGTATGTATAGGCTTACCCAGAGGTTTGGTGGCTTGTCAAGGTCTGGGAAATCTGTGGAAGAACAGTAATCCAATTTCTGGCTCGAGTTACAAATGCCTCAGCGTCAATAGCTCCAAAGCCAAACTTGTGACTGATTTTACGCCCTGCTCCATTCACTGTCCATTCCCCATCAGTGAGAGGGTCAGTGTTGCATGTGTAAACTAGCAAGTACTGCACATCTCTCCACGTCAGTTCATGGCTACGTATACAAAATCACATGCATTTGAAGCCACTAGAGCATGATAAATATAGCATGCATGTGTTTCAAACTACAAACCAATTATCGGCCGCATTTTCTATCTGAAAGGTTAATTTTCCCATGCATGCATGCATAGAAAGGAGTAGTAAGGTAACACACTTTGCCTGCAGTGCCAGAGTGATGACTCCTGATACTAGAGGTGCAGAAGCACTAGTGCCAGTAAAGTCGTCTGTACATTCCCCATTCAGAGTCGTCGTGTACTGCATAATTGTATGGTACAGTTATGCACTTATATAGTCTATAATATCATTATTACTCACAATTTGGTCGAAAGGGTCATAAGAGCCATCGTCTGAGAATGTTCTTGAGTTGAATGAATAAGTGACGGCCATCTTTCCAGCACACTGTTCATCGTAGCTTGCTTGACCAGCGGTTTGATCTGCTGATCCCACTGCAATAGTGTAGATGCTGGATGAGTAGCCATCAGCAGCACAAGAATCATAGTTCCATCCACCATTTCCAGCAGCCCACACGAAAATGGAGCCCTTCCCATCACGACCCTAGACAGAGTCAGACACTGTATACACATTTCGTGCATGTGTGAGTGCTAAATAAATTACCTTTTTGACTGCATTTTTTAATGCATTTTCAAGCAGTATTCCTGGTTTTTCTACAATGAAACCCTCGTCACTTGGTCCCCAACTGTTGCTGTAAACTTGGATATAGTTGTTTTTATAGCCAAGAGAACTTGCTTCAATGGAGTCTGTCACGCTAGCAAGGTCAACCTTGAGACCTGTGTATACGAGAGAGAGAGAGAGAGAGAGAGAGAGAGAGAGAGAGAGAGAGAGAGAGAGAGAGAGAGAGAGAGAGAGAGAGAGAGAGAGAGAGAGAGAGGTAGAGGTGCATGCATAGACTATATATTATTGTCTTATTCAATCAGCATGACTTCTATGGGAGGCCGGGGTTGCTCATTGAAAGTGCATGTGGCCTGCCCAAGTGGATCAATGTCAGGATTTACAAGTTTATGTTGACTGAAGTGCAATCCCTAAATTACCGGGTTATAGCGTGGCAGCCTCGAGTCAAAGCCACGTGTGCATCTAGGCCAACATGCAGGTTCAAGCTTCTGAGCTTCTTAGCTTTGCTCGCTTTTAATCGAAATCTGCCAAATTTAAATGCGTTGTGTTGAGGCTATCCATGGTATAAGCACAGTGCTATCACATTCAGGTGAGTAGAATACAAAGAACGAAAGACAGACAAACTTACCAACTACTAATTATACTGTATTTAAACGTAAAACAAAAATAAAAACAAAAACTTTCAGTAACCTTAATTCATATGCATGTCTATACACTGTATGTAGTCAAACTCAGGGACAGTTGTATGATTATAATAATTATATCAATTTTAAGAATGGGTATAATACTTACAGCCAAGATTAGAGTTATAGGCCACCCCCACTCCACACTGATTGTTATCTTTTGCCATGGCAATCTCTCCTCCACAGCTGGTTCCATGTCTGTCTGGCTCGTCACCATAGTATTTGGTAGGAGTGGG
This sequence comes from Halichondria panicea, assembly GCF_963675165.1. Classification (NCBI taxonomy): domain Eukaryota; kingdom Metazoa; phylum Porifera; class Demospongiae; order Suberitida; family Halichondriidae; genus Halichondria; species Halichondria panicea. The sequence goes on along the minus strand of NC_087392.1, from coordinate 5,080,911 downwards.
GTCATTATCGCCTTGTGCAAAGTCCCAACTAGCATTGGAATCCTGAAAACAAAAATTATGTGTATACACGTTTTTTCAGTATGCTTTCATATTATTAGAATGGCCAAATAAACACCACCTGATTTAAGGCTTGCCAAATGAATGTGTATTTTACTGAATAGCAACCATATATAGTCTTAAAAACCACAATATTCCCACGCGGCATTTCTCTGGCAGTGTAGTGTTGTTGAAGAAAACTTACGTAGTTCGGGGAAATATCAGGGTGTGTTATCTCCAATCCTGCATGTGTGAGAGAACTTAATTAATATCACTAGCTGGCAATGAGACTACTACAGCACAAACATGACAGTATTCTGGCACTGTTGTGAGAGCTCCTATTATTGGGAACTTTTTGTAATTATAGCAAGAGTATAGATAAGACTACTCTTGGTGTAAGTAATATCTAATAATTATAAATGTTCCTGGAATTAATCTGCAATCCAACCTATACATACGTGCAAAATACCTACTAGATAATAAAATTACCCGAAATTAAGTATAATGGCCTTAGGAACGCTGAACTATACGCAAGCTAAACAGAACCTCAGAATAGTTATGCAGACTGCTTTGTAGTAGATAATGCAGGACCTTGTACAATGTAGTAGAAATGATTAAGGCCCTTGACCACAATCTACTACCAGGCCAATATTAATAAACTCTTATAGACGCACTAGTTGATGATCATGAGACTAGGGAACTACATGGGAACAGTGTCTAATTATAGCCATGCATGTATAATGACATCATACAGAAGAAATTTTATTGCACTCAAGAATCAGTCGTGCGCCTGGTATACTTCTTAATACATAAGTGGATCAAAATCGTATATCATGCATAGCCACATTTTGGGTTGTTAGAGCCTATATAATACTATCCCCAGATGCTTCCAACCCACCATCATCCATGATAGACACGACCACACCACTCCCAGTGATTCCTTGCAGCCAGACAGGCTCCACGTTAAGGTCCAGCCCCTTTCTACCGCTAGTTTGACCACGGTTGACCTGGGAGTGTTATATAGGAATGTATGGGCTTGACCACCTAGGTGTATTAGGATAATCCCCCGAAGCCCTTAAGTATACACACCCAACTCTCTGTATACTGTAGCGCGGAATTTTCACTGTTTCGTGGGTTAGCAATCCTACACGAAAATTAAGTCCACGAAAATTTTCTTAATTAAAATTATCTGCTATAACGGCGTACAAAGATTGAAGGCGTGGTTCTGGTAAGCAGTCATCCCCACGAACACATTGTGCAACGAAATGCATTTAGAGGCCATTCCACGAAACATAAGTGCTTCGAAAATTTCGCGCTATACGAGATTTGGAATGTATGGGGTTGACCTCCTATGGGACTATTAGAATAATCCCCCGAAGCCCTTAAGTATACACACCCCAATCTTTGTAGAATAATAAGGTCTATATATATATGGACAATAATTATGTACAATTAAGCAATTAAGAGTACTATATTATCGGCATAATTAAACTAATCAGTCTGCTCACTGCATGTATTGAGTGTGTGCATGTGCATACATGTGTATATATGCTAACATCTCACCAAAGACCATTGTTTGGTGAAATTTGGATCGCTTGGATAACTGTAGTCTTTCTTGAATCTTTTTCTTGCTATTTGCTGCTGTACAGAGCCCACCTAAATCAAGGAAGACAAAATAATGAATACATGAGTGACTTGAACATTAGTTTATATAGTTGTTGTTTTTTTTACGTTTGGCTCATTCGAAAGTGCTTGTGAAATGTGATTTTTCTGACCAGTACCAGTCAAGTGTAGATTTCCCCTTTGATCAGTTTCAGGTAACTTGAATGCGAAGTAGTCATCAAGGTTGCCTACCTGCAGTGTAAAGAGAACAGGAACACTTTAAAGGTATCTGGTGCACCTTTTTGGATACAATGTAGCTAGACAGCTGGAAAGTGAGGTTAACCATTTAATAAACACTGTGCGAAAACAAGGGAGTTCAATGGAGTAACATAAATATATGACTTGTAGCTTACATGCAGAATATTCATTCCTGCATGCATGTAACACAACAATTATCTTTTAATAGACACACTGTGCGAACAATGGAGTAACATGACTTGTAGCTTAGCAATGCATGGTACAGAATATTTATTCATGCATGTAATCAGTATATGTAACAACACATGCCACTCAGTATTACAAGAATGCAAAAAACTAATTATTCGGCACAAAGGATACGTTAAAGTTGTCTGTTCCACCTGTAACTGCTCAACGGTTGCATGCACCAAAAACTAACAGCTTCTTTCTAGCCACGTTCTCTTATTTTGATTTGTGGATTTGCTAACTAATTATTATAAGCTTTGTTCTCCATAATAGTTATGACTATTTTCACTTAGTGTAAAGGCTGTTGCAGTCTCTTCAGAACCGTTCATAGCATCATCTGCTCGCACAAGTTTCTATTCAAGTTGTGAGTTAGCCTTGCACTAAAGCGTTGCCTGTATCATTTGTTAGCTACGAGAGTCAGAAAAGAGCTGCAAGCTGTGCTGCCAGAAGCTGCAGCAGCCATTGCGACCTTTAACCTTTTGCAGACGCATCCCTTTTTCTGCGCATGCGCATTCAAGCCCAGGCCCCTTTTTAACATTCCGTCCTTTTTATGCTTCTATATGTATTCACTGAGTAGTGGGGTGGGGCTGTTTCTTTGCAGCAGTAAGTGGGGCGGGGCTGTTTTGCAGCACCAGAAGTGGAGTGGGGCTGTTTTGCAGATTTCAGTTGGAACTCCAACAATTTTGTGTCAAGCCATTCGTCGGTCATGCCAATCTTATACACTGCAGATACTGGCGTCTAGAAGAGAGAAGAGATGGAGCTGTGTCTAGAGTTGTCTCTGTCTTTTTTTTGTGCTGTTTATATTGTGTTACTAGGACAGTATTATGTTGCTATGCCCTCGGGATATAAACTAGTTATAACACGTGCACTCGGGCTGCATGGCATATATTGCACTCAGCCCTCGGGGCTGGCGCCCTCGTGCTTCAGTACAATATATTCCATACATCCCTCGTGCCCGTGTTATAACTATAACATAACATTGTAACATTCTATACCTTTTTAGCGAAGCAAACATGCCGAGAGGCATTAGAACAAGGGAACTTGCTCATTTACCCAGTTTTAAAAACTTCAGATGTCACAAAGTCAATGCAGCTGTCATGCTACATCCCCCTACTTTGCATGAGGGGTCGCCTAAAATCGAATACTTAAAGTACACCCCGGCTGAGTGTGCTGTGTAAAAGATCTAGCAATAAGTGGACACTCATAAGTGCACATACATTGTACACTCCGATAGCAAATAGATCTACTCCACGTACCTGTCCCTGATTGATAAGACCGTGCTTTGTCGCGAGTGTGTGAGCTTCAAGTGTGAGCTGTGATTGTGGTAGCAGCAGCTGTACCACCCAGGTGTCAGTGTATTGCTCAGTGGGAACAGACTGGTCAAACAGTGGTGTCCTGCTCCTGGTTGATGTTGATGTGACTGAAACTATAGCAGCCCATGTCAGCACATGTTTCATTCTTTGCAGAAAATCAAACGGCATGCCTGGGGTTGTTCAGATCATTCACACTCGTAGCTACTCATTTGCAGCAGAACTGTACTGGGCCCAGGTGATGAATTCCTTAACATTCTTTCAGACAACTGCACAGGGAACTTTTAGAAGCCGTGAATGTACTCTAAATTGACCTTTCTGAGGAGGTCCGACAGGCGCGGTGCAGCTCAAGCAATTAGCCTCTGATCTCAGAGTCTCAGCAAACATATGACATGGGCGGTGCGTGGGCGGATAATTACTGAGCTGCACCGCGCCTGTACGTAGACTACCTCCTCTGAGTATAGTTTATAGTATGGTGTACCATGATGTGCTCTGACACTGAGGAATATCCATTGAAACTCTCAGGATACTCCAGGGTACAATCCATGCACGTACCCTGCTAGGGTGCGTACATTGGCTGTAGTCATGCAGGGTTAGCTTTTTTATAGATCACTACTGTGACACTAGGATCACATTGTGAAGATTATTCTTCAGTATCCAATCAAAACTACCGGACCACATTGGAACTGGGTTGTGTGAAGTTGTAGATGTGGTTTGTTAAGTGCAAGCACACCCACACAAAATGTGTGCATGGCAGGATCAAAGAGTGTTTACTACTACTACTCAGTTGTAAATGGGTTGGATAACAGCAATACTTGTTGCCCAGTGAGTGGGCAGATCAAAGCAATCCAGTGCTCAGTATATGGCATGATGCATGCATCACAACCCATGGTACAACTATTACTTGTACAGTTATACGTTGTTATACATGCAGTATGATTTATTTATGTGCATTTCAAGTGAGAGGAAAGTTTTAATAATCCCTTTTCTTGATCTCTCTGTGTATACTACAGGAAGGCTATGGCACTGTCCCATGCTAAGCTGAGACTTAGTAAGCTACCTATACAGTACGTACTGTTATATTACATGTAGATATGATTTTCCCCATGTGCAGGCTATACAAGACGATGCTCTGTTGGCTGTACTGTTTTATGAGGAGTGCTTGGTGGGCCGTTTCAGTGAGACTTTATACGCTGTATTGTAGATCAGTTGAATACAGAATACATGCATGGGATTTAAGTTATGGTTTAAACATGCAGGAGGGTGTAGTTTTAACAGCCATAACTTTAGTATTAAAATATTTCAAAATCTTAAAATACTTACCTTTCATGATACGTGTTTAAATCCAAAATTTGGTGGGGGTTATAATTAATTTTGTCATTTTTCGGCCTTGGACCATGGGCTATAAGATCTAGATCTATCAGGCCAATATTAGTAATCCCAAATGTGAACTTTGTTTGACACCATTTAAAAGGTCTCTTTATTAAGTTATGGCAACTGAAAGAGTCCCCGAACCATTGATTACAAGCGTCAGGAGTGCATTCCTGAAAACGTCCATGCATAATTATAAATGTTGATATACTCATTACAAAAAAATGGTCATTTCTATAGTATAATTATATATAAAGCTCTCTAGTTTGAGCTCTGTGGAAGGAAGGGTATATTACGCTATTTTGATACAGGTTACTCTGTGTTGAACGTGAGCCCCTTCCCTCACCTGATGGACTCCGGGGACAGTGGCTTCATTGGGGCAGAGGTGTGTATATACTCATAATCTAGAAAGCATTATAGAACTGTGGTCGGCTTGTATAATTGCATAAAGACTCCAACTATATTATAGTGTTAGCAAACCGGTAAAACCCATGCAAGCCAAGAATTATATTTATTTCCATGATGGTTTGCTGGCTTCATGCGTGGACTACTGAAGAGAGTTGTGGAGTTATGCAAGTGCTCTAACCCAACCGCCCTGCTCAGAGAAGAATAATTATCTTGTGACTTATTATCTACGTGTAACACTCTATTTTCATAGATCAAATCAATCACAATTATACCTGTATACCATACATGCTGTCAGTCCAATTATAAGTTGATCAGCTAGATTTTTTATTTTCGTTTTTATTGATGCGTTTTTGAGTACTGCGTGTCATCTCAATCGATTTTTGATATAACTGGAGCCAATTTTATTGTATGACTGTATATTTTGTAGCTCTTTAAAAGCCTATTAATTTTGTCCTGGCATGCAATTTTAAAAGCAAAAACCAAAAAGCAGAAATAACGCTACTCTAATTGACCTCAAGTGTATATAGAATTAAACCAAAGAGCATCTCAATCAAGTTGAGTACATGACTGAAAGACTGAGTCCCTGGTTATAAACGAATGGGGGAGGAGTTTAGTTCCATTTTTATACTTTGTGTCACTTTAATAAATTATATACTTTTGACCATTAATTTTTCTTCAAGGAATGCTTTGAATTTGGACACTCTAATCTAAATCATAAAAATGGAAGCTAGGTTTATAGTTCTGCGTAGAGTCTGTACATTTTATAGTCCTATTGTACAGGAAAAGATGAAGTGTCATCCACCGACTGAAGCACGGGATATCTTAGTCGAATTCATCGTTCATTCTTTTTCTTTCTCCACTTGTATACCACAATGCATGTGACCACTATACACACAATTAGGGCAAGCAGTCCAAGCAGTCTCATTGAAGTGCCAATAGCTTGATTCCGATGCTGTTATGTCGTCACCCATTGAAGCAGTACCAATAGCATTAGTAACTATAGAACTTGATTCCGATGCTGTTATGTCATCACCTGTTGACCAATAGCATTAGTAACTACAGAATCTGTTTTGGTATACCATTGCAGTACGATCCCCTGTATACAAACATATTAAGTAGTGACACATTCCAGCGTAGATACAATACGAAATCTTTGCACACATCACACGCATTGGGACCATCTCCATAGCAACCTCTAGCACATGCTTTGTCACACCTGAGGAATATTTGCTACAGCTTGAGGTGTACTGCATGGACGTGAGTGCAAGGTCCACATTAAACACACTAATATAACTACTGGAAGACTTGAACGTAACAGTCATTGTCCAGGTTCCGACCGGATTCTCCCCCCAATAGTGAACAGACATGAAGGGCCAAAGGTGGTAAGCATATCCTTCATCGTCAGAATTGACAAAATCATAATTTCTGTATGAAAGAAGAGTTGAAGTTGTTCCCTGTGGTAAAATGAGCTCAATCATGATGTCCCCCCTGCGAAGGTGAGGGTCTTGTAACCAGCGTTTCACTGAAGCTCCATCTGTGGCTTCATACCTAATGAACCTATAATAGTCCGTGATTGTGTATCTTCGTACATATTCTATTTTTAATGAAGCCGTCAAAACCACATGCTCCAGGAACTGAATGCCTGAGGTCGTGTTCGATGCTATAAATTGCATTGTAAGAGGTTGTCCAAAGCGAGCACTACTTCTAAATGTGAAAATGAATAAAATAGTATTGCTTTATTGCTGCACACTTATCAGCCCACAAAAATCGGGTACGTATAGGCTTACCCGTAGGTTTGGCGGCTTGTCAAGGTCTGGGAAATCTGTGGAGGATCCAATTTCTGGCAATGGACCCCTTGTCACCTGGTCCCAAACTGCTGCTGTGTATTAAACTTGGATACAGTTGTTTTTATAGCTATATTATACACATTGTAAAAAATGAAGTGCGCGGCAAAACTGTTTGGATCGGTAAATAGCAAGCTTTAAGCCCTTGAAGTACGGAACATAAATTCTCAGAAGTCAACAGATAAGATCCGGGAGCCCTAACATTGACAGGCTTACTCTACGTACCTTGAAGAGAAAGAGAAAGACTGTTGCTGAGAAAGACTGTTGCTGAGAAACACTGCTGAGAGACTGAGAGACTGAGAGACTGAGAGATTGAGAGATTGAGAGATTAACTGAGAGATTGAGATTGCTGAGCTGAGAGACCTGAGAGACTGCTGAGACTGCTGAGAAACCTGAGAGACTAAGAGATTGCTGAAAGAGACCTGAAAGAGACTGCTGAGAAACTGAGAGACTGAAAGCTGCTGCTGAGAGACTGAGACTGAGTGGGAGAGGTTATCTTCTTATTTTTTATTATTTATTTTTTGTTTTGTTTTTATTTTTTCTGTTGGCCTATTCAAAAGAATAGTAGCCCCAATTTACTTTATCTTTTGGCCTACTCCAAAGAGTAGAAGCTATACAATTGAACAATTAGACCAAAGCTTCATTGATGGTAACTGACCAAAGGTTCGAGAGAGAACAGAGTACAAGGACATAATATTTGACGCACTCAAACTCAACCAAAATGCCTTGCTGCTGTCGTTGCAATCGAACCGGTAAATGCAGGAACTGCTAATGCGCCAAACTGGAAAGATCGTGTACCAATTGTCTCCCCCTTCGTCTGGGAAAGTGCGAAAATTCTGACCCACCTGACCCACCCGACCCACCAGACCATGAAAATCCACCTCCTCAACCACCTTCCCCCAACGGCTCCAGAATCGAGGATAGTGAAGATGATTCCCAAGATGACTCAAGTAACCTGCCAAGCAACTCTCTCCCATTCGAGCCTACCACACTCCCCAACTACGACCCAATGGCTGAACCACAGTTCATCTGGGGGGAGATTGACCCTGAGTCCTTCACCCAGCAACTAAACAAGACTTACTCAGAAGTGGTACACTGGAAGAGAAACATATTCTCTGTTCCATCGGGAAAGGCCGGCAAAAGCTTTGTAAGCGAACTATCTCGCCTTTTCAGAAGCTATGCAGAGGGCTCAGCACTGGAATCAGTCGCCCTAAAAGCAGTTACCACGATGAGCATCCTGCTCTTACAGAAACCAAGTCGCTCCTCCAAATCCCGTGATCACACTACCTGCCTAGAGAGACGCCTAAAAACATGAAAAGCAGGGGACTTCGACAACCTCCTGCTAGAAGGCAGGACCATTCAGCAGCGGTTAGGATCAAGGAAGAGACCCCAAGAAGAACCAGACCAGCTCGCTCGTGCTTTTTCAAACTTAATGTTGAAAGGGAACACAAAGGCGGCCCTGAGACTCATCTCTGAAGGAAGTAGAGGGGGTGTTCTGCACTTGAGCGATACCGCTCTCTCGCACGGTGACGAGTCACAATCTGTCCTGGACATTCTGAAATCTAAACACCCCTCAGGCCAACCAGTGGACCCAACCACCCTCGTGGATAAGGTGAACGATCCACCAGCCTTCCACCCTATTATTTTTGACAGCATCTATGGGAAGACCATACGCTCAGCAGCCCTACGCACTAAAGGAGCAGCCGGGCCTTCAGGGATTGACGCACATGGATGGAGGAGGATATGTACCTCCTTTAAGTCTGCCTCCGATGATATTTGCCATTCATTAGCCCCTCTAACCAGAAAGATCTGCACGACCTTTGTCGACCCTGAAGGACTCAGTCCACTCTTGGCCTGTCGTTTAATAGCTCTCAACAAGAACCCAGGTGTGCGACCTATCGGAATTTGCGAGACAGTTCGCAGAATCGTTGCCAAGGCCGTACTCACAGTCACAAGTGATGATATCCAAGACGCTGCTGGCTCTACCCAACTTTGTGCAGGCCAAACGGCTGGTACTGAGGCTGCAGTCCATGCTATGAACCTCGCATTTAATTCTAAAGAAGAAAACGCGGTACTTTTAGTCGATGCTAGCAATGCATTCAACTCTCTAAACCACCAGACGGCACTTAGAAATGTCAGGGTCCTCTGTCCATCCATTTCAACCATTCTCATTAATACTTACCGCCAGGATACGGAACTGTTCGTCGATGGATCCACTCTGTTATCCCAGGAAGGCACCACCCAGGGTGACCCATTGGCAATGCCCATGTACGCCATCGCCCTGAAACCCCTAATGGACAGAGTTAACCAGTCCGTAGAAGTCACCCAGGCATGGTACGCTGATGACGCTGCTGCCACTAGTGACATCCCTGCTCTTCACAGATGGTGGGAGGAGCTGACCAACATTGGCCCTGCCTATGGATACATGGTCAACGCCTCTAAAACTCATCTGATAGTAAAAGCCAGCCAACTCTCAGAAGCCCAAACAACTTTCGAAGACACACAAATCAACATCACCACAATTGGGAAACCACACTTAGGATCCCCTCTTGGAAGCCAGGAATTCACAGAGTCATTCGTCAGAGATAAAGTGCAGACCTGGTCAGAGGAACTGAAAAAATTGTCGATCATTGCGAACACCCACCCTCAAGCCGCTTATGCCGCTTTCACCCACGGCATTGTAGGTAAATGGACGTACCTAGCGAGAACCACCCCAAACATTGGCCCACTGTTACAACCACTGGAAGACATCATAAGGACAAAATTACTCCCAGCCCTGTGTGGAAGAGCAGCCCCCAATGACACAGAAAGGGACCTGCTGGAACTTCCAGCTAGGCTAGGTGGAATAGGGGTCATCAACCCAACAACTCTGTCAGACTCGGCCTACTCTGCCTCCAAACAAATCTCTGCGCCCCTCTACAACCTCATACTAAACGGAAGCCTGGACTATACACACGAGGCTCTCACAGAGCAGTTTACAGCAAAGTTAGAGGTCAAAAAAAGAAAAAGGGAGCTAAACGTCACTTCTGCAGACCAGCTCAAGTCAAACCTACCACCTAACCTCCAACGAGCTATGATCTTATCCCAGGAAAAGGGAGCCTCAAACTGGTTAACAGTACTACCTGTGGAAGAATTTGGCCTAGCACTGCACAAAGCTGCCTTCAGAGACGCACTAGCACTCAGATATGGGTGGCAACCCAATGGCACCCCAATCACATGCGCTTGTGGCACCAACTTCTCAGTGGAACACGCGTTATCATGTGCCAAAGGTGGCTATCCCTCCATAAGGCATAACGAGATCAGAGACTTCACGGCCAACCTCATGTCAGAAGTTTGCCACAATGTCGCCATAGAACCACATCTACAACCCATCACCGGCGAAATTCTGTCAGGTGCATCTGCCAATACACAAGATGGTGCCAGATTAGACGTGGCAGCAGATGGTTTTTGGGGAAGCAGGTTTGAGAGAGCATTTTTTGATGTTAGGGTGTTCAACCCGTACGCTCCCTCAAACAGGCAACCGCAACTATCCACAACCTACCGCAAGCACGAAAACATAAAGAAGAGAGCCTATGACCAACGAATCAGAGATGTAGAAAACTCGACCTTCACTCCCCTCATCCTGTCAAGTACTGGGGGCCTTGGACGTGCCGCTACCTCCACCTACAAGAGATTGGCGTCTCTCCTGTCAACAAAATGGGATCAGCCCTACAGCACCACCATGGGATGGATCAGATGCAGGCTGTCCTTCTCTCTCCTCAGATCAGCCATCATGTGCATTAGGGGGGCCCGATCAAGCCAAGGGCACGCCACCAGACAGCCCCCTATCGACCTAGTGACAAGCGAGTCCCTGGTCCCACCACACCCATGAACTAACTACACATGACTTATTTGCCTGCATGATTCCTCGTTATTATTATTATTATTCTTTTGTACATGTAATTCTTCTTAGCCCCAAAATGGAAGAGCTATGAAAAAAAAAAAAAAAAAAAAAAAAAATGAAGTGTGCTAAGCACCCTAAAATGTCGTGTATTGCATGCATGCACACTTTTAGTTGACAGTGTAAGAGAACTTGCTTCAATGGAGTCTGTCACGCTAGCTGGTGACATATTTTCGCGTGTATTAATTTCTGCTATTTCTGCCAATGAGAGTAAAATCGCAAAAATTAGTACTCGCAAATAATTGGCCGCCCTCTTGTTTAATGTATCCAGATCGACATTTCGCAAAAAATTATACCGCAAAATGTACAAAACTGTAAAAATGCAAACAAATCTACCTGTGAAAATAATTATGTCACCTTAAGGTAGTCTTATGAATTTTGTGGGAGGCCAGATTGCTCATTGAAAGTGCATGGCCTGCCCAAGTGGATCAACATCAGTTTATGTTGACCATAATTATATAGTAAAAATAGTGTTTAAACGTACTTTTTACCGTATAGCGGTAATTTTCGTGGGGAAAAATATTCGTGGTATTCGTGGTTGAAGGTTTGACCACGAATATTTTACCCACAAATGAAGCGACCTTGCCTACCTTTACCTACAGTGCAAGCAGCAACCACGAAAATATTACCCACGAAATGTCTCAATATTGCTGAACCACGAATATTTTGTCTCCCGAAAATTACCCGCTATACGGTACATGCACTCATGCATGCATGTCTATACTGTACAGTCAAATTTAGGGACAGTTGAATCAATTTTAAGGATGGGTACAATACTTACAGCCAAGATTGGAGTTATATAGGCCACCCCCACTCCACTGATTGTTATCTTTTGCCATGGCAATCTCTCCTCGAGGGTGCATGTATAAATCCATTTTTATGCTAATTATGCCTCGGTGCGCATGCGCAAGCGAGGTATACGGTAGTGTGTTTGTGTGTCTGTGTGTGTGTGTGTGTAGACCGCTACAGCTGCTCAAGGATGAATCAAGTGCAAGTAAGAGTTTCTATAGGCTTCTAGTCATGTTTACTTGGATTTTAATTCGTGGATTTGCAAAATAATGCTTCGTTCTCGAGTTATGCCCAGTTTTGCTTACTTGGAATGCTATTGCAGCCTTTTCAGAAGAGTCCGTAGCAAAACTTGTTCACCGAGTGTTACTACTCTACTTAGTAGTTAGCTCTGCACTAGAACGCTAGCTATTGGTAGCTGCAAGAGTGAGCAGAGAGCTGCAAGGCTCTGCTGACTTGCAGCCATTAATTTTAGACTTGAACTTTTGGCATCGATCGTTTTTAACAACAATCATGGTCGATCATTACCCACTATTCGGTTGATTGCATCATAGATTGAAGAGTTCTTCAATCTATGATTGCATGCAGCAAAATTTATCATGATAATTATAATCAATCATTGTATAAAAGCTAGCTATTAGTAGTTTTATGTTATGTAGCTTTGGCACCTCCACCGAGGCATCAGCACCTGCGGTGCTTTCATTTGACCATTAATTTTTTTCTTCTCAACATGTTCTTTTTAAAATTAGGCACAAAATCACATATCTATCTTGAATATTTAGGTACTCTAAATCATATAAATGGAAGGATTATACATTAATTAGTTCTACGCGTATAAAGTCTGTAAAATGTTTAGTCCAATCTTATACAGGAACAGATGAAGTGTCATCCTCCGACTGAAGCACATGATATCTTAGTCGATTTCCCCGTTCATTCTTTTTCTTTTCACACAAGCATACCGCAATGCATGTGACCACTATACACACTAGGGCAAGAAGTCCGACCAGCCCCATTGAAGTACCAACAGCAATAGCTAAAGAATTTGATGCCGATACCGTTACCGATATGTTTTTAGAAGTACTATTAGTAATAGCAACAAAAGGTAATAATGTTTTGGTACCATTGCAGTACGATCCCCTGTATACATATGTATTATTTGGGCAAGTAGTGACACATTCCAGCGTAGATACAATACGAAAATCTTTGCACACATCGCACGCATTAGGACCATCTCCATAGCAACCTCTAGCACATGCTTCGTCACACACCTGAGGAATATTTGCTACAGCTTGAGGTGTACTGGATGTACCATAAAGTGCAAGGTCCATATTTGATACACTAACATTACCACTGGAAGACTTGAACGTAACATTCATTGTCCAGGTTCCGACCGGATTCTCCCCCCAATAGTGAACAGACATGAAGGGCCAAAGGTGGTAAGCATATCCTTCATCGTCAGAATTGACAAAATCATAATTTCTGTATGGAAGAAGAGTTGAAGTTGTTCCCTGTGGTGAAGTGAGTTCAATCATGATGTCCCCCCTGCGAGGATGAGGGTCTTGTAACCAGCGTTTCACCGAAGCTTCATCTATGGCTTCATACTTAATGAACCTATAATAGTCCGTGATTATGTATCTTTGTACATATTCTATTCTTAATGAAGCCGTCAAAACCACGTGCTCCAGGAAGTGAACGCTTGAGTTCGTGTTCGATACTATAAATTGCATCGTAAGAGGTTGTCCAAAGCGAGCACTTCTAAATGTGAAAGTGCATAAAACAGTGAGTATAATTATATTGCTTGCGGCACACTTATCAGCCCCCCAAAACTGGCATAGTATAGTTACGTATAGGATTACCCAGAGGTTTGATGGCTTGTTAAGGTCTCGGAAATCTGTGAAGGAACAGTAATCCAATTTCTGGCTCGAGTTACAAATGCCTCAGCGTCAATAGCTCCAAAGCCAAACTTGTGACTGATTTTACGCCCTGCTCCATTCACTGTCCATTCCCCATCAGTGAGAGGGTCAATGTTGGATGTGTAAACTAGCAAGTACTGCACATCTCTCCACGTCAGCTCATGACTACAAAATCATGCGTTTGAAGCCACTAGAGCATGATAAATAAAGCATGCATGCATGTTTTCAAACTACTCTATATATCAAACCAATTATCAGCCATAGCCGTAATTTCTATCAATATTCCATGCATGCATGCAAAGGAGTAGTAAGGTAACACACTTTGCCTGTAGTGCCAGAGTGATGACTCCTGATACTAGAGGTGCAGAAGCACTAGTGCCAGTAAAGTCGTCTGTACATTCCCCATTCAGAGTCGTGGTGTACTGCATAATTATATATGGCACAGTTATGCACTTATATAGTCTATGTTAATATATTACTCACAATTTGGTCGAAAGGGTCATAAGAATCATCATCTGAGAATGTTCTTGAGTTGAATGAATAAGTGACGGCCATCTTTCCAGCACACTGTTCATCGTAGCTTGCTTGACCAGCGGTTTGATCTGCTGACCCCACTGCAATAGTGTAGATGCTGGAAGAATAGCCATCAGCAGCACAAGAATCATAGTTCCATCCACCATTCCCAGAAGCCCACACGAAAATGGAGCCCTTCCCATCACGACCCTATAAACAGAGTCAGACACTCTATACACATTATTTGGTGTGTGAGTGCTAAATAAATTACCCTTTTGACTGCATTTTTTAACACATTTTCAAGCAGTATTCCTGGTTTTTCTACAAAGAAACCCTTGTTATTTGGTCCCCAACTGTTGCTGTAAACTTGGATATAGTTGTTTTTATAGCCAAGAGAACTTGCTTCAATGGAGTCTGTCATGCTAGTAAAGTCAACCTTGAGACCTGTGTATAGACAAGAGAGAGAGAGAGAGAGAGAGACCAATTAATTTTGTGAAGCGTGCAAACTGTGTGCATGTACGTATATTGTCTTATTCAATCAGCATGACTTCTGTGGGAGGCCGGGGTTGCTCATTGAAACTGCATGGCCTGCCCAAGTGGATCAATGTCAGGATTTATAAGTGTACGTATGTTGACCATAAAAAAAAATTTGTTGTGATAGAGCACTGAAGTGCAAACCTAAATTGGCGATGTAGTGTAGCTATACCCTCGGGTCAAAGCCACATGTTACATATAGGCCAACATGCAGGTTCAAGCTTCTGACCTTCTTAGCTTTGCTTGCTTTTAATCGAAACTTTAACATAAAAACCTGCGAAATTAAAAACTACTTCCATGCATGTAATACAAATGATCATTAGCGATCGTCACACTAAATGCAGCGATCGCCACGCTAAAAAGCTTGAACTGAGAGACAGACAGACACCAGACGGATATCCGGTCGCTGAGCTCTCCTGCAGTACCGTCGCTACTATATGCATGGGACGAGCCTCAGTCACGCGTGAGGGAGTGTTTCTCAAGTTGTTTGCTCGCCTAATAATAATGTAAAACAACTTTATTTTAAATTTAATACATGCACTCATGCATGCTATATAATTATAGTCAAATTCAGGGACAGTTTTATGATTATAAGAATGAATGGGTACAATACTTACAGCCAAGATTGGAGTTATAGGCCACCCCTACGCCACACTGATTGTTATCTTTTGCCATGGCAATCTCTCCTCCACAGCTGGTTCCATGTCTGTCTGGCTCATCACCATGGTATTTGGTAGGAGTGGGGTCATTATCGCTTTGTGCAAAGTCCCAACTAGCATTGGAATCCTGAAAATAAAAATATGTACGTAGACGTTATTTCAATATGCTTTCATAATAGCCAAATAAACACCACCTGATTTAAGGCTTGCCAATATAATTATCATCAATAGCAACCATTATAGTAAGATATTGCTTCCACAACATAACAACCAAAAGTAACTTTTGTCTTAAAAACCAATATTTACACAACATTCCCACACGGGCATTTCTCTGTCAGTGTAGTGTTGTTGTGACAACACAAGAAAACTTACGTAGTTCGGGGAAATATCAGGGTGTGTTATCTCCAATCCTGCATGTGTGAGAGAAATTAAACTTAATATCATTAGCAGGGTAAAATATTCGTGGTCAGATCTCCAACCACGAAAACCACGAATATTTTACTCCACAAAAATTACACACTATACGGTAATTGCACGTCGTCATTAACGACGTGCAATTACTGATACGCGATTAATCACTGTACGAATCATAGTGAATAATAGGACAACATGCGATTAGCTATGTAGTAACATCATACAGAAGAATTTTGGTATTATTGCACTCAAGAATCAGTCGTGCGCCTCTTAAATAATACATAATCGGTTCAAACTCGTATATCATTGCATTGCCACATCTTTCTGACCCGGGTTGGTAGAGAGCCTATAATATACTATCCCTATAATTATATAAACCCACCATCATCCATGATAGACACGACCACACCACTCCCAGTGATTCCTTGCAGCCAGACAGGCTCCACGTTAATGTCCAGCCCCTTTCTACCACTAGTTTGACCACGGTTGACCTGGGAGTGTTAGGAATGTATGGGGTTGACCACCTAGGTGTATTAGGATAATCCCCCGAAGCCCTTAAGTATACACACCCAACTCTCTGTATACTGTAGCGCGGAATTTTCGCTGTTTTGTGGGTTAGCAATCCTATACACGAAAATTAAGTCCACAAAAAATGTTTTTAAGATGTTCTTTTTAAAATTAAGCATGAAATCACATAGTATTTAACGTGCAAAGATTAAAGGCGTGGCTTCCGGTAAGCAGTTATCCCACGAACACATTGTGCAACGAAATGTTTTTAGAGGCCATTCCACGAAACATAAGTGCCTCGAAAATTTTGCGCTATACGAGATTTGGAATGCATGGGGTTGACCTCCTATGGGAGTATTTGGAATGCATGAATAATCCCCCGAAGCCGTTAAGTATACACACCTCAATCTCTGTATAATGTCTATGGACAATAATGTACAATTAAGCAATTAAGAGTACTATATAAGGCATAATTAAACTGCTTACTCCATGTATACTATTGTATTGAGTGTATCCTAATTATATGATGCAAAAGTGCCTGACATTAGCGGAAGAACATCTCACCAAAGACCATTGTTTGCTGAAATTTGGATCGCTTGGATAACTGTAGTCATTCTTGAATCTTTTTCTTGCTATTTGCTGCAGTACAGAGCCCACCTAAATCAAGGAAGACAAATGAATCACGTACATAAAACATAATACATGAGTGACTTGAACATTAGTTGTTGTTTTTTACGTTTGGCTCATTCGAAAGTGCTTGTGAAATGGGATTTTTCTGACCACCAGTCAAGTGTAGATTTCCCCTTTGATCAGTTTCAGGTAACTTGAATGCAAAGTAGTCATCAAGGTTGCCTACCTGCAGTGTAAAGAGAACAGGAACACTTTAAAGGTATCTATCTGGTTTTTGGATACAATCTAGCTAGACAGGAAGTGAGGTTAACCAAATAAACACTGTGCGAAATACAAGAGTTCAATGGAGTACATAAATATATGACTTGTAGCTTACATGCAGAATATTTATTCCTGCATGCATGTAACACAACAATTATCTTTTAATAGGCACACTGTGTGAACAATGGAGTAACATGACTTGTAGCTTAGCAATGCATGGTACAGAATATTATTCATGCATGTAATCAGTATTTATGTAACAACACATGCCACTCAGTATTACAAGAATGCAAAAAACTAATTATGCCGCACAAAGGATACGGTAAAGTTGTCTGTTCCACCTGTAACTGCTCAACGGTTGCATGCACCAAAAACTAACAGCTTCTTTCTAGCCACGTTCTCTTAGATTTTGATTTGTGGATTTGCTAACTAAGCTTTGTTCTCCATAATAGTGTTATGGCTATTTTCACTTAGTGTGAACGCTGTTGCAGTCACTTTAGAACCGTTCCTAGCATCACATCTGCTCGCACAAGTTTCTTGATTAATGTGTGCGGAAAGTTCAAATGCAACCATTTATTTGTAACATAACATTGTACAATTTCTTAACACTCTATACTTTTTGAGCGAAGCAAACATGCCGAGAGGTATTAGCAACAAGGGAACCTGCTCATTTACCCAGTTTT
Source organism: Halichondria panicea (assembly GCF_963675165.1). NCBI lineage: Eukaryota > Metazoa > Porifera > Demospongiae > Suberitida > Halichondriidae > Halichondria > Halichondria panicea. Next base: position 5,063,017 of record NC_087392.1, on the reverse strand, counting down.
AAGGGACACTTTTTAATGAAGCTTTTGAGGTTGAAAAATTGTGTTGAAGATCTAATGTCACAGAGTCAACGCAGCTGTCATGCTACATCCCCTACTTTGCACGAGGGGTCGCCTAAATTCGAATAATTAAAGTACACCCCGGCAGAGTGTGCTGTGTAACAGATCTAGCAATTAATAAGTGGACACTCATAAAAGTAAATAAAATGCATATACACTCTTAGATCTACTCCACGTACCTGTCCCTGATTGATAAGACCGTGCTTTGTCGCAAGTGTGTGAGCTTCAAGTGTGAGCTGTGATTGCGGTAGCAGCAGCTGTACCACCCAGGTGTCAGTGTATTGCTCAGTGGGAACAGACTCGTCAAACAGTGGTGTCCTGCTCCTGGTTGATGCTGATGTGACTGAAACTATAGCAGCCCATGTCAGCACATGTTTCATTCTTTGCAGAAGATCAAACGGCATGCTTGCAATTGGTTGTTCAAAAAAGTTGGATCATGCACACTCACTAGATCATGCTATACAAGAACAATTTTTATACTGTGCCCATGCATGTGATGAATCTCATTAACATTCTTTCCCACACTATTGACAACCACTGCATGCATGGGGGGGGAACTTTAGAAGCCTGTTGTGAATGTGTGCTAAGAGAAGGTGTAAGGATGGCCTGAAGACTAATGATGATCTATGCAAAGACTATACCAACCCACAATTTTGTTTGCGAACTTTTTGCCAACCCTACTCTTCTCCATTTTTTCACACATGTTTTAATTTGCACTTGCATGTTGTTCACGGAATATTTGCCGCATGCAGGCCTAGTGGAGGTACAGTATGGAGCTTGATTGAAAATTAACTTTAATAAGCCGCATTTTTGTGTGCTATAGGTTTGTCCTTTCGCTGCTGAAATAAAAAAAATCCTTCCCTTGTGGATGTCATGTGGGACTGGCCAGCGAGTCTACTCATATTATGCTTTTATACCTGCGTTGATCTATTGATTATCAGGGGAAGAGTCGGTTGTCTTTACAGCAAGCTGTTTCAGCATGGTTTGCTTTGCAAACAATTACCGCATAGCTATAGCGGGAAATGTTCGTGGGTGCAAATGTTGGCTCGAGAGCCTCTCAGACAAAATGTCCGTGGTTCAATGTTGAGTTTTTAACAAAAATAGCACCACTCCTGCATGCAAATTTAATGTCAAACATGACAGTGATGTTATTTTTTATTATTTCAGCAGTGAAAGAACGCATGCACTGAATACTAGGCTATTAAAACACAGGCTGATGAAGTGATAATTAATAGGTGAACAATTTTGCATATTTGGTAGCCCTAGCCTCCGTTTACCAGGGAAATAATAATTGTGCTGAATTGAGATTGAAGATTGAAAATAACCATATTAGCTACTTAGAACTTTGAATTCTGGCCAGGATACATAATTATCTGTATATGCATACAGGGAATGATTAGGCGTGAATATATATATATACCACTGGGACAAACATTGTGTGTTGAATACAGTCAGTGACGAGGAATCAGCACCCATGCATGCATGGTGCTATCAGGAGTGCATGAATATCTATAAGTCCTGCCAGTGCGTACATTTTGAAAAGGGGCTGTTCTATCTATGATTTTAATGACATCACTTTATATGCAACATGAAATGGAAATAATTATACAAACAGTAAAAGGACAATTGAATCTATAATTATATAGCTGGTATGTGTGTATACATGTGATAATTTAGTCATCCTCGTATTCAGAGCTTGAGACCGCGCCCCCCTCTGAGTCCGTCTCCTCGATAAGGCCCTCCTCTTCTTCGTCATCCTCCAAGTCCTTCCATTGGTCAGTGCCATCATAGATAGAGTAGAGAGGGATTGGAAACGGAAGTGATTCACGTGATTTTTTACAATAAAGTCTACGTAGTGGCTCTGGGACCATCCGTGTATCTCCTCATAACTCCCGCAAAAGCCCGGGAAACTTATTGTGTCCAATGCATACATCTCAGAGCTACCCCCATAACTGAATCACATGCCCCCTGATAGTAGGTATCAATTGGAAACGAAGAAAATATAATCTCGATCGATAGCTAGAGTACTATGGTTAGCCGTTTGTTTCAAAATTGTCGATCATTTCCAACTGCAGGCGGTATTTTATCGAGCGATGTATTACAATCATTGAGCGATGTATTACAATTATTGAGCGATGTATTAAAATGATCGAGCGATGTAACTATATTTATCCAGCGATGTAGGGATGTAACTCTATATATACATCCAGCGATGACAAGTCATTTATCAAGCGATGAACAGGCAGAGTTCATAGGGTTCAAAAGTTACTTTATCCTGCACTGCAGCAGCCTTTAATCAGAGTACAGTCTATAGACAGAGAGACATTCGTGACTGAAATAATAATTATGCTCCTCTACAGAAGAGGAGGATTTAACAATGGTTTAGGGTTTAGGAGCAAGCAGGTTCTGAAAGCCCTGCCCTAACACTTTTACATTGCATGGCATGTCCACCCTCGTTATTGTTGCTGCTATGCATGCATGGGGTGTGTAGGACACTGTAATTAGTGTAGATGTGTAAGATGTAAGATATGTATATCTAATGTTTGAAAAAACGTGGGCGTCAGGCCAAGCGAAACCAGCCGCCCCTGTCACCAAGTGCCTCCACCAAGTGCCTCCACCATTCGTGTAGGGAGGAATCCTTTCGCCTGCTCCATGCTGCTAACATGCCATGCAATGCAAAAAGTATTAGGGCAGGGCTTTCAAAACCTGCTTGCTCCTAAACCCTAAACCATTGTTAAATCCTCCTCTTCTGTAGAGGAACATAATTATTATTTCAGTCACAAATGTCTCTCTGTCTAGTCTGTACTCTGATTAAAGGCTGCAGGATAAAACCTTTGAACCCTGTGAACTCTAAACTCGTATTCATCGCTCGATGAATGACCTATCATCGCTGGATGTATATATATAGAGTTACATCCCTAGATAAATATGTACATCGCTGGATAAATATAGAGTTACATCGCTCGATCATTTTAATACATTGCTTGATAATTGTAATACATCGCTCGATAATTGTAATACATCGCTCAATGATTGTAATACATTGCTCGATAAAATACCACCTGCAGTTGGATTAATGATCAACAATTTTGAAACAAACGGCTAACCATAAGGTACACAGAGCGCTTTTTCATGCTTGTGTTCCTATAGTACCTTTGATATAGCTAAGGCTGTGTAACTAAATAGTGTCCTGTGTCCCAAATGGCCTCAAGTATTAGAGAAAGTTGATGTTTAGCAGCAGAACTGCTCGTGAATTTTTTACAGAGAGCAAAACAATTCTTATGAATTATTCATGTTTAGCCCTCGTGTTAAAAAGTAAGCCTGGATTAAAACCGCGGAGATACACGGATGGCACTTCGAGGGTACTTTCGTTTCCAATCCCTCTCTACTCTATCTATGGTGCCACTCACTACCACCGCACCTCAACCACCACCTATACAAAAGGGTGGGGGGGGGATTTCAATCACTGTAGTATATAGAAAACACATTACCACTCCTACCCTAAACCACAATGCATACCTGTATGGTAACGATTGTATTTGTTATATTATGTACCAATGCAATTTTTGTGAACTAAACCGACTGATGCTTGTACGTGTACAGAAGCATTATCAAAAGGTTATTTTGTGCTGTGCTGGTAAGAGACACACATGCACTGTTCATTAAATATAAATTGAGTGATTTCTTGTTGGAAGGAGGGATCTAGATAACAGTTCGAGTTGAGGACGCCAGTTTCTACGATAGAGTAACGCAATGTACCCGGGTTTACGGGGGCAACAAACTGGAGGTCAATCTAGAGGTGTGTGTGTGTGGGTGTGTAATTCCACTTTTATGAGTGTACTTTACTTTTGACCATTATTTTGTTCTTCAACATGTTCTTTTTTTTAATTAGACAAGGAATGCAAAATTTGCTTGAATTTTGGGTTTACCGGTACATTAAAATACGCGTATAGAGTCTGTAAAATATTTAGAAAAAGTGTCATCCTCCGACTGAAGCACATGATATCTTAGTCGATTTCCCCGTTCATTCTTCTTCTTTTCACACAAGTATACCGCGATGCATGTGACACACTAGGACAAGCAGTCCAATTAGCCCCATTGAGTGCCAATAGCAATAGTATTGCTCGTGCAAGTAGGGACGTAGTCAGGATTTTAGGGAAGGGAGTGCTATACGAAAGAGGGCGCTTTGCGCCCGATTTTTAGCCGTGCAGCACCGAAATATTGTTGATTGGAAGCCACACCTCTTGTTAATGACGTCATAATAAACTTATATGCCTAAATTGGGCATGGCCCAATCTTTTATTTGCATACAGCACCCCTTAGGGGTCCCCTATCACCCCCTGGCTACGCCACATGGCAAAGCAAGTCTTCGTTTGATACTCCGGCCCTCTGGACTCTTGCCAGTAGCTATATAGATCTAGCCAATGTTTTATGCTTGGTGAAATATGAATGTATCATTGTATGTGGCAGTGCTGACAACGGTTCTTTGTGTTACCATGCATGCATGCATGTATCCTGACAAAGGTATTTTGCACATATTATTATTATAGCTCATAAATATAATGTTTCCTCAGTGACCAAGGAAGAATATTTGATAACTAAGTTACTGCAGCACTAAAAGAACAAACACACAAGCATAATTTTGAATTTAAATTTTAGATCAACATAATACCATTATTGATTTTCAACTCAACCTTCCTGATTACTGTTGCACAGGCTTAACTCTACTGCTCAGAATAGACTCCTCTCTAAAGGGGTCCTATTACTATGACCGCTAGTGCAATAGGGTCCCCCAAATCGCTAGCGTTTTAGGACGGGGGCCCTAGACTAAAAACAACTCGATCTCTTTCTCTTGGGGAGAAAGAGACTGGTGGCCAGCTGCCGTGTTAAGAGTTAGAGGACAGAGGAGGTACAACATGCAGGCGCGGTGCAGCTCAAGCAATTAGCCTCTGATTACACTCTGAGCAATAACAGACAGCATGGTCTCTGGTTAGAGGAGGTTGGTCACGATTGTTCACGATTGTTAACTTGATTAGTCTTCTAATTTTCTTTTTAACCTCCAATTCCTACACTAAGCCATAGAAAAAATCCCAACCCGACCAACTCGCTGAATCAGCACCTCATTCTTGCATTCTTGAGCGTTTATCTCTCTTGTATTACGTCTCCTGAGCTGTAAATGTTAGTCTATGAATCGTACCGGTAAATAGTTTATTACTCTAACTGCTACATTAAGATAGGAGTCAAAGAAACAAAGGAAGTGCAGCAACAACTGGAAGTGTGTGACTAAATCTCTGGCTTATTGCTCATGATCAGAGTAACTACCGTATACTACTAACTTTCTAGTGTCACTGAGTTATGATTCGTACTGACCTATACTTCCAAAACCTGCCTATTATTGTTATAAAGGTACCTATTAATTATGCCAGCATAAAAAAATATTTGCCAATTATGGTCAAAATTATGCCAGATATAATCTACCAACCCCTATAGGTGGCGATGGCGATGGCGATGGCGGTAGCGGTGGCGGAACCACAAGAATGCACAATGTGTATAAGATACAATAAAAATGCAATAAATAGTGGGTTGGGATGGATATTAAGTTAGTAGCAGCAGCAAGACAAATCCTGATATTACCTGACCTCCTTTCTTAGCGGAAAGTCGGGCCACCAACTAATCGACAAGTTGTACATTAAGACCCCAAATTTGGCTTTAGATCATGTACTTGTGGTTATGGTTAGAAGCAATAAGAACTGTTATAATACAATTAGTTTGTGCATTCATAACAAACACTTGAATACCATGCACTAATGCAGGTATATACCAGTTAATCACATGCATCTGTTCAATACTAGATTATTGCACCATTTGTGACAAGCTAGCATCTAAGTAGATCTACATTGTATACATAGATCTTAAATGACGAGTTCTATAAAGCTATTCCTGGCCTTAGCTGCATCAGTGGCTGCTATTACAGGTTGTGTTTTTTATAAGCTTGATAAGACCACATTCGTATTAAAGAAACGAGACAACAGTATAGATCATGTTTATCTTCACTCAAATCTCACAACTGCAATAACTCCTAATGTCCAACCTCTCGTAAAAGTATCACTTGAGGAGAGCATTTCTGAAGACATGAAGAGATGCAGTTTAGCAATGGGAGTGTCACCAAATGTACTGGAGCAAAATAAATACAACATAGCCAGTATCGCTAAAAAGGCTGCTTTTTTCTTGGAAACATTTTGGGAGATTGTACCAAAAGACTACCTCTCCAACTACAAGAACCCGTGTTGGTACTCGAATGTTACAATAAGTACAAACGTTTCAAAGTTTCTAAGGGAAAAGTTACCAGCTTACAAAAACAAAAGCAAAAGTGATATTATTCCTCAATCTGATATACCATGGCTACTTAAGGAGCTCTTTGAGACTCCAACACAAGGAAATCAAACACTCCAGTGTCTACCTTATTTTTTATTGCCCGGTATACCAAAGAGTGGAACGACAACCCTTCATTCAACACTGTCCCAGCATCCTCAGATCATAAAGCCGGACATCAAAGAGCCTCAATGGTGGTACAAGCTACCAGTTTCCCCACCGGCTAGCAAGAAGTATATGCATGTCATTGCTGCAAGATATCTATCAAATTTCCTGTATCCATCCTCAGAGATTAGTGGGAGAAAAGATGGTGGTTCTCTCGTAACGTACGATGCTTCACAGGCAATGATGGTCAATCTCCACGATTCAGGCTTTCATATTAATCACGAGGACTATTGTGCTTTTCCAGCGGTGATATCCAGAGTACTACCCCAAGCAAAGATTATCGTACTAATGCGAGATCCTGTTCCTAGAGCATATTCACATCATCTTTTCATGAATCGTGAGTGGCCTATTGATAAAAAACAGGATCCTGCACTTTATTTTGAAAAACACATTCAAAAAGCTGTAAACGAGTTTCAACAATGCGTTAGGAACAACTCAATCTATGAGTGTGTCAATAAAGTTCGGACTGACTTTAAACAATTAAGTATGTGGCTGGGCAGTGGAGTTTACCACATACACATTCAGAAGTGGATGCAATTTTGGCCAAAAGAACAATTTATTTTGCTAAAAACTGAAAAAATGGCACTGAAACCTGTTTCTACACTAAAGAAGATCACAAACTTTCTTTCGCTGGATCCATTTCCAGAAAAGACAGCTGTCAATGCAACGAAAGAAAGAAAGAGAGTTAATAACCACAAACGTGAAATGTTACCTTCGACAAAAAAGCTGCTTCAATCATTTTACCAACCTTTCAACAAAAAACTAGAGAAACTGTTTGGAATAAATTGGAAGTACGACCACTGATCATGAACATTCTGCATATCGTTGCAATGCATATCTATCTAGTCAAAACAAACAGTGCATGCATGGCTATATCATATATAATGTTGTGATCACATGCATGCGTAAGTTACACATCGTTTTGTTTACCACAAAATAATAGCTGGTGGCTCATGGCTATGCATCTCTCCTCCACAGCTGGTTCCATGTCTGTCTGGCTCATTACCATGGTATTATCGTGTTGTGCAAAGTCCCAACTAGCGTTGGAATCCTGAAAATGTATTTACAACAATTATACGCAGACGTTCAGCATGCTCCCAAATAAACATCTGATTTATATATGGCTTGCCATTATGTACATTGTCTTAAAAACCAATATTTTACGCAATATTCCTATTTCTCTGTCAGTGTAGTGTTGTTGTGACAACACTACACTGACAGACAAAACTTATGTATATAGTTGAGAGAAATGACAGGGTGTGTTATCTCCAATCCTTTGTGGGAAAACTTAGTATCACTGATAATGAGACCACAGAACACAAACATGACTGTCACAGCATTCGTGGGCACAGTTATGAGATTACACTATCCACCTCATTGTAAACAGAAGCATGCCTGGACATCTTGCCATGGGGAATTTTTATATTATGTCTAGTCAGTTGTATAATTATATGTAATTATTGCTGTCTAGCAATCCCAACCTACATATGTGCAACAAAATACCTACTATACATATATACCTGTATCTGAGTTGCCTTAGGCACACTGAACAAGCTAAAAGGAACATCAGTATAATTATGCACACTGCATGCCAGTGACGTACTGTGTGTATCCATGCGAATATAGCAGATTGGTATTATCATTGCACTAACAAGCTCAAGGATCAATTTTTTGTCGCGATATACACGCGTGCCTACATGGTATATATAAGTGGTTCAACTCGTATATTGGTGTTTGGTGTACCTTAATGTTACTATTTTAAACAGGTACTAATTTTAGTGAATTTGTAATTAACGCTAATTAAGTCCACGCAACGCATGCGCATTTTTTCTAATGAAATGTACTTTTGAGAGTATATGCTAAGCAAGGTAGCCCTTTTTCATCTGTATCTGACTCCAAACTTTCCATTCAACCATCTTTTGACAAATATTGTGCTAATGAATTTGCTACAAATCTCCCAAAAACAGAGAAAAATCTGAAAACCCTAAAATTACTACCCGTCTATAATAATAACCTTAAGGTATCATACATCTTTTCTGACCCGGATTGGTAGAGAGCCTATAATATACTATCCCTTTAATTATACCAACCCACCATCGTCCATGATAGACACGACCACACCACTCCCAGTGATTCCTTGCAGCCAGACAGACTCCACCACGTTAATGTCCAGCCCCTTTCTACCATCAGTTTGACCACGGTTGACCTGGGAGTATATGGAATCCCCGAAGCCCTAAGTAATGCACCCAACTCTCTGTATATCTATGGAGGTCATAATCCTTTACAGGCAAAATCAATTAAGAGCACTAGATATAATTATATACATATAGGCATAATTAAAAATCAGTCTGCTTTTACTGCACGTGAGCACATGATTGTGTGTGTATCAAAAGTACCTGACATTAGCGAAAGAAAATATCACCGAAGTCAAAAAGATCGACCATGCATTGTTTGCTGAAATTTGGATCGCTTGGATAGCTGTAGTCTTTCTTTGCTGCTGTACAGAGCCCACCTAATAGCATATCTATTATCCATACAGCTATTCACAATACATGTTAGCATTACTAGATCTCTAGTCTGCGGGCCATGCTCTTTGAATACTGAGATGCATCTATATCTTCTCCTTTGATGCCACCGGTATCACTATTCAAACACAACAATAATCGGTGTCATTGTGTGTATTTATAATAACTACACTGATATAGCTATATACTGCACCTCCATGATGCTTTCATTATCTATAAGTCCTACATGTCTTTTCTATAACTTAGCACCATGAAATGGACTGTTATTAAATAATTATACAAACAGTAAAAGAACAATTGAATCTATAATTATATAGCTGGTATGTATGTATGTATGTATACATGTGATAATTTAGTCATCCTCGTATTCAGAGCTTGAGACCGCTCCCCCCTCTGAGTCTGTCTCCTCGATAACCCCCTCCTCCTCTTCATCCTCCTCCAAGTCCTTCCATTGGTCAGTGCCACTCACTACCACCGCAGCGTCAACCACCACCTGTACAAAAGGGTGGGGGGGGGGGGATTTCAATCACTGTAGTATATAGAAAACACATACCCTAAACCACAATGCATACCTGGTAACGATTGTATTTGTTATAATATTATGCTGCCAATGCAATTTTTGTGAACTAAACTTACTGATGCTTGTACGTGTACAGAAGCATTATCAAACATCAAGGTTATTTTGTGCTGTGCTGGTAGGAGAACACACATCATGAAATTGAGACTCACTTCGATTTCTTGTTGGAAGGAGAGGTCTAGATAACAGTCAGAGTTGAGGACGATAGAGTAGCGCAATGTACCCGGGTTCTCGGGGGCAGCAAATTGAAGGTCAGTCTAGAGGTGTGTGTGTGGGTGTGTGTAGGGGGGGGGGAGTGTTAAGACAAATCATGACACAACTCTTTTTCCTTAGGGTATTATGTGAAGAGGGTGTATCTTACTGAGAATTTTTCCTTGAGGCCTACAATCCTCTGCGGTGGACAGACTAACTCTCTCTTCTTACGATTCACTATATACAGCCACCAGCACTCTTGCTTCTCCTACAGGGAACAACGTGTCGTCTGAAGCACAGGCAGTGGAGAACATGCCCACACAGACTTATGCAGTGGTACATGGACACTAGAAGCTACTACAGACACATCGACAATGGACAAAAAAGGAACAAGTTTAAACCCTGCAAAAGCCACAATTATAGAGAGTATACTGACTCACTGTTGGGAAGTGGGGGCCATGTACTGGGTGACTGTCAGTTGCTCGTTGGTCAAGCTCTTTCTGTTTCTTCATGTTCTTCTGGAGACGGTCCCAATCTTCTTCATCGTCCTTTGGTGCCTCCTCATCCTCACTGCCTTCAACAACATCGCGATCGCCATGGTCACTACCATCACCTTGGATATCATCACCATTGCCGTGGCCACCATCACCATGGCCACCATCTTCGCTAGCCTCGTCCCCAGAGGGAGGTGTTTCAGGTGTGTTTACAATCACAACTTTACTCTTTTTAACCTTCTTAGGATTTGTGGTCTTCTTTTTGGCAGGTTTGCCCTTCTTTCTTTTCTTGTTAGCCTCCCAAATTTTAGTTAACTTGTCTTTCTTTTCTTCCTCTGCTCCGTCTTCCTCAGGACCTCCCACAGTCTCAACAGGAACCTATGTGGGGGGTCAGTATTTGTCAGGGTTTCCTCTAGGATTAACAGTTTGGGGGGGAAGGTTTGATTGCACGCTGCAAAATGTTTGGCCACTCCCACATTTGTTGACCACACCCCCTAGTATATATGCTAGTGCATCACAGTAGATCTAGTTACGTATTGCACATCATAGAGACAGTACTATAATGTGATGATGTCATCATTCTACAACATTTTGCGGGGGAAGGTTCACCCCACCCCCCACTAGATGAAACCCTGATTGTATACTAGTAGAATGTTTTGTGAGTGAAAACCCTTTGCGAATGAGAAAATTTGAATTTGACAATAATATTTGATTTCTGGCAAGGATCTTGATGTCATACAAGAATCGGTGGTATCTTTGCAACAGTATCAGTATACTTGCAAAAATCGCCAATGTCAATATTGTAGTATACGGTATGTACCAGAATTATGACTTACCATCTCTGCCCCATCGAGGGGTAGTGGGGGTGTGTCGTGATCACTAGAGGAAGTCAATTTCTCCATGTCTATGTTATGGTGTTTAAATAGGTCCACCCTCGTCATGGTAACAGAGACGGTGACTAGGGAACCAGCCGTGATCTTCTTACTAGTGAAGTCATCAACCACTGTAATAGGAGAATAAACGTCATCTTACATTTTGAAGTACATGTATGATGACCACTTGTACAGTAGGCAATAATTACACACACAACATAGTATAGTACATGTACGTACACAAGTCTAGGGGGGCACCCCTATGGCAGTTCAACAAGGGGAATCCCCCAACTACAAGAAGGTATTCTCCTACTTTCGCCCCGCTCCCCTACATAAGAAGGGACTTCCCCCACCCACCATGCATGTCCGTGATCAGCTCTACATGTGGAAACATGGAGCACACGGCCATGACATTGTAGTACTCCTCATCAGAGAGAGCCCTCACTAGCAGTCGCCTCTCAGTGTCCTTCATGGCTACAAACTCATCCAGTGACGTTATGTTACGCTGGAGGGGAGGGAAGGGGGAAGGTACATGTACAGTGTATAGCAAGCAACTTATAATTATGAAAAGAAGGGAAATGGGACAATGGATAATGGTCCATTTATAGTATACACGACATAAGGCCGAAAATGATAAATGATGAACACATGTCTCTTCCTAATGGATCACAATACTAAAAGTTATGGCTGTTGAAAGATGTTCAACTATAATCCCCTAAGTATTATTTAAAACACACCTAGCCAAGATTAAGTGTTTTAATCTGCGTGCCGAGGATGGCCTCGAGGTTAACGTGGTGCTCGAGGCACAGCCGAGTGCATTACGTAACCGAGAGGCCATCCGAGTGCACCAGCATTAAAACACGTGACTTGGCTAGGTATGTTCTAAAGGATTTAGTGCTGTCACGTGAGCTCTAGCCTCGTGGCAGCTAGATCTAGCTACATTTTAAATCAGTTGCTGGTAGCTAGCTAGCTAGCTAGACGTAATAGCAAGTTTTAGTAGGTTTGTAGATCCAGTAACTGATGCAGAGGAGAAGGAGATACGATCTAAAGCTATCTGGACTGACTGGGCATGTTCTCGACTTATTTCTCCTGCTGACCAACAGTCCCGATCCCACTACTGGATATGCCTCCAGCTGATCTGGCTTACTGGATGGGAAATTTTGTGCGCAAACTATATGGCAATGAGTATCTGGTTTGCTCTTTTGGAAAGCTATGATATTCGAAGCACCTTTGATGAAACGATTATATGGATCTGGCTTAGGTACAGGTATGTACATCTTCGAAGCAAGCTGAGCCTATTTCTTCAGACGAAAAAACAATGCTATGATCAAGTCAGCAATTTGGTACACATGAAACAAGTCGAAACAATAACATTCAACTTTCTAATACTTTTCAGCTTTGCTTGTGTACATATTCAATCTGCTTGTATTATGCTTGTATTATGCTTGTATTATTATTATAATTATGATGACATTCAGATTCAATCTGCTTGTATTATGGTTGTTTGATAAAAAGTGTGCATTAACAAACCAACTTAAAGCACACTTAACCAACTTAAAGCACACTTAGTGTGGATTAAGTTATTTAATCCATGGTCACCTGACTGCTTTCAGATAAGCTGATTGGCTGGAGATCATGTGATCAGCACTAATAATAATTATAGCACATGGTCCAAGGCCTAAAAATGACAAATTAGAGCCCCGAAAAATTTAACTTTCAGAAAATCATAAATTAGATCAAGTTATGGCAGGGCCAGTGGTACCTTCTTGGTCCTGAAGTGCTTGAGTTGGTTGTGTGATATGTGCGGTAGTTGCAGTATCGGAGAGGACCCTTTAGCCCACATGCCCTGGACCATCATCTGACTCACACTCATGATGCATTCAAACACGTCCACAGAGGGTGGGGGTTGGGCTGGGGGTAGGGCAAGGGTTAGGTTATACTGTACTGTTTAGACAAGCTCTGTTTCTGCATATGAATACACGGAATTCGGAAGGTTATGGCAGCTGAAAGTGTCGGAAGGTTATGGCAGCTGAAAGTGTCCCCAAACCATTATTCAATTTAGCTCTACAATACATGTACAAGGATTAAATATTTGCTTGATCAGGCAATACCTAAAAACAAAAAGACCACTATATTATTCAGCCTGCCTTGAGAATGTATGCTCATAGAGTAAGAGCATCTTTGCACTGTTTAGACCAGTGCATACTCTACACTAATATTAATCTGTCAGGCAATACCAACCCTGTAAAAAGTAGTAGCCTAGAGAATGTATACTCATAGATACTCATAGTATGAGAGCAGCTCTCTCCATTGGAGGGAAACAACAAAGCCATCCTAACACAAGCTAGCTACTCACTCTGCTTCTGCTTGCAGTAGACCCAGTACTGGATGAGAGCTGAGATCATCTCTTGTATGAGTTGAGGGCACAACTTCAGAATAGCCTGCTGATCTAGTGTGTGTGTGTGTGTGTGTGTGTGTGTGTGTGTGTGTGTGTGTGTGTGTGTGGGGGGGGGGGTAGGTGGGGGGTTAGCAGTCTGTACTGTACAGATAACAGTAGTTAAAGTAGTGCACCAGATGCAATCTCAGAAATCAACATTTTATACAGAAATTTCCTTGGTTAGTACTCTGTAAACAGTGTGCGAGGCCCATGGGTAAGCATACAATTTAAGGTGGGGTGTAATGTAGGGACTTTCCCCTATGACACTACAAGTGCCCCGCCCCCTTACCTATTGCCAGCGTGTCTGGTCTCAGTCGGAACCTCTCCATTCTCTCGAGGTGGGCGTGGACCAGGATACGAGCCTTGGCAGCATATGGGGCACCAAATGGATTCTCCTTTGTCTTTATGTCGATATGGGGCAGGGCCTTTGACTGAATTATCTGGAGGAGGGAGAGTATAAGATACATGTTAGTCTATAATGAAAACAATATCTTTAAAATGAATTTATAGATACGTTGAATATAATCATCATACAAAAAGCTCCTCTAGCACTAGCAATGTTATATAAGGTACGACACAGAGCAATATTGGGGCTAGTACTTCACAGGGTACAGTACCTCACTGAGCTCCATGTCATCAGAGGGGCGCTTCTTGACTAATGGAGACTGGTCAGAGTTGAACTCAAAAGCTGCTGTCAGAATCATCACAACTCCTGCAACAATACAAAACACGACACGTCGTAACACGTCACGTGACCAGATGAAAAATCAACATCATTAAGCAATCATTATATAAGCAATTTTTAGCAAGTAATGGCGTACTGTTTAAGTATAAGTATAATAATTATGATCTTTTCTAAGACACTGTATTTTATAGCATACTTTTTGGAGTGATTGATTTGCTCCTTGCCATAAAATAGAGGTATATTTGAGAAGTTTGCAGCAGTACATTGGTAGAGCCATACTTGATGGAGCGGTACCACCAGACACCCTACACACACACAGAGAGAGGTATGGAGACAGAGCAACTAGCCAGAGTAACCATCACCTACCACTATAACAGGTAGTACAATAGCAAATACAGCCATGTACAGCACCAACACCCAGATGGAGTTGTCCTTCTCCACAATCCACGATGGCAGGGCTATACCAAACGTAGCCGCTTGTGGACCATCAGGATTTCCATATTTCTCCCAGTTTTCTCTTGAAACATCGTCTGTGAGCGCCTCGTAGGCCTTGGCTATCTTCATGAACATCTCCTGGTTCCCGCCCTGCTTATCCGGGTGATACACTTTACTCAGTCTGCGGTACTGCTTCTTGATCTCACTCATGGTCGCACTCTGCAGGGTTGGTGGGGGCATTTAGTCAATACAGGGAGCGGTTGGGAGGGCATTCATTCAATACTGCTTGTTTTGCATGTATATTCTACCAAGTTGGAACTGCTAGTCTGCTACATGGTAAACCTTGAAAATCAGTGTCAAAATTACATTAATCACCAATTTCTCTAGTCGCTCCCTTTAAATGGATACAACTGACAAAATATTGTTACATCTGTTGCAGAAAAATTGCAACTGAAACTGGAGTACATAATTATATCGCAGTGGGTGTGGCTCACTGGGTCTAGCTGCAGTATCTCGAAGGGGTCGTACTCTTGATACTCGTGATCAGCAGTGGCCACCTTGTACACCATGAACACTAGGAGAGCCCACAACACCACCAGTAGAGCAACCCTGGAGGGAGGGGGAGTGGCATCTGGTACAACACAAAACACAAATTCTAACTATTAGCCAAAACTTGCTATAGTATACAGACGGCTAATTTGAACACTATGTTCCGTTTTAAAGAAAATCGGCCTGGGGACAAGACAAGGCCATTTGCTCCACAAGGCTTAACAATGTCCCAATATAATAATAGGAACGCTATTTTCACTGATCAATATGATACTATAATTATATGACGATCATGTGATCTCACTTGGCAATGTTCTTGTACGTGTTGCTTGGTTTCTCCCGGTCCAGGAGAGCCTTCTTACTCACACAAGGCCCACACTGACACACCAGGTAGTCAGGGGGCTTCTCTGTAGGGGGGGGGGGGTACAATAATGATGTACCGTACAATTATAGTACCAGAAAAATAGATGTTTTTGCGGGGCAAATAAAATTTATAAATTTATATGCTATAATGAATACCGTATAGCGGGTAATTTTCGGGGGACAAAATATTCGTGGTTCAGCAATATTGAGACATTTCGTGGGTAATATTTTCGTGGTTGGAGCTTGCACTGCAGGTAAAGGTAGGCAAGGTCGCTTCATTCGTGGGTAAAATATTCGTGGTCAGACCTCCAACCACGAAAATTACACGCTATACGGTATACATAGAGTGTATGTGGTCTAATTTTCCTTCCAAAGAGAACACCAGTTTACATAAAAATCAACTATAACAGACGGTGCGTAATGCTTGACAATCACTGTACATAATGATTGTGCATGCATGTGCATTGATGGGTTCCAACATGTGTGGAATGGAATGGAGACCTGTTTTCTTCTTCGGCCATAGGTAGTATGTTAGAGGCAGAAGTATCAACAGATAGAATGATATCAAGAAATAGAAGAAGGTTGATCCACTGTCATCATACTCCAGCTTAGCTCTGGCCATTGTAGATATTTTTCTTTGGCCGGTCAAGCTTGAGGATTAGGTATTCTAAATAAACAGCACCAGCATGGAGAAGAAAATTGGTCGCGGCTTTTACTCGAAATACATACTGGTCACGGCTTTTTATTGAGCTCATAATTAATCCGCGGCTTTATTCGAACATGTACATTTATTGCTAATGTGCAACATGGAAAATAATAAAACTAACTAAACTATGACTAATGCACACACTAAAATGGTCTCAGTGTACAAGCTAAATTCCTAGTGGTCCATTTGAATGGCGTGACATCACTGCTATTGACAGTCAGAGCAAACACAGTGTCAGTTCTAGCCGCATGACTAACAAAGCACGGACAGTGGTAGGTCTTGGGGCCTTTGTTCTCAATAGCCAGTGTGTTGACTTGCTGCTCTGGCTGTGGCGGCTGGGTCTTGGTGGTCAGGAACACGTGTAGCACAGGTAGGGGGGTAGGGGGGTGGCCTTTGGGCGGAGTGTCTTGTAGGTCCAGACTGGCCATCTTCTCGTAACCACACCCCCACAGGTGAACACCATACACAAATAGTTCACCCTCCGGGGGAGGATCACGTATCTGCATGGAGAGACAATCAAAGTGTAACCTCTTTCCCTCACTTGAAATGTTGAGAAAACATATTGTCCACTACTGGGACCATGCACACCATATAGGCTCTGTACACTAGTCTACATGCACTGTTACACTGCAAGTCAATTCAATTAGTGTAGAATTCCAGCTAATAAGGTGAAAAGCTTTACTAATTATAAGCCAAATAATAATTATATGCAAGGGCAATTTAAGATAATTATGTGTTCCGTTGAAGTGTTCTATATACTCACATGATCCTTGTCTCTGCTTGTCAGCTCTGCTCGGAATGTGACCTGCTCCAGAGCACCTCCCTTAACACACACAGACCGCAGTACATTCTAAATAACAACAGTGGGAAATTGTGACACACATATGCACACAACAACACAACATAAAATCATGTCACGGCATTATCCACAGCTATAATCTGGGATATCAATTCATCAATGCATCGAAGCATGTGATGAATAAATGTTGCGTTGTTTGCATAGTTTATTTTTCCTAAGAAAAGCATTATAGGAACTAGTCTTATATTTACTTATCTCACATGATGGTAGTTTATCTTACATCAGAATGTACATACATGCATGCATGGAATCTACATGTATACGTATAGCTATAGCACGCACCTGTTGAATGATGCTCAACAATGCCTGAGGGTTAAAGAAAGCGCCCAGCCAGTACGTGGGTGTCTTAGCCAGGCCTCCAATCAGGAATCGATCCATAAACGCGTATCGTGTGCCCAGATCTTGGACCCACTCCTTGAGGGGCCAATGAGCGGGGGGAGAGGAGGGGCCTACAGCAGTCAACCATGCCGAAGGTACAGAGAGTGTCAACAGGGACAGGGCAGTGTCAACCAGACAAGGGGAACTCGTTGTCAGCCTGTCTCCTCTGGACGAGGGGGACAGGACTTGCTGCAAATCCTGCACGAAAGAAAGTTGAAAGTAAAATCATCAATATATTCATGACTTATTAGTAAAGTTTACATGCATGTACATTAGTTTATTATTATGAGGATGTCCACAGCTATAATTACCTGTAAGCCAGCAAGAATGGTCGTTAGACACTCTGTCATTTGAGTGGCCTCAATCTTCAGGAACAGACCTAATGGTGTGTTTTCACCGTGTTTTTTGAGCCGCTCTGAAAGCACCTCCTGCAATAATTATAACGAAATTAGAGCATTGAACAAGTTCGTATTAAATTTTATGACGACACTAAATTACGCTTTAAAACAATGAACACAGGGACACACCTTCCTCCAAGGCTGGGGAATCCCCTCCAATAACCTCTCCACAGTGTTTTGCAGACACAGCTCTTTCAGTAAAAGAGGACAGAATACAAACTGCCGTAGAGCGGACCTGGATATCAGTGTGAGAGCCATCTCCGCTATCTGAGATGGAACTTGAATGAAAGATGGCAGCTTCTCGATCAGAACTCCGTAGTTGTTCCGACTCTGATACTGAGTACTGGATTGTGTTGTGAGGGTCGCACTGTTCATAGAGGTGCTGGTAATGGAGAGGTTGCGACCGAGTGTCTGGGGAGGACTGAGCAGAGATAGTGGCTTGCTGTGGTTGAGGATAAGCCTCGTGAGTTGTGACAGTGTGGGGAGGAGATATGAACGCCATCCCAGCTGGATCTATATAGTGGAGAAGCAGATAGATAACTATCTATGCAGAGAACTATTGTTTAAAATTGGGCGAAACTCAAGATAAGCCTCCCATTAGGGAAAATGATGTTGTTTGGTTCTTCAAAATTGAATAAAAATGTACGCATGTAGAACAGCTCTTTAAGAACTACGGAATAAAACTTTAATAATACTTGAGTTACAGGCGCTCAAAGTTAACTGCTAAAACACCTCACATCTTACCAGAGGTGTGTAATGGAAGCCACAGAGCTCGGCAGTGAATGCCAGAGGAGGAGTGGCAGTCTCCACCAACTGTAGCAGTACAGACAGCCGAGTGTCTGGCACAAAGAACTGAGAGGAGATATGATAGCGGCCAGCCTCACGTCGTGAGCTACCAGGGTGGATCCAGTGATCAGTCAAGGCAGCAAAGGTTGACATGTCGACTGGGTCAGTGATGACAGAACCATAGAACACCTGTGTATTGCATTTTGGCAGGGTTGAGGGCAATATTTATATCTACAAAACAAGATTTTTCCTCTCTCATGCAATAGTGCACCCATGCACCTACTTAATTTAAGTTATATACCTTTCAAATACGTTTAAATCCAACATTTCGTTGGGGTATTAATTTTTTTGGCCTTGGACAATTATAATCCATGGTATCAAAATTAATTGGTAAATACTTCAAATATGAACATTGATGACACCACTTGAAAGGCCTCTTTTAAGCTTTTAGAACATCATAAATTCGTTGCATGCACGGAATTCAAGTTATGGCTTTGATTAAACGAAGAGGGGGAGCCCATTCAGATGGGTTTAATTGCTGAAAGTTGAAAGTGAAAAATATTTCCTCCATCATACAATATTTACACCCACCCACCTCTAAAATCATGTGTCTTAGACCGCTCCATGAGATGGACTTCACCCCGCTCAGACCAGGGGCTGTGATCTCCGTATATTGGAACTCTTTAGCCAGGAACCTCAGAGTATCCTAAAGAGGGGAGAAGCAGTTCAATTTTTGCATGTGTATGTGGACAGTGCGTCTATACATCTTAATGTTAGGGGTAGGGATACTGCATGGAACACATATACACAGTATTGTATATACATGTACAGATGTATCCATGCATGGAGACTAAAACATTTTTCAATTCATGATTGCGTATAGCATCAACCATACCATTAAGTGTGAGTGGTTCCAGTGGTAGTCTTCAGTCCATGCAAACTGATAGGCCTCTTGTCTGAGTCTCACAGTGGCGTGCAGTAAAGCTACATTGTGCATTAATGGTAACCACTCTTGTCTGGAACTTGACGTGATCAATTCCCCAGCAGTACTGCTCAAACTATGCAGAACAGAAGCTCGTACAGACAGAGGTGACTCTAGTACCACCCTACATACTGATTTCAGTAACGTCATTGGGATAGTGGTCGAATCTTCGTGTGCAGAGAGCCACAGTTTCCAGTCCTGCCTTGAGGGGAGGTTGTGTAATATAGAGGGTAGCTGTACCATTAGTTTGGGGCACGACTGAGCATGGTGTAGGAGCAGCCATTGTCCAGTGGAGCTAGCTTGTTGCATGGCCAATAGGGCAGAATCAAAGTCCCCAATAGAGCCATGGAGGTGGCATACACTCATGGTTACCTGCATGGGAATAGAGAGGGCAATGTAAAGTGCATGTACTGTGTGTATACACGTACTGTACTAGTGTGGACAGTTGTTATTATGCTGACGATAATGGCTGGTGTTGTTACAAGGTAAACATACTTACTCACTTTGAAGTATATATACACACAAACATACTGAAAGTTTACAACAATACATACACACATGACTATATATATACCTTGTGCTTGCGAGCAACTTTCTCCAGCTTATTCACCAGCAGTTGAGGCTCCTCCCTGTACAGTAGCAGAGGGAGGGTATCAGCCCCTAGGCCCTTGGTTAGTCGACTCAGATCAGGCGGGGTGTCAAAGTTGAGCTGTCTTTGTTTGAGACCAGAGCCCAGGACGGTGGCTATGAAGGAAGTGATGAGTTGAGTGGACCTCTCTGGACGCATGGCACACATTAGTAGCAGTTGGTGCATGGGGACCAACCTGTACGGAGAAGAGGGCACGAGTCAATATTACATTGAATAGCTTTATTGCTAGTTATCTACCGTATTACTAGAGAGTATCAAACATAATTATGCGAAATTTGCGAGGGTTGATCAATTCACAATAAAATCGCAAAAGCTAAATTAGTAAATACACACGATCCCAAAACGCAATAGTTAAATTGCAAAGGGTCAATTTTTCTGCTGATTCACAAAGGTTTTTCATTCGTCTAGCGGTATGTATCGTACGTATAGCACAACATTTCGAAGGGCTCAGTGGCGGATCCAGACAGGTTCCGTGGGTTCCATGGAACCCCCCTTTCACACAAGAACACACAGGAGATCAACTTACCAAGCTGCTTGATTGAATGATCGTGATCTGTAGTTACTAGGCTGATTTTATATGTGGGCAGGGCTCTCAAAATGGGCATGCTCATTGCTTAGGAAAAGTGACGACCTTTTCTTATGAACTGTTTTGGAACCTCCCTTTTAAATTCCTGGATCCACCACTGGGGGTTAGTTTTCACTATTTTCGTGGGTTAGCAATCCTCCACAAACGTTATAGGTCCACGAAAAAAATAATGCTATAGCTAACGGAAGACACAACGTTATATTGACCAAATAGCTTCAACGAAATGCTTTATATAGAGGCCATTCCACGAAATTTAAGTGCCTCAAACATTTTGCGCTATATGGTATATGTCTAGACTCGTTGCAACATGTGACTGTGATTATGAAAGTGTGCTGTGTTATGTTTGGTTTGCTTATCTTGGGGCGTGTGGTTCTGATTGAGCATGTATACCTTATATACAATAGTCACTGTTCTATAGTTCTGATTGCTAGTCACAGGTATACTTTTACAAGCTTGAAATGTCACCCCACTGCATGTGCCGAGTATTATAAAGCCAGCAACAGTCACACTTAGTTCATAACTCTTCTCTGCACTAACAGGAATTAAGATGAAGACCA
Organism: Halichondria panicea; assembly: GCF_963675165.1. NCBI lineage: Eukaryota > Metazoa > Porifera > Demospongiae > Suberitida > Halichondriidae > Halichondria > Halichondria panicea. The sequence continues at coordinate 5,041,393 of NC_087392.1, read as the reverse complement.
TTGTTGGATTTGCTCTACTGCTCTGTGTGGCTACAGCTGTTGGAAAACCAGCAAGGCCACAAGACCTTCCAAAGTGTCTTAAAGAAGCATGGCTTGAATTTAAAGCCAAAGATGAAGCTTGCTCCAACAAGATAGTGGAAATCTTTAAAAATCAACAGGTATAATTGTGTTACATATAGACACCACAGACCCTCATCATACTGTTACCCGCAGGTCAATGACAGCCAGTTTGCATCTATGTGTGCCAGTGCTTGTGCCAAAGAAGCCAATGACTACATGAACGGCAAATGTGGAATGTCCCTTGCAGAAATACGTAAGGCTATACCTACATGAAGCCTATATCACGTCCTTGCCTTCTAGCTATTCTGTGGTTTTCACACTCTACAGTTGTACATGTGTACTAGTATAGTATAGCCTCGACTCCAGGCTGCATGTAGCTATATAGTTATACAGTCATGTATCTCACTGTGACATATTATCTTATTAGTTTGTTCTAAAGACCCAAAAGACCAGCAGCACTGCTTCAAATATAGTACAACTGTCACTACTGGTTATCAAGTTGGCCTAGTTCTGATTGAGACCTGTGCCAACAAAGACTGCAGTGATCCCACATGCAATGCTGCCATCAAAAATGTACGTTAACACACCCCAATATAGGGATCGAGTCTAGCTAATTTTGCCTATAAAAGTAATCTCTACGGGTATCACACATCGTGGTGTACTTAACTCAAAACTTCTGATGATGGGCCTAATTAAGCTTTGCTTTTCTTTCAATATAACACCCACACGCACACACACAGTTAACTTGCTGTGCTAAGGAATATTATGATTTCTATTATGACATCACTGGTCTCCATGTTTGGCCACTACCCGGTAACTGTGCATTTCCGGGAGGGTGTGTCAAAACAGAACGTCTGGACATCACAAAGATTCTCCTACAGAACTAGTAGCTATGTATACATATGCCACATTGTTGACTGCATAGAACTCAGGACATGTGTTAGTCTAATAATTATGTATTATGCAAATTATTGAACACATAAACTATATTATAATCAGGACATGACACACGTTTCAATAATGCATGGGAGTGGTATTTTGACTATAGCTGGTTCATGTTTGGTTTGCTAATGTGCCTGTGGGCATGCATGTGGTCTGTACCAGGAAGAGAGGTGCAAGTTTATTGCTTTCAATGTTAATTTGCGCAGATGTAATGAGATTGCCTGATCACTCTACTAGTATGTAAGTAAGTAGAAAGCTGGCCAGCCTAGTTTTAAGAGTCAGGTAAGTAGACTCTTCATTGTCTGCAGTATAGACTCGGATATTGTGGTTATATAGGGAAGAGGTTACTTGCATGGTCTGAAGGACTTCAAAGCTAAAACAAAACCCTTAAAAAAGACTTTCAATGTCAATCTAATAATTTCAACATGAAATCAAATCAGCTAAGTGTATGTTACAAACTTGAAAAGTACGTCTTCCACTGTCCTGCGCGTGCTTATAAAGCCACCAGCAGACACACGACCTTCCAAAATGTCTTAAAGAAGCATGGTATGAATTTGCAGCAACTTGCTCCAACAAAATATTGGAAATCAAAAGGTATGCATGCACATGTACATAAATTATGTTATAGACACCCGGAGTCGACCCTCACAAATGTAATCCTCCCATGCAAGCAAGGGGCGGCCGGTTAATGACAGCTACATTGAATTGTTGTATAAATTATATGGCAATGCTTGCATCTATAACAGAAACCGACGATTATCTCAAGACAAGTGTCAAGTGTGGAGTGTCGATCCCTTGCAAATGTTTGTAAGTCTACACATTTAGTTATATCATGCAGTCACGTATCTGTCACCAATATATAGAGAGACTAATGATGCATGCATAGGTGCCAACATCCAAAGAACATTTTCCGGGACTAAAAAAATTAGGAGTCACTTGAGGAGATTTATTATTAGCAGTTGCTTTCTGCGCATGCTCAGTATGATCATTCTGGAGAGCCACACCCACAAAACTGCAATGTGCTTTACTGATTAGGCTGCCTAAATTTCGGTTGTAAATTTCCCCAAAAATGTTTGTGAAAACAGAAAAACTTAATCTTATGTTGTCAAGGTAACAAGAGTGTAATAAAATTCATACAGTCTCTTCCGTGTTATATTATTTTTATTACATAGTCGCGTAGCCTCGAGGCATGATTTGGTAAGGGGTCGTCGTGATATATAGCATGAGAATCCTCGTGTCAAGTTTATGCGATCAAACTCAACCTCGGAGCTTCACCCTAGCTTGTACTTGTGCCTGTATAAATTATTTCATACAACACTCGGTCTTATGTTATATCTCAAGACATGTATATACGAGTTTAGAGTTCAGTCTAATTATAACATACAATAATTATCGGACACAAGTTTTAATTAATGCATTGGGAGTACAGTGGCGTAGGAAGCACGGGTGCTCAGGGTGCTGGAGCACCCCCTTATCTCAAGCTACCTTACCTACTTGCTCCACTTGATGAAGTTCAGAACAGCTAGCTAGAAGTCCAGCTAGTATATTAGTCGTATACTAGCATAGTTACGTACACAGTACAAAGGTCAGCTAGATAAACCACATCGTAAATATCTCTTATAAAAAGCAAGCACATTGCCAATCTGCAACAAGCAAGTCTCCTCTCATTTTTGACATCAATGGTAGCCATGAACAGCTACTAAAGAGGGTAGCTAGACTATAGATCAAGTGTAATTGGATCCTAAAATAGACATGCTGTAGTTAAAACGTTCGTTTTCTTCACTGCGAAGATTGAAACGTTCCTCCGAAGTACAATGACACATGCAATGCAATCTTTTTTATGGTATATTCATACCAGATTCTATAGATTTAAAGTGTATAGCAGAAAAATTTTGATACTGATAATTTTATACCAAATTTGCTCAGAATTAATCTCCGGGAATGTAGAGTGCCAAAATTTTCCTGGGGCAAGCCCCCGGACCCCATAAAGCACCCCCTTACAAAAACATCTTCCTACTCCTCTGGAGTAGTGTTTTGTTATAACCTGTGTTCATGTTTGGCTTGCTAATGTGCCTGGGGCATGTGGTCTTAGCAGGAGGAGGAGTCAAGAAGTTAATAATCAATGTTTGGCTTATGAGGTTGCTGAATTGGTTTGTATGCCTTACACAATCAAAAGCAAAGCTAAACCACATTAAAAACACTTTCAAAGTGGGAATTGAAACTGAGTGTATATGTTTACAAACTTGAAAGGTCATCAAAAGTGTATACTGAGCATAATTATATAAAGCCAACAACAGTTTCTTATAACTCATAGCCAAGTATTGCTGACAGGAAGATAAAGACCATTGTTGGAATTACTCTACTGCTCTGTGTGGCTACAGCTATTGGAAAACCAGTAAAACCACTAGACATTCCAAAATGTCTTGAAGGAGGGAGCATGGTATGAATTTGCTGCCAAAAATGAAGCTTGCTCCAACAAAATAATGGAAATGCTACAAAATCGTTATATTGACCAAATAGCTTCAACGAAATGCTTTATATAGAGGCCATTCCACGAAATTTAAGTGCCTCAAACATTTTGCGCTATATGGTATATGTCTAGACTCGTTGCAACATGTGACTGTGATTATGAAAGTGTGCTGTGTTATGTTTGGTTTGCTTATCTTGGGGCGTGTGGTTCTGATTGAGCATGTATTATTAATACCTTATATACAATAGTCACTGTTCTATAGTTCTGATTGCTAGTCACGGGTATACGTTTACAAGCTTGAAATGTCACCCCACTGCATGTGCCGAGTATTATAAAGCCAGCAACAGTCACACTTAGTTCACAACTCTTCTCTGCACTAACAGGAATTAAGATGAAGACCATTGTTGGATTTGCTCTACTGCTCTGTGTGGCTACAGCTGTTGGAAAACCAGCAAGGCCACAAGACCTTCCAAAGTGTCTTAAAGAAGCATGGCTTGAATTTAAAGCCAAAGATGAAGCTTGCTCCAACAAGATAGTGGAAATCTTTAAAAATCAACAGGTATAATTGTGTTACATATAGACACCACAGACCCTCATCATACTGTTACCCGCAGGTCAATGACAGCCAGTTTGCATCTATGTGTGCCAGTGCTTGTGCCAAAGAAGCCAATGACTACATGAACGGCAAATGTGGAATGTCCCTTGCAGAAATACGTAAGGCTATACCTACATGAAGCCTATATCACGTCCTTGCCTTCTAGCTATTCTGTGGTTTGCACACTCTACAGTTGTACATGTGTACTAGTATAGTATAGCCTCGACTCCAGGCTGCATGTAGCTATATAGTTATACAGTCATGTATCTCACTGTGACATATTATCTTATTAGTTTGTTCTAAAGACCCAAAAGACCAGCAGCACTGCTTCAAATATAGTACAACTGTCACTACTGGTTATCAAGTTGGCCTAGTTCTGATTGAGACCTGTGCCAACAAAGACTGCAGTGATCCCACATGCAATGCTGCCATCAAAAATGTACGTTAACACACCCCAATATAGGGATCGAGACTAGCTAATTTTGCCTATAAAAGTAATCTTTACGGGTATCACACATCGTGGTGTACTTAACTCAAAACTTCTGATGATGGGCCTAATTAAGCTTTGCTTTTCTTTCAATATAACACCCACACGCACACACACAGTTAACTTGCTGTGCTAAGGAATATTATGATTTCTATTATGACATCACTGGTCTCCATGTTTGGCCACTACCCGGTAACTGTGCATTTCCGGGAGGGTGTGTCAAAACAGAACGTCTGGACATCACAAAGATTCTCCTACAGAACTAGTAGCTATATGTACCACATTGTTGACTGCATAGAACTCAGGACATGTGTTAGTCTAGTAATTATGTATTATGCAAATTATTGAACACACAAACTATTATCAGGACATGACAAACGTTTCAATAATGCATGGGAGTGGTATTTTGACTATAGCTGGTTCATGGTTGGCTTGCTAATGTGCCTGTGGGCATGTGGTCTGTACCAGGAAGAGAGGTGCAAGTTTATTGCTTTCAATGTTAGGCTATTGTGGTTATATAGGGGAGAGGTTACTTGCATGGTCTGAAGGACTTCAAAACTGTAGATATCAAAAACGAAACCCTTAAAAAAGATTTTCAATGTCAATCTAATAATTTCAACATGAAATCAAATCAGCTAAGTGTATGTTACAAACTTGAAAGGTATGTCTTCCACTGTCCTGCGCATGTGCTTATAAAGCCAGCAGCAGACACAAGACCTTCCAAAATGTCTTAAAGAAGCATGGTATGAATTTGCAGCAGCTTGCTCCAACAAAATATTGGAAATCAAAAGGTATACATGCACATGTACATAAATTATGTTATAGACACCCGGAGTCGACCCTCACAAATGTAATCCTCCCATGCAAGCAAGGGGCGGCCGGTCAATGACAGCTACATTGAATTGTTGTATAAATTATATGGCAATGTTTGCATCTATAACAGAAACCAACGATTATCTCAAGACAAGTGTGGAGTGTGGAGTGTCGATCCCTTGCAAAGGTTTGTAAGTCTACACATTAGTTATATACATCAGTCACGTGTCTGTCACACTACTAAATACCCATGCAAGAAACCAGCACTATACTGCTTTACATATACAACGAAACTGTCAATATACTTTCAATCAATATTATTATGAAGCTGTGCAAGACCCTGAAAGACTGCAGTGATCTAACAATGGTGCATGCTGTGCACACCCCAATATATAGAGAGACTAATGATGCATGCATAGGTGCCAACCTTCAAAGAAAAATTTCCGGGACAAAAAAATTTAGGAGTCACTGCTCAGTTAACTAAAGCACTAAGTGCAAACCCTCGGCTGGTGACATGATAATAAAGAAACCAAAGGAGTGATATAATTATAATGCAGTGCATGTAGCATGTATATAACTAGCACAGCAACTCAAGAGCAATAAAACTAAACTAACAACGTACATGCATGAGACATGCACTGTGGAGACTGGGATCAGAGCAAAGAAGCCTGGAGTCTTAGACTTAGAGAAGTATAGCTCCTGCCAGGCTGGAGTATAGGATCCAGAGTCAGTCAACCAACCTAGTCATCATTCTATTTTGACCCTATTTAATTGTTCCTGGTACGGATCACTTCAGCTGCAACTACGTAGTCAAGGCCATGTGACGTGTAGCTAGCTAGCTGCCAACGTGCAAGTTAGCTTTTGCTCGACAAAGAAGCTTTAACATCAAAATCTACCACTATTTAAACCAATTAAGATATTGTTCTGTGAAGGCTATACATGCTGTAAACGCAGCGCTGTGGTACCCAGGTGAGTAGATATACCTGTGACAAACAAACAAACAAACAAACAGACCAACGGACTACTATACCTGTGGCCACCCACGTGCGCCTCGGGTAATAATGCTTTCAATGTTTGGCTATGAGGTAGCTGAATTGGTTTGTATGCCTTACACAATCAAAAGTAAAGCTAAACCACATTAAAAAAACTTTCAAAGTGGGAATCGAAACTGAGTGTATATGTTTACAAACTTGAAGGTCATCAACAGTATACTGAGCATAATTATATAAAGCCAACAACAGTTTCTTATAACTCATAGCCAAGTATACTGCTGACAGGAAGATGAAGACCATTGTTGGGTTTGCTCTATTGTTCTGTGTGGCTACAGCTGTTGGAAAACCAGCAAGGCCACAAGACCTTCCCAAATGTCTTGAAGGAGCATGGTATGAATTTGCTGCCAAAAATGAAGCTTGCTCCAACAAAATAATGGAAATGTTACAAAATCAAAAGGTACAGGTACTGTACGTTTTATAGACACCCGGAGTCGACCCTCATAAATGTAATCCTCTCATTCAAGGTCAATGACAGCTACATTGGATCTCTGTGTGCCAGTGCTTGTGCAAAAGAAGCCAACGACTACATGAGAGACAAGTGTGGAGTGATGTCCCTTGCAGACGTTTGTAAGTCTATACACCTACTAATATATAGAGGTATCTCACGCTATATGTTGTTTTAGTACAGTTTGTTCTCAAGACCCAATAGACCAGCATTACTGCTTTAGGTACAATAAAACACTCAACACTTCCGGCCAATATTATGATGCTGTGCAAGGACCCTGTGCCACCAAGGACTGCAGTGATCCAACATGCAATGCTGCAGTGAAAAATGTACGTATATAGAGTGAAATGCTCCAATAATTACACAGTTTACTGGTGTAGCTGCCTAAATTTACAATCTAACACACACACACCCACATGCACAGATAAGTTGCTGTGCTAAGGAGCTAAACGAGTTTAGTACAGACTTTGGTGGTCATATGCCCTTCCAATTACCTGGTATCTGTGTGTTACCGGGAAAGTGTGCCAAAATTAAACGTCTGGACATGACAAAGATTCTCCTACAGAACTAGTAGCTACCAGTGAACTACTAGTGACAATATTGACTGCATAGGACATTCGTGTGAACTGTTTAGTTATACACATGTATAATGTATAGTACTCGTATGCTACGAGAGCCTGTATCGGGAAGTCGCGTGAGGGTAGAAGGGTGAAAATAAGCGTGGGCATGCAGTGCTGGAGATGTTGGACTGCCCACGTAGAGATATATATGGCTAATAAAACTTTGACTGCATGGACATGGACTTGGAACTGGAAGTTTGCAAGCACTAGCTAGCTATTATTCTAGCTAAGCTAGCCTATGTGAGTGTCCAGGATTGGGCCACACCCAACTAGGGTTGCTTGGTAAATGACCATATACACATGCAATACAGAAAACAAATCAAGCTATAGAAATCAAACACCATAAACAAACTTTCAATGTTCTGAATATATATAAAATCAGATTGTAGTTTACAATCTTGAAATATCACCCCTCTGCATGTGCTGAGTATATACATATAAAGCCAGCAACACTTCACAACCCCTATCTGCACTAAATAGGAAGATGAAGACCATTGTTGGAATAGCTTTACTGCTCTGTGTGGCTACAGCTGTTGGAAAGCCAGCAAGGCCACAAAACCAAAAATGTATTTACAAAGCAATAATTGAATGTAAAGCCAAAGATGAAACTTGCTACAACAAGATAATGGAAACCTTTACAAATCGACAACAGGTATGTTAGAAATAACCCTCATACTGTGCCCTGCATTTTCAAGGTAAATGACAGCTATAGTTCTCTGTGTGCCAGTGCTTGTGTAAAAGAAGCCAACGACTACAAAAGAAAAGTATGGAGTATCCCTTGGGGACATTAGTAAGTCTATACACGTATATATACAGCTATACAGTATATGCACGTATCTCACACTATGTTGTCTGATACAGTTTGTTCTAAAGACCCAAGAGACCAGCATTACTGCTTTACATACAATAAAACTGTCACAACCTACCAGCAACTTATCCACGTTCTGCATGGACCCTGTGCCAACAAAGACTGCAGTGATCCCACATGCAATGCTGCCTTCAAAAATGTGTGTTCCATTTTGCTAAATTTGAGCACCTGCCTAAATTTCTCTATCATAATATTATAACACATTTAACTCAATGTACCAAAATACCGAGGCTAAATCTATAATAACTCATGACACTGTTAACACCTCACACACATACAGCTAACTTGCTGTGCTAAAGAAAGTAAAGATTTCTATTTAGACATCTATGGTTACTTCCCTATCCCACTACCTGGTAACTGTGTGTTTCCAGTAAAGTGCGCCAAAACTGAACGTCTGGACATCACAAAGATTCTCCTACAGAACTAGTAACTACTCCATTATATTGACTGTACATAATTAACTCAGGACATGACTGTACACTGCTAATTAAATTATTACACACGAAACTATAAAAATTATCAAACATCCGCCGGATAAAATGTACAAGTTGAGTGGTATTTGAAACTTTACTGTGTTCATGTTCGTCTTGTTTATGTGCTAGGGGGCATGTACCACCAGGAAGAGAGGTGGGAGTTAATATTAACTTTATTGCTTTCAATGTCTTATATGTGGTTGGGGCATTACCGTAGCAGCTTGGTCTGAATGACTTCAAAGCTATAGATATCAAAACCTCGAGCCACACTTCGATGGGCTTGCTTTCACCAAAATCATGTGTCATTGTCTGGACATGTATTGAGTCATTGTTAGAAGAGGTACCTTTGGAGAATGAGTTTGATTCACCATTTCTTCTTGAAGGTCATCATTTCCGTTCTTGCAGCAGCAAATTGTTTGTGTATCTCTCTTGGAATGTAGCGTGCTTCTCTCGCTCTGTTAACTTTCTCGTACAGAGTGTAATCTGCAAGAAGTTCGCTCTTGCATCAACTTCCGATTATTGTCAGATTTGATGGTTTACATGCTGTCGTATGCCTTCAAGAAATTAATACCCTAAAAAAAGCTTTCGATGTAATCTGATAATTTAAACATGAAATTGTACGTTTACAAACTTGAAAGGTCATCCACAGTACTGAGCATACAATGTATATAAAGCCAGCAACATGCAGTCACTTATAACTCAGAGCCAAGCATTGCTGAAAAGAAGATGAAGACCATGCTGGACTTGCTCTGCTTTTCTGTGTGGCTACAGCTGTTGGAAAGCCAGCAAAGCCACAATATCAAAAATGTATTAAGAAAATATTGCTTGAATTTAAAGCCATGCATACAAAGATGAAGCTTGCTCCAGCAAGATAATGGACCAACAAGTATGTTAGAACCCTCATACTGTGCTCGACGCTATTTGTTTTTCTGTGCAGTGCTGAGCAGCGGACGTAGGAGACCTGCGCAGACCTCTCTTAGGAGTACAATATTTATATACTCTCAAGGTGAATAAATATAACAGCTACTCTGTGTGCCAGTGCTTGTGCAAAAAGAAGCCAACAACTACCTAAAAAAAGTGTGGAGTGTCCCTTGGAGAGATTAGTAAGTCTATACACCTATATACAGTCATGTATCCCACACTATGTTGTTGTCTCTTGTTCGTTCTAAAGACCCTATGCAGAGACCATTTACATACAATAAAACTATCACAACCTACCAGCAACTAGCTTGACCAAGTTCTGGGTGAAATGTATGTGTTAAAACCATTCTATACTAACTTTGAGCACAACACCAACACCCAACATTTCTGAGCAGCTCTATAGCTCTTTACATGAACACCAAGGCTACAACTAACTCCATATAGCCATCGCTTATCCCAAGGAAAGTGCACGACTCTATTAACTGTTATATCTGTGTGTGTGTGTGTGTGTGTGTGTGTGTGTGTGTGTGTGTGTGTGTGTGTGTGTGTGTGTGTGTGTGTGTGTGTGTGTGTGTGTGTGTGCATGTGTGTGTGTGTGTGTGTGTGTGTGTGTGTGTGTGTGTGTGTGTGTGTGCGTGTGTGTGTGTGTGTGTGTGTGTGTGTGTGTGTGCGTGAGTGCGTAAGTGCGTGCGTGCGTGCGTGTGTGTGTGTGTGTGTGTGTGTGTGTGCGCGTGCGTGCGTGTGTGTGTGTGTGTGTGTGTGTGTGTGTGCGTGAGTGCGTGCATGTGTGTGTGTGTGTGTGTGTGTGTGTGTGTGTGTGTGTGTGTGTGTGTGTGTGTGTGTGTGTGTGTGTGTGTGTGTGTGTGTGTGTGCGGTGTGTGTGGGTGCATGCGTGTGTGTGCATTCTAGCTGTGACTACTCAACGATTGCAATGCGAGTATACAACCAAAAGCTTTTATATAACACCTCACATACACACAGATAACTTGCTGTGCTAAGATTTATACTTAGATTACTATGGTTACTTAGATCTCTATCCAACTACCTGGTAACCGTACGTATCCGATAGAGTGTGCCAAAACTGAACGTGTGGACATCACAAAAATTCTCCTACAGAACTAGTAGCTACCACACTGTATGTATATATATATAGAACTCAGGACATGCGTATAATTATACTGTCTATAATAATGTATTATTGAACCCACAAAACTATAAATAGCTTTAGACTACATTACATCATCTGTAATTGATCTGATTGGCTAAAAACAGTAGATTACATGAAAGCATAATCTACAGGAAGGTAGTTATTCTACAGGAAATGGGCGCATATTCTACAGGAAGTGGACACATATTCTACAGGAAATGGACGTATATTCTACAGGAAGTGACAAATAATTTGCAGGAAGTTCTCAAAAGTTGGAATGAAATTTTTAGTGAAAGTGACAAGAAGATGACAAAAACATTATAAACAACACAGAATGCAATAGTTTTTTCAGTCAATATCCATTCTTTCCATGTCCACTGTTGCTTTGTATTGCTTTTTCCAATTGGGCATGGGCAGGGGGGCCAGGAAGCATCAAAAACACTTTAGTAGTCGCTTGACACTTTCTATTGAGGTTCCATGCCGGTCCAGTCTGCTCTATACCCCCTCCACTCCACCACAGTGCTTCATTCTTCTTCTTGTAGTGTTGCAGAGTCAGTTCTAGCATAGTTCTATGTTCTTTTTACGTGTCTGTTCTTTCCAGTATCTTCAGGAAGCGTTTCACAAGCTTTACTAAGTTTTACTGTAGTTTTTCGTTGTTTTGAAGCCGTCTTCTTGTCTTTTTCTGTCAACTGGTGTCTCTCACAGCTCCAGCTCGTCCAGCTCGCACAAATTCAATTTCTGTTGCTACGCACCAAACCTGGCTTTTTATAACCACGCCTCGCGCATGCGCAATGAAGTCCAAGTTAGATAGACCACACCCACTCGTAGAATATGTGTCTTAGTAACCGCCTTGGTTACGGTTAGATTCCCTCGGCTTTACGCCTCGGGCTAACCGCAACCGCGGAGGTTACATAGACGCATATTCTACTCTTAGGTGTAGTCTATCCTATACATAGGGGACACACATTTTAATAATGCATGGGAGTGATATGTTGTGTTCATGTTTGGCTTGCTGGTGTACCTTGGGGTATGTGGTCTGTACCAGTATGTGGTCTGTACCAGGAAAAGAGATGCAAGTTAAAAGGCTTTATGTTTGGGTATGTGGTTAGGGTTAGAGGTTGCTTGGTCTAGATGACTTTAAAGCTAAACCCTTAAAAAAAGACTTTCAGTGTAATAAACATAAAATCAAAACAGAGTGTACATATGTTTACAAACTTGAAAGGTATGTCTCCCACTGTCCTGTGTGCTTATAAAGCCAGCAGCAGCCACACTTATAACTCATAGCCAAGCATTGCTGACAGGAAGATGAAGACCATTGTTGGATTAGCTCTACTTTTCTGTGTGGCTACAGCTGTTGGAAAACCAGCAAGGCCACAAGACCTTCCAAAGTGTCTTCAAGGAGCATGGTTTGAATTTAAAGCCAAAGATGAAGCTTGCTCCAACAAAATAATGGAAGTTTTCCAAAATCAAAAGGTACAGGTACTGTATGTTTTATAGACACAAATGTAATCCTCCCATTCAAGGTCAATGACAGCTACATTGGATCTCTGTGTGCCAGTGCTTGTGCAAAAGAAGCCAACGACTACATGAAAGACAAGTGTGGAGTGATGTCCCTTGCAGACGTTTGTAAGTCTATACATCTATACTTATAATTATATATACAGGTATCTCACACAATGTTGTTTTGATACAGTTTGCTCTAAAGACCCAATTGACCAGCATTATTGCTTTACACACAATAAAACTGTCAATACTTCCGGCCAATATTATAAAGCTGTGCAAGGACCCTGTGCCAACAAAGACTGCAGTGACCCAACGTGCAATGCTGCAGTGAAGAATGTACGTTAACACAACCACTTATAGGGAGACTAAATTTGAGATGGTCCAATAATTACATAGCATGTGCTTTATTGGTTAGGCTGTCTACATATTCGCGAATTAGTTTTTGCGAAAAAACAACTTGATATCTAACACACACCCACGCACACACAGATAAGTTGCTGTGCTAAGGAGCTAAACGAGTATACTACAGACTTTGGTCATACAACCTTCCAACTACCCGGTATCTGTGTGTTACCGGGAGAGTGTGCCAAAACTGAACATCAGCACATGACAAAGATTCTCCTACAGAACTAGTAGCTACTAGTGACAATATTGACTGCATATAGGACATTCATGTGAACTGTTTAGTAGTTCAGTTATACACACATGTATGCAGTGTATTGTACATGTATATATTACTAAAGACACACATTGAAACATACTGCATGGGTATCACAGCTTAATGGGATCACCATGGTGCATACTTACATATTAGTCCAATTTTTTATATAGTACTGACACACACAATTATTACTTGTCTAGTAATTACTTTATAAACAGTATAAGTGGCTAAGAAAAAAATGAAGGTTGCTATTACTGTTTTCACTCTAGTGCACACACACTCCCACCCACCCGCCACATAATACGTAGATAAGTTGCTGTGCTAAGGAGAGGAAATCTTTTATGCAGAAGTCCAAAGTTCCACCCCTCCCACTACCCGGTAACTGTGTGTTACCGGGAGAGTGTGCAAAAACTGAGCATCTGGACATGACACAGATTCTTTTACAAAACTAGTAGTTACTCCATTATTTGTTATAATAATAATAATATGATTACGTTGTTAAGGGTGTAATAAAAGTCATACAGTCCTTCTGTGTGTGAACTATTTTTATTACATGTATATGATTAATTTGGTAAGGGGTAGCCGTGATATAAAACACATAATTATTGCATAAGAATCTGCGTGTTTTATGTAATATACAGGCAACTCACCCTCGGGGCTTCGCCCTTGTGCTTGTGCCTGTATATTTTATACAACAATCGTCTCATCAAGGGCGTATAAAAGAAGAGAGAGCATGCAACTCACCATCTAGTACACTAGCAGAAGAAATTTTTAGCACTTCATGCAAATTCACACATTCCTCTGCCCACGTTTGAACTCTGCTGTTTTGTTGTTGCATGCCCTTATATGCATGCTATATCTATTATACAGAACTCAGTACATGTGTGTGCAATGTTTAGTTCAGCAAATTATTGAACAGCACATAAATATTATCAAATATCGGACACAAGTTTTAATAGTGGTATATATTTTGAAAATTAATGTACGTGCCTGGGGCATGTGGTCTATACCAGGAGGAGAGGTGGGAGTCAATCAAGTTAAGGCTTTCAATGTTAGCTTATGTATAATTGGTCTGTATATGACTTACAAAATATAAAGCAATAGTAAACCCTTAAATAAACTTTCAATGTTTGGCCAGATAAACATGAAATCAAAACAGAGTGTATTATATTATCACAAACTTGAAAGGTCATTCACAGTATTTTAAAAGCCAACAACAGTATCTTATAACTCATAGCCAAGTATTGCTAACAGGAAGATGAAGACCATTGTTGGATTTGCTCTACTGCATGCTCTGTGTGGCTACAGCTGTTGGAAAGCCAGCAAGGCCACAAGACCTAACATGTATTTACGAAGCAACGCTTAAATTTAAAGCCAAAGATGAAACTTGCTACAACAGGATAATGGAAACCTTTACAAATCAACAACAGGTATGTTAGAAAAACCAAGAAATAATCCTCATATAATCCTCATACTGTGTCCTGCATTTTCAAGGTCAATGACAGCTATTATAGTTCTCTGTGTGCCAGTACTTGTGTAAAAGAAGCCAACGACTATATAAAAGAAAAGTGTGGAGTATCCCTTGGGGAGATTAGTAAGTCAATACACGTATATATACAGCTATACAGTATATATGCAAGTATCTCACACTACGTTGTTTTGATACAGTTTGCTCTAAAGACCCAAGAGACCAGCATTATTGCTTTACATACACTAAAACTGTCACAACCTACCAGCAACTTAACCACGTTCTGCATGGACACTGTGCCAACAAGGACTGCAATGATCCCACATGCAATGCTGCCTTCAAAAATGTATGTTAACACCATCCATATAACTGTTAACTTTGAGCACCCACCCAAGCTCTATTACATAACATGCTTAACTCTCATTGTACTCAAAACACCAAAGCTAAACCTCATAGCCATTGCTTTTCTTGCATGCCCTGTCAATATATACCTCCAACACACACACACAGCTAACTTGCTGCGCTAAAGAAAGTAAAGATTTCTATTTAGACATCTATGGTTACTTCCCTGTCCCACTACCCGGTAACTGTGTGTTTCCGATAGAGTGTGCTAAAACTGAGCGTCTGGACATCACAAAGATTCTCCTACAAAACTAGTATATATAGCTACCACACTGTATGTATAGAACTCAGGTGTAAACTGTTTAGAATAATTATGTATTATGCAAATTATTAAACACATGAAACTATAATTATAGCTGAATAAAATGTACGAGTGGTATTTAAAAAAAATATGCTGTGTTCATGTTTGGCTTGCTCGTGTATAATGTGCCTGGGGGCATGTGGTTTGTACCAGGAGGAGGAGTCAATAATACATCACGTTAAAAGGCTATAGCCTCTACACAGGCTCTCTTTTTTCTGTTCTCTATCACAATCGTTCAATACGATATTAATTGTAGGAATAAACGAAGAAATAGAGGAAAAAGCATGAGGGTAGAAGGGTGAAAATGAGCATGGGCATGCAGTGCTAGATATGTTGGACTGCCCACGTAGAAATCTATGCTAATATAAAAATTGGTTGCCTGCAGCCTGCAAGCTGGACATGCATTGGCCATATGGACTGGATCTACTATAGTCTAGATTGTGTGTTTAGACTCTTATGTCTTTCTAAATCCTATAGATCTGCTAAACCAATAGCTTAATATATAGCAGATAGCTATAGACTAAGCTACCCTGCCACCAGAGCTGCATGGCCACGCTGGTTATACTGCTGATTTGCAAGTAGCTTGGTACCTTGCATGGCTCTGCCTTGGCAGTGTCAGTCTTAATACGTGGTAGAATACCCTACATCACGATTGTGGACTACATATCGTCATAAAAATCCTTGTGGATCACATGATTCTCCAACCAGGCCTTCCTTTTTCTTAACTGTACACCCATTTCTTTTTTGCTGCCTCATTTCGTCTTTTCATTTTTGGATTTATGGTGGAAAAAGGAAAGGCTGCATGGGAACCAGACTTATAATTATAGTCGTTATTAAAAGCTTTCAATGCTGTGTGGTACATCGGATCTGTGTGCCAGTGCTTATGCAAAAGAATCCAACGACTATATATGAAAGACAAGTATGGAGTGTTCCTTGCAGACGTCTGTAAGTCTAATTACCTACTTATATATACAGTCATGTATCATATCACGCTATGTTGTTTTTGTACAGTTTGTTCTCAAGACCCAATAGACCAGCATTACTGCTTTACATACAACAAAACACTCAACACTTCCGGCCAATATTATGAAGCTGTGCAAGGACCCTGTGCCACAAAGGATTGCAGTGATCCAACATGCAATGCTACAGTGAAGAATGTACGTTAACACAACCACTATATATATAGGGAGATTAAATTTGAGATGGTCCAATAATTACACAGCATGTGCTTTATTGGTTAGGCTGCTAAAAATTAATATTCGTGAATTAGTTTAGCGAAAAAACAACTTGATATCTAACACATACCCACACACACACACAGATAGTTGCTGTGCTAAGGAGCTAAACAAGTATAGTACAGACTTCAGTGGTCATACAACCTTCCAACTACCTGGTATCTGTGTGTTACCAGGAGAGTGTGCCAAAACTGAACGTCTGGACATGACAAAGATTCTCCTACAGAACTAGTAGCTACTAGTGACAATATTGACTGTATAGGACATTCATGTAAACTGTTTACTAGTATATAGTTTGTACATACATGTATCCGATGTATACTAAACACAGACATTGAAACATGAAGGTTAACGGGTTATCAACAGATTACACAGGTTAATGGGAATTCCGGATCACCATGGTGCGCACCATACATGCGTGCATACTTACGTATGTATAGCCGGTGATTTCAGGAGGAAAAACATTTGTGGTTGAGCAATATTTAGTCACTTTGTGGGACAAAATTTTCGTGGTTACTGCTTGCACTGAAGGTAAAGGTATGCAAGGTCGCTTCATTCATGGGTAAAATATTTGTGGTCAGAGCTCCAACCACGAAAACCACAAATATTTTGTCCCCCAGAAATTACCCTCTATACAGTATACATGTCCAATTTGTACAAAATTATATAGTACTGACATAATTATTAATAATTACTTTTTGGATCAATAATAAGTATATAGTACTCGCGGTTAAGAAAAAAAATGAAGGTTGCTATTACTGTTTTCACTCTAGTGCACACACATTCCCACCCACCAGCCACACACGTAGATAATTTGCTGTGCTAAGCAAGAGGAAATCTTCTATGCAACAGTCCAAAGTTCTACCCCTATCCCAGTACCCGGTAACTGTACGCTTCAGCCAAAACCAAACATCTGGGCATGACAAACATTCTCCTACAGAACTAGTAGCTACCACATTATTTGTAATATGATTACGTTGTTAAGGTAACAAGGGTGTAATAAAAGTCATACAGTCTCTTCTGTGTTATTTATTACACGGTCGCGTAGCCTTGAGGTATGATTTGGTAAGGGGTCGCCCCGATATAAAACACATAATTATAGAATCCGCGTGTTTTATGTAATATACAGGCAACTCACCCTCGGAGCTTCGCCCTCGTGCTTGTACCTGTATATACAACACTCAGTCTCATGTTATATCTATTATACATATAGAACTCAGGACATGCATGTGTGTACAATGTTTAGTTCAGCCTACAACAATTATGTATTATGCAAATGATTGTAAAATCGAACACAAGTTTTAATAGTGGTATTTTGAAAGTTAATGTGCCTGGGGCATGTGGTCTATAACCAGGAGGAAAGGTGGGAGTCAATCAAGTTAATGCTGTAAATGTTTAGCTTATAAGGTTGCTGAATTGGTTTGTATGCCTTACATAATCAAAAGCACAGCTAGCTATAAACCACATTTTCAATATTGGAATTGAAACAGATGTATATGTTTACAAACTTGAAAGGTCATTAGGAGCACACTGAGCATATAATTATAAGGCCAACAACAGTCTCTTATATAATAGCCAAGTATTTACTGCTGACAGGAAGATGAAGACCATTGTTGGATTAGCTCTATTGCTCTGTGTGGCTACAGCTGTTGGAAAGCCAGCAATTTCTATTTAGACGTCTATGGTTACTTCCCTATCCCACTACCTGGTAACTGTGTGTTTCCAGTAAAGTGCGCCAAAACTGAACGTCTGGACATCAAAAAGATTCTCCTACAGAACTAGTAGCTACTACATTATATTGACTGTACAGAATTAACTCAGGACATGACTGTACACTGCTAATTAAATTATTACACACGAAACTATAAAAATTCAATCAGTGCGTGTGTGTCTGTGTGTGTGTGTGTGTGTGTGTGTGTGTGTGTGTGTGTGTGTGTGTGTGTGTGTGTGTGTGTGTGTGTGTGTGTGTGTGTGCGGTGTGGTGGGTGCATGCGTGTGTGTGCATTCTAGCTGTGACTACTCAACGATTGCAATGCGAGTATACAACCAAAAGCTTTTATATAACACCTCATATACACACAGATAACTTGCTGTGCTAAGATTTATATTTAGATTACTATGGTTACTTAGATCTCTATCCAACTACCTGGTAACCGTACGTATCCGATAGAGTGTGCCAAAACAGAACGTGTGGACATCACAAAGATTCTCCTACAGAACTAGTAGCTACCACACTGTATGTATATATAGAACTCAGGACATGCGTATAATTATACTGTCTAATAATGTATTATTGAACACATAAAACTACAAATAGGGGACACACATTTTAATAATGTATATAATGCATGGGAGTGATATTTTGACTATAGCTGTGTTCATGTTTGGCTTGCTGGTGTGCCTGGGGGTATGTGGTCTGTACCAGGAAGAGAGGTGCAAGTTAAGAGGCTTTATGTTTGGGTGTGTGGTTAGGGTATAGAGGTTGCTTGGTCTAGATGACTTTAAAGCTAAACCCTTAAAAAAGACTTTCAGTGTAATCTAATAATAAAATCAAAACGGAGTGTACATATGTACAAACTTGAAAGGTACGTCTCCCCACTGTCCTGTGTGCTTATAAAGCCAGCAGCAGCCACACTTATAACTCATAGCCAAGCATTGCTGACAGGAAGAGGAAGATGAAGACCATTGTTGGATTTGCTCTATTGATCTGTGTGGCTACAGCTGTTGGAAAGCCAGCAATGCCACAAGACCTTCCAAAATGTCTTCAAGGAGCATGGTATGAATTTGCTGCCAAAAATGAAGCTTGCTCCAACAAAATATTGGAAATATTTCGAAATCGAAAGGTACATGTACTGTATGTTATAGACACACTCAGAGTTGACCCTCACAAATGTAATCCTCCCATGCAAGGTCAATGACAGCTACGTTGAATCTTTTTGTGGCAGTGCTTGTGGAAAAAAAGCCAATGATTATCTCAAAGACAAGTGTG